>NC_057725.1:30723971-30830046 GCF_004010195.1 Chiloscyllium plagiosum
CCTGTCCCTGCCGCTTCTGGTTGTCAGTTTCAGCTGTCCGCTGTAGTGGCCGGGAAAGGGCACTACCATTATAGGGCAAGCCAAACAAAGAACAGCCAGGGAATTCCTAGAAGCATGGCACTCATCCACAAACTCCATCAACAAACACATCGACCTGGACCCAATATACTGGCCACTACAGCGGACAGCTGAAACTGACAACCGGAAGCGGCAGGGACAGGCCACTATAAATGCCGGAGGAAACACCACAGGAGGCTCCCAAGCACTGAGGATGTCACCTAGACAGGGGACGAAATGTTTACAACAAAAATTTCCAGCTCGGCGAACAGAACCACAACAAGAGAAGAGAATGTCTACAAAGGGATTCATTTAGATTAAGCGAGTGAGAAAACATTTGGCAGATGGGCTATAATGTGAAAAAATGTGAACTTTTTCACTTTGGTATGAAGTACCAAGCAGTACAATTATCTGAATGGGTGGAGACTGCAAAACCTTTATGATCTCAGTGCCCTGGTAAACGAAACATAAAATGTTGGTAAGCAGGTGCAGCAAGCGATTAGAAGATAAATGGAATGTTGGCCATTATTTCAGGAGGAATCAAGTGTAAAGGTAGGGAAATGCTGTTACTGCTGTATAGAATCTAAGTTATAAAGTATCTGGAGAACTGTGCACTGTATACATTTTCTTACTTAAGAAAGGACATAATTGAATTTGAAGCACTTCAGAATAGGTTCACTTGACTGATATCTAGTTTCACAGTTTGTCATATGAGGACAGGTTGAACAGGTTAGATCTATACCCACTGGAGTTCAGAAAAATGGGAGTTGGCCTGAGAAACATTAGATTCTGAGTAGACCTGATAAGATGAATGCTGAGAGGATGCTTCCCCCTGTAGAGAGGCTAAAATTAGGGGACATAACTTTAAAAGTAAGGGATCTCTCATTTATGACTGATTCAGAAGAGGTTCTCTTTACTTAAGGGTTATTAATTTGTGAAATTCTCTTCTTCAGAGTCAATGGAGGCTGGATCATTGAATATGTTCAAGGCTAAGAATGATAAAGGTTTGATAGACAAGGAAGCCAGGCATTGTGGGCTGGAAGGTGGAGTGGGTAATGGAGTTAGTCAGACACAAAAAGTGGAATTGAGGTCACAATCATATCAACAATGCTCTTAAAAAGTAGAGCAGGCTTAAATGACCTGCTCCTGCTCTGAATTCTTGTGTTCTTATGTGAATTTTAGAGGTTTATCTTGAACTGCCTACTTTCCTGCTTCATCACTGACATCCAGACTTTGCTACGTAATCTGGTTGTTCATTATCAAGAACACAAAGGACAGGTGGGTGTGATTGGTAAATTCAGCAGCCAATCATAAATTAAGGTGTGAGACAGTGGAGTCATTCATTGATTCCCATGGGCATATCACAGCAGCATTTAGGAAATTAATCAAGAATCTCAAGAAACTTCAGATAATCCAAGTGAGTTTGCTATCCTCTCTTTTTGGAGCTCACTACCGAATTCATCCAGTGGTTAGTTGACCTCAACAACACTGGTCAAGGGAACATCAACTATGAGTTCCTCCTCCTTGCCACCTTCTTATCATCCATGCCGAAAGTGTGGAAATCTTTTTGGTTCATTGTCCTCCACAGTACAACAGCTGGAGATTATGATATAGATTTGTATATCGAAAGTGGTCCTTTGGATAAGCCAGGAAAGGGTAGCCACCTTATGTGGAATGGTAGCTACCAGGAGAGGGTTAGGATAGATAGATGAAAGCCATTATCTCTGGTGAAGACTCCAGAACAAGGAGAAATAACCTTAAAATTAAAGCTAGGATATTCAACGAGGATGTGAAAAGCATTTCATTGCATATTCTGGAATTTTAAACCGCAAAAGGCTGTTGGGGTGAACAGCCAATTGAAAAATTCAAAATTTTTGTGTGCTGGAAATAAGGTATTTGGGTAGAGTTAAAATAGAGATCAGCTTTGATCTTTATTGAATCTACTACAAATGGTCAAGGGGTGTGTGTGTCCCTGTCCATATTGGAGCTTTCTATTTTGGAGTATGATACACCATCAAAATGATTGTGTTTTCCAAAAGGTGATCAGCAAACTGATCACCATGATGTTCTGAGTTTATTAATCTAATTAAATAAAAAAGGGTCAACTAATAGGCTAAAAGGATAAACAGCTCTCTCCTGTTCCTGTGTTTGTTGAAGTCAGGAGGCAAATTAGGGAAGTTAAAATTCATAGCTGTAATTGGATCATAACCTGTGACTAGAATTAAAATACGGATCAGTCATAATATCAGAGAATGACTGGCAGGCCTGTATGGGTTGAAGGCTAACCCCTGCTTATGAGACTGTATTGAATGAGGTTTGTCACATGTTTATCAATTTCCAGCTCCTAATCTTGTTCCAACAGGCAGAAGAGACTGAAGGACTGCCTAACCCAATGTGTGGATTGATGCCTCTCAAAGACCAGGATTTTTTCCAGGAAATCTTCAGTCACATAAAAGCTAAGAAACACAGCTCATTGTTCCAGAAAACTGTTGATGAAATGGTAAGATTATAAGGGGCAAGGTAAAGGGGCGAACTGGTGATTAATGCCAGACGGTTTATAAATAAATGACAGCTGAAAAAATATATATAAATGCGCATGGACACATGGAACCAGAAATAAGAGTATTTTGAAGAAAAGCAGTATGCACGCTGATGTCTTGGACAAATGTTTATCTTTCAATTAACATCTAAAGCAGATTATTTGGTCACATCTCATGTGGGAGTTTGTTGTGGGTAAAGTAGCAGCTGCAGTATTTAAATTGACAAATGACAATGGGCATGAGTTAGCAACAAAACATTTTTTTCAAAATAACTGATGCACACCAAGGGAAAAAAAAAGCAATCACCCTAAATATATCTTCTGTGGACTTGAGGTTTCAATTAATGCATTTTCATGCATGTACACAAAGCTGGACCATTTTGTCCTGGCAACTACTACCTTGTTTACTGCATCTCTGACCTCAATCACTGATTCAAATTTAACAATTGGTGTTTGTTACAATAGCATCCAGTGCACGTCTGCTCAAATATAGCTTCTGATCATATGCAGTCTTAAGCTAGAGATTCCACATTCATTTTCGAGAAACTAATTACTCCAGTGATTTCAAGTTTTCCTGGATTGCAGGTAGTTGAATGTTCCATTGCTGACAGTTTTAAAATGGTTCTCTTTTCTTTCCAGTCCCCTTTTTTCCTCTCTTCTGTACATTTACCTTCTTCTCCCTACTGTCAACCTGAGATTCCTCCTCCATCTTGTATCCTCTTCCTGCGCGCCACAACCTGTTCACATCCTTTCCTTTCCCATAATCATTGCAGCTGCCTTAATCCCAATCCTTGCAGTCACCTCATTTGCCCCCACTCTTTCTTCCTCACAATCCTTATTATCACCTTTGCCCACTGCCCTTGTGACGTCTTTGACACCTACCCCTTGCAACTTCCATCTTCTTCCTTACCCTACACCCATTCTAGCTTCTGTCTTCCTTCCTCACCCTATCCACCATCTGCTTTCCCCTACCCCCAGTCTTTGGAGTCTTCTCCTTGCCCTTGTATCTGGGATATTGCAGACCTCCTAACAGAATTCAAAATTATTAGTGTTCAGGGATATGGCTTATAGATTCAAGTGTTTTATTTCTTTATTCTTCCACAGGATGTGAGCACTGCTGGCAAGGTGAGCATTTATTGCTCCTTTCTGATTCCCCTTGAACTGAGTTGCTGAGCAATTTCAGAGATCTTTTAAGAGTTAACCACATTGCTGTATATCATGTCTCAACCAGACCATGGAAACGTGACTGGTTTTCTTCCCTAAAGGACAGTAGTGAACCAGATAGATTTTTTACAACAATTGATGGTAGTTTCATGGCATCATTACCAACATTAGCTTTCAATTCAGGATTTTATTAAGTGAATTTAAACTCTACCACCTACCTTGATGGGATTGGAAACCCTGTCCCAAGGATGTTAGTCTTGGGCCTCTGGATTACTAGTCCAATAACATTACCACTACACCACTACATCTTTAGATTCAAGTGTCTCTAATGTAGAAAAGCAAGCCATTAAAATTTGCTTAGCAATTGGCACAGTGGTCAGCAGAGTCTTAACGTGTCAGAATTAAAAGCCAGAGCGCTAACAGGTTCTCAAAGGATATGGACTACTTAAATAATCACAAAGAAGAACTGGCCAAAGGAGGAACCAGAGATAATCAGCATTATCTAGACCAATAGTCAACATCATGTGGAGAGTGAGTAGAGGAGGACGGTGAGCAGAATGTAGAATAACTACCATCAACTGCAGAGACTCCCTCTTTCGTTACTGGTTTCATAAAATGTTGGCTCCAGGAATAGTATCAAGTTAACCATTAAACCCTTCATATATAAAGACCAAAACCCAGATACCACTGATTCAAAACCCAAACTCTGAAGTACATGACGTTAAGACATTACATAAATCATGAATTCCATAAAGAAGAATGACAATGTATCCTTAACAGGCATTTTCATTACTCATCAAAAATTACCTTAACACTATTTCTATGCCACATTAACAGCAGCAACATATTGAAATTAAGTGTGCAGAAGAAAAAGCCAGAAAAAAAGCTAAAAGCTGATTGAACTGTTATTGTAGTCAATGTTGTATTCAGTGTTGTATGAGCACAGTCTTTCAGTTTACTTATCAGAAATGGCAAAAGATTAGCTCTGGCAAGTAATGCACCTTCCATACTGCCCTTCCATAAGTGCAGTGCTCCTTAATTACTGCACATCTAATAGACCACCTCTCCTTCATTACACCCCTCAAACAGTGCTTGGCTCCCTCAGTACTGGCCTTTCAATTTTGCAGTGCTTCCTTTTTTTATTCGCTCGTGGGACATGTACATCGCTGATTGGCCAGCAATTATTGCTCATCCCTAGTTATTTTTGAGAAGGTAGTGGTGATCTTTCTCCTGTAGTCCATGCAGCACTGGGAATGTTACGTCACATGCTTAAACCTCAAAAGGCATAGTTTGACCCCACAGGCCTCTCTTCCAGGAGTGAGAGTGTAACCCAGTGAAACCTAGTTGACAAGTGTACAGTAGCAATGAAAAGTTTCTTCTTAAAAGATTTTTTTCAACGAAGAAGTTTGATTTCTCAAACAGCCAGGATGGAATTTGAACTCATTTTCTCTGGATTTTTGTTTCAATAACATATGTCACTACTCTGTACCATAACTTGATCATGTAATTATCTAGCTTGTAATTGAGTGGATTTGATGGATTCTTGCCAATTATGTAACAGAATCTTAAAAGCTTACAGCACTGGACCAGCCTATTAGGTGAGATGTGCCAATTCCAGCTCTTTGAAGGAGCAGTCGTGCACATCCGCTTTTTTCCATAATCTTCTAAGTTCCTCTTTCTCAAATACTTGCAAACTCCCTTTTAAAGTTATTTATGGAATCATGTTCCACCATCTTTGCAGGCAAGTAATTCCAGATTTCAAAAACACTCTCTGTGCTGGATGTGAGGTCTTGTTCCCAGGTGTCAGCCATCTAATGTGCTGTTTTAATTCAAGGTGGATGAACTGAATGTCCAGGCTGAAACATTCATGGCATCACTTCAGAGAGTGGAATCCACACAACATCTAAACCTCAAGGTAAAACAAAATCAGAGAGCCAGTGATAAACCTTTGAGACCCCACAGGTATTTAAGAAGTTGGATTTACATTCCATTTGAAGTATAGATGATTGAGAATGTTAGAATCTTTTGAGAGGGATAAAATATTCCAGTTGTGTTTATTGTCTGCATAATAACTACAGAATTCATGGCCACTTTGTTATTAGCCACACAACTAAACCTCAAAAGACATAGTTTGACCTCATAGACCTCTCTTCCAGTAATGAGAGTGTGATCCAATGAAATTTGGTTGACAAGTGTGTAGTGTCAGTGAAAAGTACATTTCCAGATGTAATTTGATTTTTTTTTAACTTAATGTAGATAAGGCACGATGTTGGCCAGATTTTGTTGCCCTAGCAATGACAAATTTAACATTGCCACCATTATTAAGGTAAAAAAATGCAGCTGCTTATAGTGAGAAAAAAATGTAAGTTGTAAATCACCAAAAATTGCTGGACGATATACCATCTTTGGATCACAAAATCTGCAAAATGACCTCAATCTCCCTGTCAGTATCAGGAATTTAAGGCATTACGACATTAATTAACCATTAAACTCCACTTGGGAATCTATGGCTGGTACTTAACCATGTAAGCTCTCTTTTCAATGAAGAGACTCATGCAATTCCTGACTTAACCTGCCTGGAAAAGGAATCATTGAAATTGTGAACTTCCATTGCTGCGGGTAGTAAATTGTTCCTAGATATTTTTTAAATCTAATATTTTTTACCACTTCTTTTCTTTCTGCCTCTATTTTTCTCTCCATTTTAATCCAATCTTTCCTTTCCTGTTTTAATTTTTCTTATTGTTCCTGATTTCATTTTAATTTAAAAAAAATTATATCTGAATGGATTAAGAGAGAGAAAGATAAAAAAAACAAAAAATTTAAAGAAATCTACAAACAATTTGCTACCTGCAGCAATGAAAGTTCACTGTTATTTCTAATTTACCTGATTTCTTCTCTGTTTCTTTCTCAACCGTTAAATTTCATTTGTTAAGGGATTTGGTCCCTCATTCACTAAACTTCAAGATTCCCTGTTGACCCACTTGAACTGTTTTCAGCTCACACCTCCTATCAGTTGCTGAATAAATCAAATTTCACAGATGAGAGATTGTTAATGGTACAGGAACAGACCATTCAGCATATTGTTCTTTCACCAGCCCTCTAAAGATACACACATCCTACCCTCTCCATGTAAGTCTGCGTTTCCTTTTCAGAAAATAATCTAATTCCCTCTCAAATGCCTCAATAACATGCCTTCATCTCACTCTTGCTTCATCTCACTCTTGGACTAACTACTCACTGAGTGGCTTCCTTCTCATTCTCCATATTTTCTTTTGCCAATTATCTTTGCCAATTATTTCATTCTTGATCCTTCCATGAGCGGAAACAGTTTTTTTTCCTATCTGCTGTTTAGAGCCCTGAAGATTTTGAATAACTCTATCAAATCACCTCTCAACCTTCTGTTCTCCAAGGAAAACCAGTTCCAACTTCTCTGATATATCCACAGAACTAAAGTTCCCTGGAACTGTTCTCGTGAGGCTTATCATGAATAGAAATCATAATACCAAGTTACTTAAGGATATATTGAACTTTTAAGTACAACATGCATCTTTACAAAATAAAAGATGGCTGGAGATATAAATTCAGAGACTAAAAACCTAAAATCCTTTATGGATTGCACTGATTCCTAAGAGAAATCATGGAACATTACAGCTGATGTGTATCACGGGAATCAGACAGCAATCTTCAAAGGAGAGATCCTATTCAAAAAGAGGCATTGTGATCACCTGTGAGTTGTATCCAGACTGCAGAAATGAATGAGTTGAAAGAAATACAGTTCTGGGTGAAAGGTGTGTTTGTGTTTTATCCTTGCATGAATTTAGCAGAAAGGGACTTAAAAACAACTGAAATCCTTGTTCTCCAGGTGCTAGAGAGCTGACAGTGTAGTGATAGTGTACGAGCTTGTGGTTCAAGTTCATTATGATAAAAAGTGCTGTGTCGGGGTCCACGAGACGCCCCTGTGCATGTAGGTAAAAGTAAATAAAATCTCTCTGCTGAAAGCAAGTTACCACAGTGACTTGAAGAAACTGGACAAAGTCCTTTCAACTAGTTGCAAAAAACAGGTCTCTCCAGACAACTGTTTAACTGCAATTGGCACTACCAGAATCTGCCATGTAGTAGCTACAACGTTTCACAATCAACTCGTCATAGACATGCCAAACACTCTCTAGGACAAAATTTGTATCGTTCTTTTAAATTTTTACCTTTTTGGACTCATCTATCATTTTTAATCTGTGTGTAGGTGTGTCGAACTTTACTGTCTAATTAGCAGTTAATACACCCGCTCTCTCCCTCTAACTCAAGAAAACTTGGTTAGATTAGTTCCATTCATATGTAAATACATGTGCTTGGAAAACACAGCAATCCTTTCTAAATTGACCTCCTGTATCCAACCAAGAGATGGATTCAATAAATAAGCCAGTTCATCTCCCCTCATTTGGGATCATAATGAGCCGTAGATTCTTGCCCATAGATAAGCTCTAACAACCTTTTCTGCACTCTCTGGTGCCTTTACATCATTCCGAAAGTGTTAGGCCTAGAACTGAAAGCAATGCTCCAACTGGAGCTGAACCACTGTTTTTAAACAAGTTTAACATAACCTCCTTGCTCTTTGAACTGACTGATGAAGGAAAATGTGTAACGAATGAGGCAGGACATGATATGCCTACTCCAACAAATTCTTGGCAAAGGTATATCTTGTTAATTTTAGTGCTACTTTGTGCAGTATACATGTCAATATCTGTTTGCTGGCTGTGATAATGTGTACTCACACTGTTTAAAGTTTTTAGTACTTATGCCTCAGATCCAGAAAGCTGTGAATTCAAAGCCCCCACTCCTAATATTTGTGTGTATAATTCAGGTTGACACACTTACTTTAGTATGAAGGGAATGCTGTATTGCTGGGGAGAGGTACTGAAGGAAGACTGCACTGTTGAAGGGGCAATACTGAGGGAGTGGTCAACATTTGGAAGGACAGATCACAACATTGCCAGAGGGACATCACTGAGTTCTGTACTATTGGTCGTACTCTCTTTTAGATGAGACATTAAAATGAGATCCTGTCTGCTCTCAAAGAGAGCTTAAAAAGTACCATGGCACTAATTTGCATAAGTGCAGAGTGAGTTTTCCTTGACCAATACTTGTCTTTCCTTCAATATCACAAAGGCAGATTGTGTGCTAATAGTCATATTGCTGTTTGTGGGATCTTGATGTACGTAAACTCAATTAGCACACAATTAGCTGCCATATTTCAGTTGTTACAACAACTTCTCCACTGATGCTGCCAGAGCTGCTGTGTTTCTCCAGCACTGTTTTGTTTCAAGTTTCCAGCACCCACAGTTCTTTGTGTTTATATTACAACAACTTCATTGGCTTTAAACAGGTTTGGAATGCCTTGTGGTTGTGAAAGACCCTACATAAATGCAATGTTTATCTTATCTTTCATTTCATCCAATGTCAATTTTTATTGATTAGGCTTTTGTGGAGTCCCTTTGTAGCATTTTCCCAGATTAAAATCACTGCATAAATGTAAATTGTTGTTACTAATGAGTAAAAATGCTGTAAGACATTAGAATTGTTGCCACCCTTATGTAACATATTTCTTTGAATGGCCCCTTCTTTAAATTGCACTACTGTGTAGGTTCCTGCTTCCACCACTAGTGTGCACCCTTTACCTGCTGAAACCCAACCTGTATTCATAGCTAAATACACAAATGCTATGCAATTTTTGAGAAGATTTGTAGCTCAGGTTGAGGTTCCGTTTGTAAGTTTGCTTGCTGAGCTGGAAGGTTTGTTTTCAGATGTTTTGTCACCATGCTAGGTAACATCGATGAAGCACTGGTGTTCTGTCCTGCTTTCTATTTATGTGTCTTGGTCTTTTAAGGGACAATACATCCTAGGACAGGCTAAACAGAGACACGCACAGGAATTCCAAGATGCCTGACGTTCAAACCGGAACTCCATCAATAAACACATCGATTTGGACCCCATTTACCAACTTCTGAGAAAAAAACCCCCAGAAATGATTATCACCACCCTAACAGACCAAGACACATAAATAGAAAGTGAGACAGAACACCAGTGCTTCACCGGAGGTTCACTGACGACATTACCTAGCGTGGTGACAAAACATTGGAAAACAAACCTTCCAGTTCAGCAAGCAAACTTACAACCTGACACAAATATTCTAAAACCAGAGCATTAAGCATTTTACCACTTTTTTCTGTTCTGGTGACTTTGTGGGTTAGGAGGTTGAGCTTCCACTAATTGCACTGTCACAATCCAAGTAGAAACAATTCAAGTGAATTAGTGTGAAAGATAAAGAACTTTAAATGTAAGTTGCACTATAAACTAGTTACAACTGTCTCTCTGCAATCTTTTACATTGGTGCATGATTCAGTATATTCTTCCTATCACCCTGGGTTATGATTCTGTCAATTACACTGATCCTGGAACAGTCTTCAAATTGTGCTCAGTTTCTTGATGATACAAGTGAACAAATTTTAAAAAAATTCCTGACTTAAAGTATTTTGATTTACAATGAGGCTGATAAAGGAGCACTGCTCCGAAAGCCACTGCTTCCAATTAAACCTGTTGGTCTATAACCTGGTGTTGTGTGATTTTTAACTTTGCTTTACAAAGAACCTGATCACTACAAAATATTGCAACTAGGAAATGTTAGAGTTTTTAAATCAGGTTACTCTCAAGTGAAGGACTGAATATCCTTCTAAAGTAAAACTGTTTTCAGAATAATAATGAAACTTCACCAGATTATCCCACTTAAACATAATGACAAATACTTAATGATGGAAAGGGCAAAGAATTAAGGATTACGTACTATTATGGAAGATGTCATGTTTGCACTTGAAGAATTTTACCATTTCATTGCTGTAAACTGTAGTGATTTTATTATGCTTAACACAAATGAAGACACTGGATTCTGTTTACTTGAAGATCTCTGGTGCTTTCATTTACAGGTAAAGATAGTATAGACAGTACAGAGAAATCTAGACACACCTTTTGTGGAGAATGCTACAGAGTAAACATAGCCTCAGGATATGTGATATCATCTAGGTACTTGGTTATCTGCATGTTAAACTTTTTAAAGGGACATTGCTCTTAAATCATTAATGTCAATTTCCTTTGTTTCATTTTCTACAAGTGAAAATACAGAATTAGTTTTGCTATTCAATATTTAGACAGATATAGGGATTGTAACTTTTTCAAGTATAGAAATAATGGTTGGAAAGGAGAAGCTCGAGTCCCTTTTTCATTTTGGTGCTTTGACAGAACTTCCAGATATTGTTATGGTGTAACCTTTTGGAGGTGTGGAATTTAGCTTTGACTGTTCTTAATTTGCAGACATTCGTTAGTGTGTTGGTTGTTGTCTTGCAACTCCATCACATTGTTGCCGAGATGTGTTCTTTAGTGTTTGCGGTCCACAATTGACTGCAAGTTCCCCTTAGCTAGTTTCTTCCCCTCCTCAACATTGTTCCATTTGACTGCTGTGACCTGGGCTTACTGCACAATTTATATACTTTCACAGATCACCACATTTCTATTGTGGGGTGTGTGAGTTTCTTGTCTAAGTGTAGTTGAAGTAGTTTTACATTTGCATCTGGTCATGCACCATCTTCATCCTCCATTGTATTTGTTGTCAAGTTTGTCCTGGATCTCAGAGAATTTGGATAGCTGGTGGCTTGGCAAGATTGTTCTCACTTCCCTTCCAAACTTTATCTCTGTTGGTGATGATAAATCCATATCTAGAGGAGTAAAAACAGAAATTGCTGGAAAAGGCCTGGCTGCATCTGTGGAGAGGAATCAGAGTTAACATTTTGGATCGAGTGGACCATCTTCAGAAGTCGAAGAGAAGCAGAACTTCTTCAAAGTGGCAGAAGAGAAGTGGCAGTGAGTGAAATAATAAATAAAAACTGAAAGAACTGCAGATGCTGTTAATCAGAAACGAAAACAGAAATTGCTGGAAATGCTCTGTAGGTCTGGCAGCATGGGTGGAGAGAAATCAGAGTTAACCTTTCAGGTTGAGTGATCCTTCCTCAGAGGAGTAGCTCTGGAGTGTAACATGACAACACACACAATTTGACCTGGAGTTTCCAGTGACCCAGATAATTGTTTTTGAAACCTAGTTGGAAGATGTGTGTATGGATCCTGTGGAATCCTTGTTGTAGCAGACTCTGAAGAAATTGTTCATGATATTAAAGATGCATCTACATCTGGAACCTTGCAAAAGTTTCCATTTAAATCACAGAATTTGGAAAATTCCATTTAAGTTAAGTAAATAGTAAATTACTTGGGAAAAGTTAGAATATTAAATACCTAGTCTAACTCGTAAGTAACTATTATACTGAAGCCCTCACACACACTTATCAAATGATCCCCCAGACTCCAAAACCCTCTGGCCCCTGACCTGAAAGTCCCTCCCCTGAGGGCCCAATACTAATCCCCCCACCCACACCCAGGAGCTGATACCCCACACTCCAGACCCAATCTCCCCTTCCTGCTACCTGACCTGACATCTTCCCTGTGGTGTTGTCACTATCCTACTACTCTTTGAGCCGAAAGTCCCTGTCACTGGATCCATCCTCCCCTATATCAGACTGGACCTCCCCTTCCCTGCCACAGGATGTGACACCAACCTCCTGAGCTCTGATATCCTACTCCCCTGGACACAACATGCACTTTACCCTGGAACTCTATGCTCCTTTCCCCACTCCAGTACCTGACACGCACCCCCCCCACCCCCAACTCCCTGTGACCCAACCTCCCTTCCCCTGCCACCAGACCTGATCTTCATGCCCACACCAGACCCAATATCTCCTTTCCTGCTCTTGGTTCTGACACTGCTCCAACAACTCCCATTCCAGATCTGAATACACCATCCTCATCTGAACCCAACACAGACCCTGTTCTGGAACCACAACAGCCCTTACCCACTTGGAAGCTGACCCCATTCTCTTTAGCCAGACTTGGCCCTACTTGCTCTGCACCCTCCTTCACTCCAGGCCTGACCTTCCACCCAACCTGGCAAAAGTGGGTACTGCAGATGCTGGAGATTAGAGTCAAGATTAGAGTAGTGCTGGAAAAGCACATGAGGTCAGGCAGCGTTAGAAGATTCCTGATGAAGAACTTGAGCCGAAACGTGCTCCTCGGATGCTTCCTGACCTGCTATGCTTTTCCAGCACTCCTCTAATCTTGACTTCCATTCAACCTGACTTATCCCAAACATTCCCATCACCTACCTAATCTCCAAGCACCCTACCCATCTGGTACCTACCCTCTACCCATTTGGGATCCTAATTACCTGGCACCTTATCGTCCTAGGCGAAAGTGAGGACTGCAGATGCTGGAGATCAGAGTCGAGATTAGAGTGGTGCTGGAAAAGCTCCTCGGATGCTGCCTGACCTGCTGTGCTTTTCCAGCACCACTCTCATCTTCAGCCTATCTTCCTAACATCCTGTACTCAATTTATGTTCTTACTGTCTCACAGCAGCTGTCAAAGTGGTTGTTTGTAATATAAACCTCAAATTTTCAGAATGCAAAAACTGAAAGTTGTGAGAAAGTGGTTGCAATTTGCACCCTCCTTGACCCTACAACTGCTTTACACTATGAGGGGTCAGTCAAAATGTAAGTACAGCTCCTGTCACAAACGCAGAGTCCTTTTGTTGTATTAAAAAGGAGTGGAGTGTTAGCCTCTGTCAGTTTGCAAATCCTCGGAGAATCAGGCTCCTCTTTACATTGTCTTACACTTTAGAATAAGTGAGTTAATGGTGTAAACTATTTGTTTAGCAAAACTCTTTGATCTTGGGTAATACGGCGAAGATATCCCATGGTTTATGAGCCATTTGACGTACATGCCCTTGAAAAATCTGCCTATAATCTACAATCTGTTGTCAGATATTTATTCAACTCCAAATAAACTGGAAATAGCAAACAAAATGTCTGCTACGGATACACCTAAATGTTTTCTTATCTGTCTGACCAGATCAAGAAACTTGAATCAATAATCAGTAACTCTACACACAATGTGATTTAGATGGTGAGTTAAATATATCTTGAAGTTTGCAGATGACACGAATGCTGGGTGTGAGGGTGAACTGTGAGGAGGATTCCAAGATGCTTCAATGTGATTTAGACAAGTTGAGCGCGTGAGAAAATGCTTGTCAGTTGAACTATAATGTAGATCAATGTGAGATTATCCACTTTTATAGCAAAAAAAGAAAGCAGATTATTATCTGAATGGTAATAGATTGAGAAAGGAGGAGGTGCAACAAGACCTGGGTGTCCTTGTATACCAGTAAACATTTGGTGCAGCAGGCAATGAAGAATACAAATGGTATATTGGCCTTCATGGTGCAAGGATTTGAGTACAGGAGCAGGGATGTCATGCTGCAACTGTTCAGGGACATGGTGTGGGCAGTTTTGGTCCCCTAATCTGAGGAAGATTGTTCTGGTTATGAAGGATGTACAACACAACTAATTCCTGGTATGGCAGGACTAACAGTGAAGAAAGTCTGGATCAGTTAGGATTAGATTCACTGGAGTTGAGAAGAAAATGATGTGCAATCTCACAGAAAGCTATAAAATTCTAACAGGACTGGGCGTAGTAAATGTACGAAGCAGGTTCCCTATGACCGGCAAGGAGTCACAGTCTAAGGATATAGATTAGGCCATTTAGGAGTGAGATGAGGAGAAATGTCTTCACCCGGAGAGTAGCGAGCCTGAGGAATTTTCTGCCACAAAAAGCAGTTGAGGCCAAAACTGAATGGTTTCAAGAAGGAGTTCTTAGAGTTCTTGGGGCAAAAGTGATCAAATAGTATGAGGCAAAAGTATAAACAGGGTATTGGGTAGGATGATCAGACATGATCATATTGAACAACAGAACAAGCTCAAAGGGCTGAATAGCCTACCCCTTTACCTATTTTCAATGTTTCTAATTAATATAAAGCCATCTCCATTTATGTTAAGTAAATCAGTGATGCTTTTGGAACAAGAGACTGAGGGAATATCTTTTGGGGGTGTGAAGATTGTCAGCATTGCTGTGACTGGTGTCTCTGGCATGCCTCCCCAATCCTCACTAATGTTTTGATTTCACCTTTAATCCCAAACCAGTAATTTTGTTCGTATGCTATTTGCAGTGTGTCCCCTTACCCATATGTTTTTGGTGTCATTGAAACAGTTTGTCTTGGCAGAGAGCTTTGGGCACAGATATCGTGGCAACTGATGGGATGTTAGCTGATTTGGAATTCATATTAATGGAGGGATGTGATTGCACTGGAGAATCATAGAGTCATAGAGATGTACAGCACGGAAACAGACCTTTTGGTCCAAATTGTCCACGTTGACCAGATATCCCAACCCAATCTAGTCCCACCTGTTTTAAATGTTGCAATTGTATTAACCTCCACCATTTCCTCTGGCAGCTCATTCCATACATGCACCACCCTCTAGGTGAAAAAGTTGCCCCTGAGGTCTCTTTTATATCTTTTCCCTCTCACCCTAAACCTATGCCCTCTAGTTCTGGACATCCCATCCCAGGGAAAAGGCTTTGTCTATTTATCCTATCCATGCCCCTCATGATTTTATAAACTCTGTAAGGTCACCCCTCAGCTTCCAACTCTTCAGAGAAAACAGACCAGCCTATTCAACATCTCCCTATAGCTCAAATCCTCCAACCCTGGCAATATCCTTGTAAATCTTTTCTGAACCCTTTCAAGTTTCACAACATTCTTCTGATAGGAAGGAGACCAGATTGCACGCAATATTCCAACAGTGGTCTAACCAATGTCCTGTACAGCTGCAACATGATCTCCCAACTCCTGTACTCAATACTCTGACCAATAAAGGAAAGCATACTAAACTCCTTCTTCACTATCCTATCTACCTTCGACTCCACTTTCAAGGAGCTATGAATCTGCATTCCAAGGTCTCTTTGTTCGACAATTAAACTCCATCTGCCACTTCTCAGCCCATTGGCCCATCTGATCAAGATCCTGTTGTAATCTGAGATAACCTTCTTTGCTGTCCACTCCACCTCCAATTTTGGTGTCATCTGCAAACTTACTAACTATACCTGTTATGCTCATGTCCAAATCATTTACATAAATGACGAAAAGTAGAGGGCCAGGCACCGATCCTTGTGGCACTCCACCGGTCACACGCCTCCAGTCTGAAAAACAACCCTCCACTACCACCCTCTATCTTCTACCTTTGAGCCAGTTCTGTATCCAAATGGCTAGTTCTCCCTGTATTCCATGAGATCTAACCTTGCTAACCAGTCTCCCATGTGGAACCTTGTAGAACGTCTTACTGACGTCCATATAGATCACATCAACTGCTCTGTCCTTATCAATCCTCTTTGTTACTTCTTCAAAAAAATGCAATCAAGTTTGTGAGGCATGATTTCCCACACACAAAGCCATGTTGAGGGGCCCAGCAATCACTTCCCTCACTTTCCACAGAGTTCTAGGGTACACCTGATCAGGTCCTAGGGATTTATCCACTTTTATGCCTTTCAAGACATCTAGCACTTCCTCCTCTGTAATAGGTTTTTAAAGATGTCACCATTTATGTCACCTTCTACCTCAATGTCTACTTGCAGATCTGGAGAAATGCATCATGTTTGGATTTGGAAATACACTGTGTTAGTCAGAGGCATCTGTGTGGTAATGCACACAGCCTATATTGCAGTTGTGTTCCATGTTGTCCAGCTTGCATTTAGGCTTCTGTAATATGTGAATGGATCTTTCTGATCCCCTTCAAATAAGCTTGTGGCATTGACAAAGTAAGTGAAATCGTTTCTCTAATTTTTTAGAATTAGATTAGATTCACTACAGTGTGGAAACAGGCCCTTCACCCAACAAGTCCACACCGACCCTCTGAAGAGCAACCCAATCCCCTCTGACTAATGCACCTAACACTATGGGCAATTTAACATGGCCAATTCACCTGACCTGCACATCTTTGGACTGTGGGAGGAAACTGGAGCATCCGGAGGAAACCCACGCAGACATGGGGCGAATGTGCAAATTCCACACAGACAGTTGCCCGAGACTGGAATTGAACCTGGGACCCTGGTTCTGTGAGGCAGCAGTGCTAACCACTGAGCCACCGTGCTAAATTACATGTCAGGAAACATGCTGTTACTTCATCTTTGAGATCTGGGTATCAATGGCAAGGTCAGCATTTATTGCTAATTTCTCATTGATGTTGAAAAGGTGTGAAACGGTCTTTTTTAACAGCTTCTTGTAGTGCAGGTACACACACACAGTGCTATTTTGAAGATAGTCCCAGAAAGTGGTGTTCATATATGTCTGCTGTCCTTCTCCATCTAGATCATAGAATCATAGAATCCCTACACTATAGAAAGTGGCCATTTAGCCCATCAAGTCCATACCAACTATCTAAAGAGCATCCCACCCAGAATAAGAACCCCATCCTAATCCCATAACTTCATATTTTACCAATGCCAACTCAACTAGCCTGCATATCCCTGGACACTATGGACAATTTATCATGGCTAATCCACCTAACCATCTTTGGATTGTGGGAGGAAACCGAAAACCCATGCAGACAGGAGGAGAATGTGCAAACTCCACATAGACAGTCACCCAAAGCTGGAATCGAACACAGGTCCCTGGCACTGTGAAATAACAGTGCTAACCATTGAGCTACCATAGATGGCATGGCATAATGGTAGAGGTCATAGTTTTGGGAGTTGTGATTGTAGGAATCATGATCAATCAGCATTATGTGCTCAGATTTCTAATCTAAGAATTATTAAACCCATGGTCTTCTGACTCAGGCAAACCTGTTTCCCAGTAAGGTATTTAGATATCATTCCTGATTTAGTACTCCACTGACACAGTTATTGGAAATCTGCATACTTTTATTTTACCTATTTTCCCAAAATCAGGGCTTTAGAGTATTAGGTCTATTTAAATTCGCCCTATTTCCACAGTCAAGCAGTCAAGATAGGTTCTACCGACAAGATCATTTAAACTGTGATAATCTTCAATTTAAATAACTTGTAATATCACAGTAAAATACAGCACTGAGATATATATTGGTGCAATGCAGCATGTCCAACATTGTTGTTTCTGTTGAGGTCCATTTGCCATTCTTAGGAACAAAAGGATGCCATTCAGCCCTTCATGCCTGTTCTGCCATTCAAATACATGGTGACATATCTTAATATCATTAACATTCCTGGATTTTGTAACCCTTAATATCCTTAATAACAAATATTTATGAATCCCAATTAATAACTTTCAATTGACCCTCATCCTCAATAGGCTTCTGAGCAGACATTTCCAGATTTGCACTATACCCAGGGCAAAGAAGTGCTTATTGACATCATCCTTGCATGGCCTATCACTTTGCTGGAGCTTTGCCCGCACCAGGGTCTGTAGTTTCTCCATATATCCTGTTATGACCAAGTCTGCACATCTGAAATCTTTCTCCACTCCCACTACACCAGGGTAGCAACACAAAATAAAAGTGCTTTTTCTGATTACCAAGATGACCAATTTAATAACTGGTCTAAATAGATTTTTAAATAAATCTATCATCTAGGTTTGTTAATAAACACAATTCTGTTTTGATTTCAAAAAAATATGTTCAATAAAGATGCAAAAATTGGCTAACACACAGTCAGTAATATAGAAGTATAAATGCTTATCCTTATAAATATCTCCAAAATATTCATGAAATCTTTCTCTCTTTTTCTTTTTCTCTCTCTCTTTCTGCTTCCCTCCCCCTCTCTCTCTTTCTTTCTCTCTCATTCCTCTCACTCCTGAAAATGTAAAAACAGAATTCTCTGCAGTGATTGGCTTTCTGGAAACAAAACACTGTGACCAATAAATTATTCTTGAAGGCCAAAGGTTGAAATATAGTACATTCCAGAGTCTGTTGTTTTGATGCTTTGGAATGTGTGGTCAAGTCACGAATCATGTTCAATTGTCTCTGAATACTTACAGCCTCAGCTTGATCAGGAACTACAATATTGAAGTGTTTCTTCAGTCATTCTTTCCAAAAATCAAATAGGTTTTCCTAAACTCAATAAGAATGTTTTCTTTTTCAGAAATGTGACATCAGCTGGCCAACTTGTTCTTAGCAAGCTTTATTCCAACTTACCTTGCTCATTGTAGGCTTTCCCCCAACTCTGCTTGTTCTTAGTAGGCTTCCCTTCAATCAAGTCAAATAAAACAAATACTTCTCCAGTTACTATTCAAAATGGTCCCCGCAGGTTTCTACTTCAAAACAAGCAGCAATCACTGATCATATGATTTATAGGAAGACTTGTTTAAAAATAACTGCAATGTCTGCAGAGAACTTTCAGTGATCTTTTTAAAGAAATCAATTGAGGTATGTCCACAAAATTTTAAATAGTTGAATTTTTCCCAATCCTTCAAAGCTTACTTGACAACTTGAGTTCTCTGAGCAATTTTAAATATAAAACATCTTCGTAACACTACCCTAGCAATTCCTTTAGGCATCTTAAACATCTCAATAATATAATTCCTTAAACTCTACACTAATTTTAAGATTATATCTGCGATAACCCCCACCAGGAGGGTTTAAGTGCCACCTGCTCCAGAGGTGTGTAATAACATCTCTGAACAGATTGCTTAGAGAATGTAACAAAGCGGACCCAGCGAATTCTTGTGATGCAATGATAGTGTATTTACCTTTGAGCCAGGAGACCTGAGTTCAAGTCCCACCTGTTCCAGAGGTGTGTAATAACATTTCTGAACCAATTCATTAAAAAGTATAAAAAAGCTGATCCAAGGATAGGTCTGCAGAACTGTCTGTCCTGGGCTGGGACTAGCCATCACAAGTGGTGGCTGTATTTTAGTGTTCAACAATACATGATGTTTGATTCCAGTCAGGCTTTCTGAGTTATAATATCCTTAGATTATTTTAGAAGAATGTTGTATGTGACGTGCCCATTTATGTTAGTCAGAGTATTAGTGACATTTGTTTCTTGTGATCTTCTGAAGGAGTTGAAGAAAGAGCTGAAACAGACAATACTGGGTATTGCACAGAGGCTTCTCCTCCTGGCTCCAATTAAAGAATCTTGGGAAAAAACCATGGAAAGGCTGGAACAAGTCTGTGCCGAATGCCAGCGACATTGCTTCAACACTGAACACAATTTGGTCAACGCGTAAGTGAACTTATGCTTCCTTAAATTGAAATAAGAAAGGAAAGAAGTGCCTTTCACAATTGCAAGCCACCTCAAAACATTTCACAGTCATTGAATTGTCACTGCTTTAACAAATGCAGCAGGAAATTGAAATACCATAAATTCGTACAAATAGCAATTCAATAAATGACAAAACCATCCCTTTCTCATGATGTCCTTTGGTAGATCAATATTGGTCTCAGACACTGGATAAATCTTGTTGCTTTTCTTCAAACAATACCTGCCCATTAAGAAGCCAGACAAGGTCTCCAGTTAACATCACATCTGAAAATGCAATACTTTGAGAATCCCTCAGGGCTTCCTCACTGCCAGTGCAGTGTTCCCTCAGTATAGGCCCTCCACTTTGCCATACTTCCTCAGTATTGAGTCTTCAACTATGCAATACATCCTCACTAAACAGCAAAATCACCCACAAGGAATTCAGTCCTGGGGCTATTCAGCTGCATGCTGTCTGCCAGTAGTAGTTCCATCTTCCTCAGAAATGGTCCCAATGTCTTAGAAATCTAAATTCCATCATCCTGCAGCATCTCTCCAAGCATACATTAATTTGACTGTTTCTGCAAACTTGTGCATGAAACAGGGAACAATGTGGAGGTTACTACTCTTTAGATCCTTTTTAAAATGTATTCATTAGTGGGATGTGAGTGTTACTGGCTGGCCAGCATTTATTACCTGTCCCTAGTTACCCTTGAGAAGATGGTGGTGAGCTGCCCTCTTGAACTACTGCACTCCACCTGCTGTGGGTTGACCCACAATGCCATGAGGGAGGGAATTCCAAGATTTTGACAAGTGACAGTGAAAGAACTGCTCACTAATTTCCTACCAAGCTCCCTACATTCTGGTAGTAGGGCAACACCCCCTTTTGAAATTAACTGAAGAAAATGCTGAAATCTATTATTGAGGAGATAGTGGAAGGACATTAAAATAATCATACGGTCAAGCAAAGTATGATTTATGAAAGAGAAATTATGTTTGACATATTTATTAGAGTTCTCTGAGGATGTACTGGCTGGTAATGGGGAATGAGTAGATATAATGTATTTGGATTTCTAAACAGCACTCTATAAAGTTCCATTAAAAAAATTACTACACAAGATTATGATTCTTTGTGTTGTGAGTAATGTTAGCCTGGGTAGAGGATTGGTTAACCATCAGTAAACAGAGTGAGGAATGGATCATTTTTAAGTTATAACACCATAAGATGTAGGAACAGAAGTAGGCCATTCAATCCACTGAGTCCAATCTGCCATTCAAAAAAAATCATGGTTGATCTTATAATCCTTAACTCACTCTCCTGCTCTTCCCCATAACTTTTAAAACTCTTAAAGATGAGAAATCTGTCTTTCTCCACTTGAATATACTTAATGACTCAGTCTTGACACAACTTTGCTGTAAAGAATTCCACGTATTCACCACTTTCTGAGAGAAAATATCCTCATCATCTCTGTCTTAAAAGAATACCTCCTCACTCTGTGATGATGTCCTCTAGTTCTGGACACTCCCACAGGGAAGAAAACCTTGTCAAGCCCCCTAAGAATCTTGTGTTTCAAAAGCATTTTTTCATTTTTCTAAACAGCAGTGAGTATAAGCACAACCTATTCAGCCTCTCCTCAGAAGAAAGCTCCTCCATACCCAGAATCAACCTGGACTGCCTTCAATGTCAGTCAATCTCTTTTTAGACAAGGTGACCAAACCTGTATATACTGTGTTCAAGGTGTGGTCTGACTAGTTAGTATCTTGTATCGTTCTGGCAAGATCCCCCAACTTTTTTACTCCAATCCCTTTGAATTAAAAGCCAACATCTATTTACCTTCTCTGATACGTGCTGAATTTGGATCCCAGCTTTTTTATGCCTCATGGACTCCATTTAAATAATATTCAGATGTACTATTCTTCCTGCCTAAGTTCATAACCTTACATTTTCCCACATTTTATTCCCACTGCCAAGTTTTTGCCTACTCACTTAGCCTGTATATATATCTTTGACTCTTTATCATCCTCATTATTTGCCTTCCCACCTATTTTTGTGTCATCCACAAACTTGGTGATGTTACATTCATTTATGTCACCCAAGTCAGTAATATATTGCAAATAATTGTTGTCCCAGCACTTATTTCTATGGAATTGTACTAGAAGTAGGTTGCCATCCTAAAAATGAACCCTTTGCCCCAACTCTGTCTTTTGTTCATCAACCAATTCCCTGTCCACATTAACATACTAACCCCCAAACTATAGGCTTTTATTAAGTAGACTTGTTGCAGTACCTTATCAAACACATTTTATAAAATACAAATAAATTACATCTACTCCTTCACCTTTATCTACCCTGATGATACCTCACAAAGAATTGTAATAAATTTTCAGACAGGATTTCTTCATGAAGCCATGTTGACTGTTCGATCTTATGTGTTTCTCATGAAAAAAAGGATTTTAGATACAAGAAAAGGTTAGAGAGATTAGGCTTGTTTTACTTGCAACAGAGAAGATTAAGAACTGATCTTATTGATATGTTCAAAATAATGTACAACTTTAGGAGGCTAAAGAAGGGTATTCTGTTTCTACTAGTTGGTATGTCAGTAACTTACAATTTGATTTTCAGCAAGAGAGCTAGGAGTGAGGTGAGGAGAAACCTCTTTCTTCAGAGTTGATAAGATTTTGAATTTGCTGCCTGGGAGAATGGTGGAGACGGATTCCACAGGAAGTTTCAAAAGAAAGATGAAAGGTTTAAGAGTGAAACTAGCTGGAAGCTCTTTCAGGAGCTGATAGACATGACAGGTCAAATGGCCTCCTTCCGTGCTGTAAAATTCTATGTTTCTATAATTGCGCTACTATCACATTTTAAGCCATATCCCTGTTTTTTGTCTCCCTCCCTTTTCAATAAGGTTGTTAAAATTGCATATTTCCAATCCTCTGTGAGTATTCCAGAACCTAAAGATTCTTTGAAGTTTGCTGCCAATGCATCCACTATCTCTTTAACTACTTCCTTTAAAATAATAGAATATAACTCATCAGATCCGGGATCTTATCAACCTTCAGCTCAATTAGTTTCCCTTACACTTTTTCTCTAGTGGTAGTTATTGTGTTTGTTTATTTCCCCCTTTAACCTCTTAATTATTTTATATTTTTGGAATGATTTTAATGTCCTATTAGTAGCAAACTGTAGCATTGGGATACCACAGAAAACAATGTCAGGGTCTCACCAATTTATGACCTATATTAATGACTTGGATCAAGGAACAGAGTGTCTTATAGCTAAATTTGCTAATGATACAGATAGTTAGAAAAGTAGGTTGACAGGAGGATACATAGAATTCACCAAGAAATTATAGATAGGTTAATTGAGTGGGCAAAGGTTTAACAGAAGTACAGCCTGTTTTGATATAACGAGATAGTTCCATTCCCATGCAACCTCGAGTTAGAAGAAAATCGTGTAATAGCAGCACTATTAAAATCAATGGGACCGGAATCGCATTATAGCCAATCCAGGTAAGGAAAGTTTGTGTTCTACAAATAATGTCTAAATTCTTCAATCGCATTATAGCCAATTCGCGTTGAAGAAATGCACGTTATAGCAGAACCAACTGTTTAGTGTGGGGCAAGTATGATATTTTCCAGGTTGTTCACTGTGAAGAATAAAAAAGTGGAACATGATTTAACTGCAAAGAGACTGCAGCATATTAGGTACAGAAAGATCTGAGTGTACTCGTTCATGCATCAGAAAGAGCCAGCATACATGTAGAGCAAATTAATGGAAAGACAAATAAAATGATGATCTTTACTACAAGACGAATAAGATATAAAAGTAAAGAAATCATGCTACAAATGAACAGGGTGTCCATGAGACCACATCTTATTTAAGGGTGGAATAACTTGCATTGAAGGTAGTTTTACAGAAGCTTCATTAGTATGATTCATGAGATGCAGGAGTTGCCTGAGGAGGTTAACTAGGTTGGTCCTATATTCATTGCAATTTAGAAGAACACAAGTTGAGTGTATTGAAAAGTTAGGTTCTGGGGTGCTAGATGAGGTAGATGGTTGGGGGATGGTTCTCCTCCTGGACAGATCTAGGACTAGGGAGCACTGATTCAGGACAAGTTGTCTCCCATTTAAAATGGAGATGAGGTGAATTTTATTCTTCGGTGGTTCATTCATTTTCAGAATTCCCTAACTCAGAGAATAGTTAGGTCTAGGTGATCGAATATATTCAAAGCTGGGTAAGACAGACTTCTCAACTACAAGGGTCTCAATGGTTATGGTAGACAGAAAGCTCCATGCTCAGATTGACCACCATCTTATGGAATAGCAGAGGTTGAGGGCTGAACGGCCAACTCCTATTCCTATTTCTTATGATCTTATATTCAGTGACTACACTTAAAAAGTACCTTATTAGCTGTAAATCTCACTGTAGCATCTTGAGCTTGTGAAATATACTTATAGAAGTGCTGATATTTTGTTATTCATGTGCATTGTGATGTTAGAAATATTGCTGCTTTTCTCAGGATAAGAGAGTTGGAACTTCAGAAGATTCTCAGAGAAGAGGCTGAAGAAAGAGCTGCTAATGCAATTCAAAGTGCAGAGGAAGCAAAGGCCAAGGTAAAGGAAGCCATTACAGCCAGAACCCTTGAAAGCAAGAAAGTTAAAAAAGCATTGGAAGACATGGCTGCAGCTGATGAAGAGTTAACCAGGGCTAAAACTGCTGCCGTGGAAACTGAAGGAAAGTTACTAGAGTCCAACAAAACAATAGCTGAGATGAAAGAAAAATTATCTTCATCAGAGTTTGCATTGTTTCAGCTCCAGCAGAAAGTCAGTGAGGACAATGAAAGGACAAAAGAAGCTAAGGAGAAGATGGTGTTGGCCTTGGAAATAGCAGACAAGAGAGTGAAGGCCTTTGAGGTAAAGACCCGAGAGTTGGAGAAGAAGATAGAGGAGGCCGAGCAAGCAGTGGCTGTTGCTGAAATGAAAGCCGCAGCAGAAGAAGAAAGAGCCACTGGGTTCCTGGCAGAGCTGGAAAGGTTCAAAGAGGAAACTGAGATGGTGAAGGAACATGCCAGGGAGAACCTGCTGGAATCCTCTAAGAAAATGTCTGCAATGGAAGATAGAGTAGCCGAGATTACAGAGATGTTGGCTGCAGTACAACATAAGGCTTCGTCAGCTCAGCATAGAGCAGTAATGGCAGAAAAAAGACTATTGGCTATCTTGGCCAGTGCAAAAAGGGCTGTGAGAAAAAAGAATTTTGCAGCAGGAAATGCAGCTATAGGAATTCAGGTAAGAACCATGGTTTCTGACTCTATTCTTCTAGAGATTTACTAAATCTGTCCAATCCTTATTAAGTTGTGGATGCTGGGAATCAATGGTTCTTTCAAGACTGATAATGAGCGATTTTTAGCTGGGTAAGGTTACCAAGGCATATGGAGCAAAGGTCGGAGAATGGAATTCTATTACAGATCAATTACCTAATTGAATAGGAAGCAGTTTTGACAGATTAGCTCAGTCTGCTTTCTAATATAGCTAATGTATTTTCACATAGGTTATATCCTTGCGTTGTTTTTCTGAATTCTGTTCTGACATTGTAGGGTGCTTTATAGATGCGTTAGTGAAAGTCCTTGTCAGCTGGAAAATTTGTGCCCTGTCGAGTTTATCGATTGTGATTTTAACTTGTAGAATCTGATTAGTCTCCAGGTCGAATTTCCAATAAAAATGAAAACATTGTTGTAAGCAAAACACTGAGTCAATGGGTTCTACATGCACTAGATCTGATTTGTTGGTTGTGGACTCGCTTAACTCTATCACTTGCCACTGTTTGGCACCACACGTAATTCTGTTCTGCAGCTTCACAAGATTGACACCTCATTTATAAGTATGCCTGGTGCTGCTCCCGAAATGTCCTCCTTCATTGAACCCAGGTCTATCTCCTGGCTTGATGGTAATGGTAGAGTGGAGGACACTGAGCACATGATTTTGGAATACAATTCTGCTGCTGCTGCTGCCCCACATTAGTCTTGAGTTGCTAGATCTATTCAAAGTCTATCCCATTTAGCACAGTGGTAATCCCATGTGACGTCATCTCAATTTAAAGATGAGACTTTGTCTCCACAAGAACTGTGGTCACTCTTACTGATACTTTCATGGGCAGATGCACCTGCAGCAAGCACATTAGTGAGTATAAAGTCACCAATGTTCTCCCCTTTTGTTTGCTCAATCACCACCTGCCACAGGGCAAAAGTGAGGACTGCAGATGCTGGAGATCAGAGTCAAGATTAGAGTGGTGCTGGAAAAGTACAGCAGGTCAGGCGGCAGCATCCGAGGAGCAGGAAAATTGATGTTTCGGGCAGGAGCACTTCATCAGAAATTGTGCTTTTCCAGCACCACTCTAATCTTGACCACCTACCACAAACTGAACCTAGTAACTATATCCTTTAGGACTCGACCAACGCGGTCAGGAGTGTTGCTGCTCAACCACTTATGGTGATGGAGATTGACACCTCCTACCCAGAGTACATTTTGTGCCCTTTACACCCTCAGTGCATCCTCCAAGTGTATTCATCATGGAAGAACACTGATTCATAGGGGAGGGAAGAAGGGTGGGTATGTGGTTATCAGCAGGAGGTTTCCTTGCCTATGGTTGACCTGATGCCATGGGATCCAATCAACGTTGAGGATTCCTAGGGCAACTTCATGTTGTCTGTATATCACTGAATCTTCTGCTGGTTGGTCCTGCTTGTGGAACAGGCAGAGGCCACTCATCTCTTTGAGACACAGCCATCATTCAAATCAGATATGTGCCTCAGTTTCATTTACCCTCATTGATTCCATATCCCCCAAAATTAGTCAAAAATCCAACAATCCCAGTCTTGGATGTTCCAGTTGATTCACAGTCACTACAACCTTTTGTTTGCTGGGGAGATAACATTGCAGATTTCCACTGCCCTCTTTGTAAAAAAAAAATGCTTATTAACATCACACCTGAACAGTCTAGCTCTAACAATAAGATTATGCCCTCTTTATAAAGATCTTCTCTCCCACGAGATGAAATGGAATCCATTGAATCCCTACAGTGTAGAAACAGGTCAATCAGCCCAAGTCCACACTGACCCTCCGAAGAGTAACCCACCCCCATAACACACTACATTTACCCCGACTAATGCACCTAACCCATATATGCCTGAACACTATGGGCAGTTTAGCATGACCAGTTCACCTAACCTGCACATCTTTGGATTGTGGGAGGAAACCGGAGAACCCGGGGGAAACCCACAGAGACACGGGGTGAATGTGCAAACTCCACACAGACAGTTCCTTGAGGCTGGAATTGAACCCAGGTCTCTGGTGCTGTGAGGCAGCAGTGCTAGGTCTCTGGTGCTGTGAGGCAGCAGTGCTAGCTATTGAGCTACTGTGTTTCCATCAAGTAGTTTCCATCAATCCTGTTAAGTCCCTTATCCAACCTTGAAATGGATCACCAATCAATCTTCTAGGGATTAGAATCTCAAGGGATTCTAATCTAAATTTATGCAACATCCCTGTACACTTTAACCCTTCTAGCCCTAATACAATACTAGTGAATCTATGCTATACTAGGCTGACACTCCCAGTGCAGAACTGATGCACTGTTGGAGGTGCCATCTTTCAGTTATCATGATATTATCTGTCCTCTCAAGTGACTGTTAGCGATACTTGGACCTTAATTTGAAGAACACCACGGACATATCCCTAATGTCCTGGGCAAGTATTTATTCCTCAGATAATATCACAAATCAAATGGATTATCTGGTCATTATCCTATTCCTCTAGGTGAAATCTTGTGGTGTGCAAATTAACAATTACTGTGCTTCAAAAGTACTTCATTTGCTTTAATATGTTTAGGGATTTCCTGAGGTAGAGAAAGATTGCATATAAATTAAACTCTTTTAAAATTAGTAAGTCGAGGAGCAAATGTACTGTAACAGATCTTCACAATGGTCTAACAATGTATCATATTTGCATAATTTTAGTTAAGACCAGCGTGAATATTGGGTAACATTTACTACGTTCCAGCTAAATAACAGTAATAGTAAACTTATATTAGGGCTTCCCAGAATGGGGAGGGGGTTGTTGGATTCATTGAAATTTTGGGGTCATGGGGAATGAGCTGAGAGGCAGCAATGTCTACTGAGTAGCTTTGCCTCTTCACCACACTCTCACGGGTCTTCTGACCCCTGTCCCTTCTCTAATAAGTCTTCACCACTGTCATACCAACTCCCCTTCCCCGCCCAATCTCACAGAGGGGTCATGGCAATTTTCAAATGTTGAAATGGGGTTGCAGTGGGAAAATGTTTAGAAAACACAGCCTTGTAATAACATTCACTATTATATAAACAATAATTTAATGTTCTGGGATTTTTTTTTAAAAGAAGCTTGTGTATAATGACGCTATGTTTCCTGTTTGCTTTTAACATTTTAAGTGCAGTCTAAAATGTTATGAAGAGGATTAAGTTGAAATACGTATACAGCAAGACTAACTAAGACAATCCTATTTTTGGAACAGAATATGCTCCATCCGCAGTCCCTCAGGAAATTTTCTCAGGGTTCTTCTACCATAGTTGTGGAACCACCACACCGCCCTGCTAAATTATCCTGTTTGAGTGGTGACCGCCACGCCCCCCAAGTGCAGTTGGAGATCGGTCTTAAATTGTTGACATTTCCGGAACAAAATCTAAAAAAAAATAATTCTGTCTGCTTTAGCATCCCTAGTTTTAAATTCTCTATCAGTGGTAGTTGTGCCATCAGGAGCCTTAAGTAATGCCTTCCCTAAGTTCTTAATATTCTAGCTCCCTACCTTGCTGTCCTGTCTTAAGTCCTTAAGATCTACCTCTTTGGTAAAGATTTTAGCCAGCTGTCCTGATATTTCATTTAATGAATAAGTAACAATGTTTTGGAAGAAAATGCTCTTGTTAAATACTTAAGAGATATATTGCTCCATTAAGGACACTCTATAAATGAAGGCACTTCATATATACAAATATTGTTGTTTAATTATTCCAGATGCTAAAGGTATTAAGGTATATGGTACTAAGGTGAGTAAATTGAGATAATATATGATCATCTATAATTGTTTGAGTGTTAAAGTATGTGAGAGAGGCTGAATGACTTCCTCCTGTTATGATTTCTGATATATGAAGCTTTCAATGACAATACTAGAACTAAGACATTATATCTATCAGGAATGATTCAACAGGCTAGGGCTGTAGAAAAGAGAAGACTGGGGACTGACCTCATTAAGATTAAGAGCTCATTAAGATTACATAAAGGGGAAATGTAGTGAAAGTTTTTCATCTTGCACTCATCAGGACTGACTTAAGAAACAAAATTTTCGAAGGGGAACATCAATTTATACACCATGAGAAGAAGGTGCTGAATGATTGGACCATGTTGGCAAGGAGATACAACAGAGACTATTAACTGTTAATCTTAATTGGATTAAAAAAAAACTCAGACAAGATAGGTAGACTCTGATTGATCAAGGCACTCCCATAGGGAATACAGCAGCAATTGGCAAACTATAAACCTTTTTCTGAGTTGAATTTTTCCTTCAACAAACAGGTTTCCATGTGTTGTATGTAGTTTCTAGCACTCACAAGGGAATCACAGTGCAAGGCTGATTGATAATATTAAATTACTCTCCAGGGTACTATTTAGCACAATTAGAATTATTTAGTAAAAGCTGTCCAGTAATAGAATCAAATTTATTTTGGTATATAAATTGCAGTGCCGTGTGATACTAGTTTGTAGGCCATGCACCATAATGACTGGCAGATCATAAACTGCCCCTTGACCATTTGCAGTGAACTGCATGTCAGTAATGTTAAAGCAGTCTGTGATCACAAACATCAGAATACTATGTCCTGCGTTAGATGTAATTCTGCTATTGGACAACAGTTACTAAATAATTCTGACTGATAAGTAAGTTGGGTGTTCCTCAAGATCCGATAAGATTGCACAAACCATCTTCTGGAAGGTGCAAGGTGTCCAATTTAATCCAGAGAGCCTTCTGTGAAACTGAAACCTACCTTTGTAAGGAACAAAAGCTATTAGTCAGGTCTGAGGAAGGGTCACTGGACTTGAAACATTAACTGTGATTTCTCTCCACAGATGCTGCCAGACCTGCTGAGCTTTTCCAGCAGTTTCAGGTTTTGCCTCTGATTTACAGCATCCGCAGTTCTTATGGTTTTTAAAAGCTATTAGATGTTGACTTTCTTCACCAGGGGTTTCAGAAGATAGTACTACATGTTGAAATGTTGCTGGTAATTCTTGGATCATAGGAATTGGATACTTATCTAATATGATAGGTTTGTTGACTATCTAAGGTCAACACGTAGTTTAAGTTTGCCATTTTTGCATCTTGCAATGGCTAAGTTAAAAGTCCATGATGATAAGTTGTTTCCTTCAACAGTAACATCTGTTTCTAGTTGTTTCAACTCCTGTGACACTTGAGAATATCACTTTATTGCTAGTCACTACTACATTCGCACTGTCCTTGCCTGCAGCAAACAAGTAGGCCTTGAATCCCCATATTCGTCAATCCCATGGAAGAAGAGGATCTCTCAGCTAAAGAAGAAAATGTACTGGAATTGATAAGCTTAAACAATTCCCCAGCTTCATCACAAATTGTTGCACTTTATGCCTCAGAATTATGCAGTTTCTATGCCTAACCAGCAGCTTTATTAAGAGTACTTTTAAATTATCTGCGGTCATAGTTGCAGCTTATTGCTTGACTTTAGTTTCCCTTTCTCTGTCATCAATGAGCTGCAACAAAAAAGTAGCTCAATAACGCTTTCTCAAAGCCAGTCAGGCGCAAACAACAAATGTTGGCATTGCTTACAATGCCACAGATTTTATGCATTTGTTCACAAGATGTGGGTTTTGCTAGCCAGGCCACCATTTATTGCTAATTGTCCTGGAGCAGAATGACTTTCTAGGCCATTTTTGAGGGCAGCTACCAGTCAACTATATTTCTTTGGGCCTGGCCAGGCAGATTTGCTTTACCTAAAGGACATTGTGAGTCTGATGGGTGATTATGACAGTCAACAATGGTTATACAGGATTCATTTTTAATTTTTTTTTGGCTACTTGTGAGCTGCATTGAGTTTCTTTTTGGGAGGGATTTTTTCTGCAAGGTTAGGCAAGATTTCTCATTGTATCTTAATAATTTCTCCTCATTAACTATTTACCCCCTCCGTAAGGTGTATCCTTCATCTGAATCTATTCCCATCATTCCATGCACCGTATCTGAAACAACTTACTATATATCACATATCCAGTGAAAGACCAGTACCCCTTGTGCCTGCGCCATATTTGAAAGCTCACAGTGCACCCAAACAAGTATTAGCAATACAGTGTTTCCCCTCATAGGCGGCATAATGGCACAACAGCCTCAAAGCCACACTGCCCATGGAACATAGCCAGTCTGGATGACTGTCTCATATTACAATCCCATTCTCTCAAACCTGTAGCTGCTTAACCACAATACCACCATACTTTAAATGTCCATATCTTAATCCTGTCCGAGCACCCGACCTGATTCACCAATACTCTGTCCAAGTGCCCACTGTAGACCCTCGTCTTGTATTATCTAGTCGAGGAATGTCACATATATACAGTCAATCATATAATTTCAATGATGAATTTTTATTTACAGCCATCAAAAGGGAATGCAAACAAAACCAATTGAGGCTTCAGTTCATTTGCACAATACAAAATGCTGACATTAGGAGCAATGATGATCTTTTGCACCCAGCTACCAATTACTGGAACATATGCCAATCAGGTACTGGCTGGTATGTAGTACCTGATGCAGCTGAGCTCTGCCTTGGGCAAGGAAGAAAGATTCCTCTTCCGAATGTACTGGTACTCATCTTTGAGCAGTTGCCCAGCAACTAGCACATTGCCTCGATGCCTTCTCCATCATCCGCGAGGATGATGCAGCACTTTGTCTGGAGTATAATGAAGGCACCCTCCCGCTCCCTCACCACTGTCACCACCACCATCAAAGCCCTGATTGAAACATGAGCAGCATTGGAGCTGTGCTTCGCATTGGGTGTTGCACAATGGTTTCAGGAGTCATGGTTGCAGTGGTTCCTTTGTTCCCCGGTATCCAGCCTTGTAAGGTACCTGAACCATCCAAAGCACCAAGTACTGTACATGATCATGCTTCACGATGTAGAAGTTGTGACTACTGCCAGGATAGCAGGCACACATGTCCAGGAAGTGGTAATGGTGATCACAGATCAGCAGGATATTAATTGAATGGAAACCTTCCAACTGATTCACTTTGCATGATGCAGTCCCCTCAGTGTCACACGTGGGCACCCTGTACCTGTGGGAAGTAAGCGATGTGCCGAAATTGTCCTGCTTGGGATACAGTATTGACCTTATCATCGTGAAACAAAATTAACTGGTGTGACTGTGCACAGTTGACATCAGTCATTTTCTTGACGCATTTGTTGGTGTAAAACTGAGAGAACCCATACAGATAGGAAGGAACCAGTTGCATAGAAGTTTTAAGCAGCAATCAATTTTCACAGCCACCGGGTTGGGATGGTCTCCCACTCCAGCAAATAATCTGTGCGGAGAGGCGGGCCATATGTACAAGGCCTGCCCAAGACGAGGGGCCGCCACCTACGCACAGATGGCCGAAGATGGCAACATGAGCCGTGGACCGCCTAAGACCAGCAAGGTACCACAAAACAGCACGGGAACGGTGTCTGGAGGCACCCAGAAGGAAGGGCAGGCTGTAGCGGAGCAGATGGCAGACAGCGGGGAGATGCAGCAGCCGATCCAAGCTCCTTCAAGACAGACGGAGGAAATGGAAGAGGAGGGATCAAAGGAGGCAGAGGATTGGATTACTGTCAAAAGCAGGAAGAGGAAACCTCCCAAAGCCACCCAGCGAAGGGGAAGCGACACCTGCACGACGAGGATACAGGCAGCTCTTCCGACGGTGAGGACGGGTGCAAGGAGGGTTGTCACCAGAGGAAGAGACAGAGCGCCGTGGGGAAAAAGGAGCGCAGCACCACCCAAGCAGGAAAAGACGATCCCTCTGAGGGCATGGGTAAAGGCCTCCCCCCACCCGGTGAGAACCAAGAGGTACCCACCGGCCCACAGTTCCAGGTAACTAGGAGCAGCGGTCCTGTGACAGCCCCGCTGTCAGATGGAGAACTGGATGGTGCGGACCCTGAGCCCAACCCAAAGACACCAGAGGTTCCAGTTAACTAGGAGCAGCGGTCCTGTGACAGCCCCACTGTCAGATGGAGAACTGGATGGTGCGGACCCTGAGCCCAACCCAAAGACACCAGAGCGGGGAAATGGCTCCAGTGTGGAGCCGGACAGCTACCTTAGCCCTGGGAGGGTCCAGCAGTTTGCCATCACCACGGGGATGCACACAGCTACCCCAGAGGGTCAAGACCAGCAGCAAATGGACACTGTTAACCTTGTAAACTGTTAAAATGGGGTTAAAAATTGCCAGCATCAATGTGCGTAGCATCAAATCGGCTACGCGATGTGTTTCTACAATAGCCTTCCTGGCCTACGTTAAAGCCGACGTCAGGGTGGAAATTGTAGTGAAGTGAACTGGGTTAATGAACTGTTCAACCTCCTCATGGGAGCATGAGGTGGCGCCAATACAGTCATCAATGTAAAGGAGGAAAAGGTGGAGAATGGTTCCAGTGTAACTGTGGAAGATGGCCTCTTGAAGATCCTACAAAGAGGCAGGCATGGCTGGAGCTCATGCTGGTGCCCATAGCTACCCCTGAAGGAAGTGGGAGGATTCGAAGGAGAAGTTGTTGAGGTTGAGGACCAGTTCTGCCAATCAAATGAGTGTGTCGGTGGAGGGATACTGGTTGGGCCAATGGGAGAGGAAGAAACAGAGGGCTTGGAGGCCTTCACACATCACTCAGAGCCCTATCAGTTTCCACCACCATCCCCCATCGCAATTCGGCTATCCTTTAATTCCAGATTTTTAGTGAATTCGAATTTCACCATCTGCCATTGATGGGATTCAAACCCATGTCCCTAGAATAGTGGAGCTGGTGTTCTGAATTACTAGTGCAGTGACATTACTATTATGGCACCACCTCCCACTAACAGAACACAGAAGAGAGAAGAGTCAACAGACAAACATCACCAAACACCGAGCAATTGTATACTGCAGACTGTAAGTTTGAGACAGAGATGAAATGACATTTGTAGTAAGTGGAGCATGTTGCTCATGTTCATTAGTTTGTCTCTGTCATGGGGAGGGACAGTATTGTATTGTGGGAGAGTGGTACATTCATAATTCTATAGTTCCCATGCACTTTACTATTGCTATTGCCGGAATTCAGCAGTTACATTATTTGTTTAACATGAAGGATATTGTGCAGGGGCCTATCTTTAGATGGTACTGTGGTTTTGCCGTAGTGAAGTATTTTAACTGGAACATAACTTTGTATTCCTTGGATTGGATTCAAAGTTTAAAATGAGTGACATTTTTGATCTTTTTCCTGATCTCATCTGTTCACATTTGTTTTCCTGATGGTTAAGCTTGACCACAGCTGGAGTATTGTATACAGTTCTGGACTGCCAATTATAGGAAGGGTATTAGACCCAAGAAAGAGGGGCAGATTGACTTGTACTGAGAGCATAATATTTATAAAGAGAGTATTTGAGTATTCAATCCTGCTTGACATTGAAATATTAAATAAAATGCACTATATTGGAGTCCTAGCTATACTTTCCCGATTTTGGCCTTCTGAGCAACTCCACTTCTAGTGTGATGCCTTCAGCTGCCTAATCTTTGAAAATCTTCAGTTTCTAATCTTTGAAAATCTCTTCCCAAACTTCTCTGACTCTCCGTCTATCTCTCCTCCTCTGGTACACTCCTAAAACCCTACCTTTTTGACTAAATGTTTAGTCATCATATGGTTCACGGTGAAATTTTGTTTGATAGCACACCCATGAATGGAATGTTTCACTATATTCAAAGTGGTTTATTTTTACAAATTGCTGTGGTTTTTGTCCCACTGTTAACTGCCATTCAGTTATAAGAAACAGATTTGAAATAAGGTAACTGATCTTTGATCTAATTCTAGTATGGATTCTTCGGATTTTAATGCAAGCTCAGGTCAGACGCCTTAGTAAATGTTAAGCTTTATTAATTATTCCTATTGTTAAAACCAAGTTGGGGGTTGAATCTCCTTCCCTCTTCAGCAACCTGTTGAAACAAAGATTCAAGTTCTCTTTAACATGCAACTATACAGCATTTTCTTGAGCTACGAGCCAGTTTATTCCCTGCTATTGTGCATATAGAGTTTATTCTCTCACTTTCATTCACACCAGTGTTCGCATTTAATGGATCATCCTCCACTATTTCCACCACCTTCAGCAGGATGCCACCACTAAACACATCTTGCTCTCGTCTCCACTTCAACGATTCATAGGGACTGTTCCCTCTGTCATTCCTTGGTCCATTTCTCCATCACTCCAAACACTTCCTCACTCCCCCATGGCACCTTTGCAGACAATGGTAGAAGGTCCTTCTCTCTCCTCACTGTACAGGGTCCCAGATACATCTTCCAAGTGAAGCATCATTTTGCTTGTACCTTTTTCAATCTAGTCTACTGTAATCATGACTGACAATGTGATTTTCTTTACCTTGGTGAGGTCAACTGCATTCTGGATGATTGCTTTGTGAAAAATCTCCACTGTGTCTTTAAGAATGACTCCAACTGTCTACTCTTGCTAACATTTCCATCTTCGACCTGTATGAGTACAAAGCTTAATGTGAGCTGGAGGAACAATACCTAATATTCCATTTAAGCATTTTACAACCTCTTGGACTCAACACTGAGTCGAACAACTTAAGAACATGATCAAAATTCTCCATTTTGATTACAATCGCTCCACCTTTGCCCTGGCTGTGCCTTGATCATATCTTCCTGGTTTTTCACTCATCAGATCAAACATATTTCTTATCTTCCACACCTACCATTGACATTTCTTTCACATCTCTATCCCTTTTTTACCACTAGTAACACTTCCTTTGTCTTTTGCTCTGGGCATCTACCTTCTCTGTTTTACTCACTCCTCCTTCCTCTTTGTCAACAGCATAAAAACCATTCTTTTTGAGCCCCCTTGAGAATTCATATCAGACTTGAAACCTTAACTCAAATCTCTTTCCATGATATTGCCAAACCTGCTGAGTTTCTCCAACGCCTTTCTGTTTTTATCACAATATTTTGCTTTTATTACAGGAAATACAGTTGTTTGGAGTCAAGTGCATATGTGAGATAGAGTCTTCTCGTGAAGTGGACTGACAGACTGGGGCAAAATTCTTCCAATTTTAAAATCGTGAATTCTATCCTTATCTTATGAGTTATGTGACAGAATCTTATTTTCTATATTTTTAATGGTGTCTTTCAGTGCAAACTTGACACTTGTCATGGTGTTATTGTCCTCCTACCAGTTCATACCGGCAGTGACCATCAAACATCACCATAAGAATTTATAATAAATGAAGTTGCCTGGATGTGTATGCAGATTTTAAAATAAATTATTGGTACATTAATTTTATATTGAAAGAAGCAGAGGAAATTGTTTGTATGATGATTTAAGGGAAAAATAAGGATGATCTGAGAAAAAAAGATCAAAATCTACTTTGGCTCTTGCAGCTGTGACCTTTTTGCCATTGAGAAATCTTTCCATGAGATGGCTTAATGCAAACAACTCACTGTTACTTCAGGATAAGGGAATAATGATACATTTGCTTTGACTTTTTAAATCATCCTTCGTTTGTAGACTGAATACCCCCTAGTTGGTGTTAGAGGGTATACCTTGTAATTATAGTATTGGGGACTATTTATCTTTGGAATATTTTTCCTTTAAGGATGTAATTCATTTCTTTACTAATAATAGAGTCAATGGGCTGTAGTTTCCATCATTTCACAGATGTTATGATGCAGGAAGAGGCTATATGCCCCATCTTAATAAATTAGTTGTTCATGTGAATGTTATGACTTAGTGACATACTCCTGCCTTTTCCTTGTAACCTTCTCCTGCTTTTTCCTTGTAACCCTGCACATTGTTTCTATATTCAGGCAATCATCTAATGCCCTCATTGAACCTTCTTCCACCATGCTTCCAGATGCTAACCACTCACCATGTGAAATAGGTTTCTCTTACATTATATTTACTATTTTTGTAAATTACCCTTTTATTTCTTTGCCCTTTCATTCTCAATCATTTTATAATTGGGAACAATTTTCTCCAGGACACACGTACCCAACAGCCCCACCGCCTGGTGGTCGACCACTTCAACTCCCTCTTCCCACTCCACCAAGGGCATGCAAGTTTTGGGCCTCATTCACTGCCAAATCCAAGCCACCCGATGCCTGACGGAAAAATGCCTCACCTTCCACTTTGGAACCCACCAACCACACAACATCAATGTCGAATTGCCAGTTTCCTCATCTCCCCTCTCCCACCCTATTCCAGATCCAACTCTCCAACTCAGCATTGCCCTCTTGAACTGTCCTACCTGTCCATCTTCCTTCCCACCTATCACTCTGACCTAACACCATCACCCCACCCTCCACTTTCATGTACCTATCGCCTTCAAATTACCTTCTCCCTAGCCTCAGCCCCCTCCCATTTATCTCTCAGCCCCCTTGAGCCCCCCACATTCCTGATGAAGGGCTAATGCCCGAAAACGTCCACTTTCTTGCTCTTCAGATGATGCCACACTTTCTGACAACAATTTTCTCCAAATCAATTCAGTTGAAGCCTCTCATGATTTTGAACATTTCTATCAAGTCTCCTCTTAGCCTTCTCTTCTCCAAGGAAAACAGTCCCAACTTGTATTGTCCATCTTCATAACTAAAGTTCTCATTCCTTTAATCATTTCTCATAAACTTCTACTGCACTCTTTCCAATGAATTCACATCCTTGTTGAAGTATGGAGCCCAGAACTATACTGCAGACTAACTACTGTCGTTTACAGATTCACCATACCTCCATGCTGTTGTACACTCTACCTCTATAAATCAAGGCTTGGATGCAGAATCCTTTATTAACTGCACACTGACAAATTTAATGACTTGTGCATGTATATACCCAGGGACCTCTGTTGCTGCACAGCCTTTAAACTAGTTGCCTTTCTTTTTATTTTTTTTCTCCTTGTTCTTTCAACCAAAATACATCACCTCACACTTCTCTGCATTGAACCTCATCTGCATGTTCCACCAAATTGCCAATATCCTTCTAAAGTTCCACACTGTTGTCCTCACAGTTTAAAACACTTCCAAGTTATGTATCATTCACCATCTGTATTGCTCCCTATACGACATGGTCTAGATCAGTAATACATATCAGGACATGGAAGACTCACAGAACTGACCTCCAGTACGAACTTTCCTCTAGCCCCAATACTCATTAACAACTGCAAGCTGTTTCTTAACACCCCATCAGTTTTGAATCCATATTGCTACTATTTATTTTATTCCATCAGCTCTAACTTTTCTCATAAATCTGCGTGCAGCATCGTACTATATATCTTGTTGGAACACCATGTACACCACATCAACAGCATTGCCCTTATTGATTTTAGCAATTAACCCTTCAAAAAACATGAACAAGTTAGTTAAATGTGACTTTCCTTTTAAAAATCCATAATTTGGAGATGCCAGTGTTGGACTGGGGTGTACAAAGTTAAAAATCACACAACACCAGGTTATAGACCACAACCACCTGATGAAGGAGCAGCGCTCCGAAAGCTAGTGCTTCCAAATAAACGTGTTGGACTATCACCTGGTATTGTGTGATTTTTAACTTTAAAAATCCATGCTGACTCTCCTTAATTAACCTATATTTGCCGATTTAATTATTAATTTTATCCCAAATTATTGTTTCTTGAGGTTGACCCACAACTGAAGGTTATATTGACTGGTCTGTTGCTGGGTTTAACTTTACATTCTTTTTCAAACAAGGCATAATGTTTGCAAACCTCCAGTTCCTGAGTCAAAGGAAGACTGAAGAATTATGGCCAGTGCCTCTGACGTTTCCATATTCAATTCTTTGATAACCCTTGGATGCATCTCACCTGATCTTGGTGACTTGTCACCTTTAAGTACATACAGCGTAGCCGTTACTATCTTATCAATTTAGAACCTTTTATACTGATTAAATTTCCTCCTCTTTCCTCCTCTTGGCTTGGATAGCATCTGCTTCCTGGCATAGCATTAAAAAAAATCAAAGAACTGCAGATGCTGGAAACCAGAAACAAAAACAGAAATTGCTGGAGAAACTCAGCAAGTCTGGTAGCAAAGTACTTCTTTAAATATTCAACCTATCTCCTGCATCCATGTGTACATCTTTTTTGGTCCCTAATCAGCCTTTCTCTTTCTTTTGCCATCTTTTTATTATTTATGTGCATGAAGAAAATTTTGAGATTCCATTTTTTTCAGCCATCAATTGTTTTTCATATTCCCTCTTTACTACTCTGTTTGTTCAACACCCTATGATCTTTCTATATTCAGCTTGACTCTCAACTATATTTTGTACCTGACCCCTGACATGGACACACTTTCTGTTCTTAACGTTAACTCCAGTGATCTCTGGAATCGTTTATTCTACCTTTCCGTTTCAGAGGAATATACTTTGACTGTGCCAAATTTTTGGCTCCAATCTATCTGGCCCAGTTCTTGTCCCAGTGAATTGTACTGTCTTCCAGTTTACTATTCTTACTCTGCATTGTTTATTGTTCTTTTCCACAAGATCACCATTCCCTAAGTATTCCTGACTTGACAAACCTCATGCCCAAGAACCAGATTGAGAAGTGCTTCTTCTGTCATTAGATGGACACTTACAACTTTAAACAAACTCCTGAATTCTCTCTGGGAACATTTGACCCTCTCTTCCCTTTATCTACATTTTGGTGGATTAAAGTGCCCATTACAATTATTTTATGATGTTTTAGACTCTCTGTAATTTCCTTGCAAATTTATCCTCTACATCCTTCTCACTAGACAATGGCCTATTGTCTACACTTTCCTAGACAAATCGATTCTGTCCTTTACTCCTCTGGTACACCATCTTTCTTTATATTCATATGTTCTCCTTAACCAATAGCACCAGCCCTCTTCCATTTCCTTTTCCTTTCCTGTCTTAGCTGAAAATATTTTATCAGGAATACTTAACAACCAGTCTTGCTTTTTCTTAACCCACCTCTCTGTTTTTTCCATATCATCATAATTTCATTAGGCAACATCAAATCCCTAACTCACGTATTCTATGCGTTCACATATTACTGTAACCCTGATTTAAAAGTTTTAATTTATCCCTCATTCCAATTTCAACTATTAACTTACTATTCTCTATTCTAGTGCTATCTTTCTCTTCCAGTATTTAGTGGACTCCAGTCTTCTTTATGATATTCTCTGTTTGTTCCCACAGCCCTACTAATTTTACCCTCAACCCACTCCACCAGCTCTAGTGAAATGCTACACAAGAAACTCAGCTGCAGTCCTTTTCAGGCACAATTAATCCAGCTTGTGCAAATGCTATCTTTCTGCATCATCTTTCCAGTCGCACCATTTATCTGTCTTTTCCTCTTATTTATAAACTTACTTGCATGTGGCACTGCGAATAATATGATTAGTACTGCTTTCAAGGTCCTGATTGCTAATTTTCTAACTAGCTCTTGACATTCTGACTGCAGGACCACATCCACATTCCCTATGTATGTTATTGGTGCCAATGTGGACCATGACCTCTGGCTGACCACCCTCCCCTAGAAGTCATTGTGGCATCCTTACGTCAGCATCAGAGAAACGATATACCACCCTGGAGTCACACCTATGGCTGCAGAAATCCCTGTGTTCCCCAAAATAACAAGTCCCCTATCATTACTGCTGTTCCAGTTCTTCTTTCTATCCTGTACAGCTGAGCTATGCACTGTACCGCAGGGCTGGTTCTTCCTTCACTTCTTTGACAACCTCACCAGTGTGCAGAATGGAAAATCAATTATTGAGCAAATTGTCGCAGAGGATCAGCCTGGATTTCTTGGACAGGCTGCAGTGACCCATTCCCTATTTGCCTCTTTACTCCTACCCAGTGTTGTGGAACCACCCTAAATGTGCTATCCACATAGTCCTATGCCTCACAGATGCTCCACAGTGATTCCAACCCAAGATGGTGACAATTCATGCACATTTGCTTGCATAGGTCTTGTGAAGTGTCCACAAATTCCCACATGCCAGAGGATGGGCATTGTGTGTGACCAAGCTATCTTGCTATACCTTAAATTTAGCTTTGGATTATTTATTATAAACTGGAAATTAGAGAGTAGAAAGTAGAATTTCTCACCATTCAGCTCTTTCTCTTGTGCCTATAAATTGGCCTTACTTCCACTCCTATGTCTATGTCTTAATACTGAAGGGTAAGAGTAAAAGCCAATTTCTTAAAGGTGGAAAAACCTTTTAGGGAAGTAAAGGAGCACCTGTTCAGTTAAGACTTTCAATTCACCAAATGTTTACCATCTGACTTAACTTCTGGCCCTGAATTAAACAGTAACTTTCAGTTAAATGCTAATTTTAAGTACAACCAAATTTAGATTTTCAGAAAGAGATTAACATTCTCACGATTCACCAAACTCCCAGCACTCTGTTCAAGTTACATTCATTTCTAGGTTGCACTGAAAATTAGGTTCTGGATCTGAGGAGTTTATAAGTCTCTGTTACAGGGGAACATATTCAAGCTATCGTCTTTAATTAACTGACTACACACAGTGAATAGTTTGTGTATCCTGCTTAGGCCCCTGAAAACAAATGATAACTTTCAGTTAAATGTTAAATATATACAAATTTAGATTTTTAGAAAGACATTAAAATCCCCTCAATTTACTGAAGTCCCAATGCTAGTTGACCTCACTCTTTGATTATTCAGCAATCAGCTTCACCAATTCTGGATTTGAATATTTTTGTCCCAGTATTAATAAATGTGACCATTTCCATGAATCAATAGCCACAGTCCAGGACACCACTGTAATCATTGCGGCAACTGTTTCATCAGTATACAGTTCTGTACTTGGAGACATACTTGAAATATGTGGTCCAGTTCAAGTCACACACCAAAGCTAGCTTACACGCTCTGGAATAATGGCAACAGCTTCACTTCTAAAGGTATTAACAATGACACTGTACATTCACAGACAATGACAGTCTTCCTTTGTTAGACATGATCACTCCCTAGTACTAAGGTGGTTTGGACATAACCTATCACCTGTCAGTCCAAGTATGTTGCCCAAATTCAAGTACCCTGTATACAGTTGTGGCCAAAAAAATGAGGCTGTTCATGAGTGATTTCATGGTGTTCAGTTACATTAACAATTCATTTCCTAATGATTCTGGACAACATACAGCAAAGAAGAAGTTGCATTCTGTTGTAGCTTTCACAACCTCAGGACTTTCCAAAGTACGTACAGGTATTTTAGTTAATCAAGAATTTTTGAAGTATAGTTACTGTTGAAATGTAGAGAAGTAGCAGCTAATTTACACAGAGCAAAATTCCACAAATGTCAATGAGCTAAGTGACAGGATAACCTACTCTAGTGATATTGGTTGAGGGAAAATTATTGGGTAAGAGACCAAAATAACTCCTCTGCTCTTCTTTGAAATAGTGTCATGAAATCTTTTACGTCCACCTGAGAGGGCAGGTGGGTCTCAAAAGGTTTAGTAAATCATGTGAGAAGAGATGAATGGAAGGATGGAAATGACCCTCAATGCTTGATCTACCTAGCAATGGTTCAGAAAATTGAATACATTGTTTAGTGACAAATTCTAGTATCACTTATATTAACATTGAGGTACCTGGACTCCAAAGAGGTGAACTACAAGAGACTATTCAAGCTAAGATTGTATGTAAGACAAAATAATAAGACAAAGAAAGCTTCCAAGATATTAAAGGGAATTGATGGAGTAATTAGACAGAAACTATTTCTGTTGTCTGGGGAGTGTAGGATTAGAGAGCATAGTTTAAAAATTATAGTCAGACCTTTCAGGACTGAAAATAGGAAACATTTCAATGCTAAGAGTGGTAGACGTTTGGCAGTCTCTTCCACAAGTGCATATGTTGCTGGATCAATTGTTAATTTTAAATCTGAGATTGACTGTTTTTTTTTGTTAAACAAAGAGATGTAGGGCTCTGGCAGATATATGATCATAGAACAGCAAAGATCTTATTGAATAATGGGTCAGGCTGTAGAGATTAAATGTCATCCTCCTGTTTCTATTTGCCATATTAAACTCCTCAGAGTTTTATAAAGCTTAATAATTTGTAGAAGCAACCAAATAGATTCTTTCAAAGATGAAGGAAAACATTTTAACACATGGCCTGCTAAAATGATACCAATGTATCTAATCAAATTGAGCACACGTTTAGCGTTCAGATGGAGGATCCACATTCAGTTTACATAGTCACAGATCTGGGAGCAAGAGATCTGGGGAGTAAAATTTAGCAAGTGGCTAAGGCCTTCAAATAACAAAGGTAGACAAAGGCACAGGAGTCCGATTTAAAGTTGAGCCTAATTGTACAATTACAAAGCATGTAATCTTTGTACTTTTGATTTTGCTCAAACTTACTTGAACATGAGAAATTTAATTTACTGAAATTATCTTTGTTTTTGATTTGCTAAATATTTTACTTCGGTATGACAATGGCTATATGACAACAGAAGTAATGACAACAGAACATGATAGCTAGATATGATGTGACAAGGAGGAAATACATTCTTGATCTAGTACTTCTGTTAGGTGTATAGATTGAGGACTGTGTTTATTGTAATTTTATACTTGTCTTGTTAATTTTTTTACTTATATTGTTTCCTTGAGATGTGCAAAGACCTACATTTATTGTCAATTCCCTTGAGAAGGTGGTGATGAGCTACTTTCTGGAATAAGAATAGCTTGTTTGGCCATTTCAGAAGATAGTTAAGAGTCAACCACATTGCCATGGGCTTGGACAAGACTGGATAAGGATGGAAGATTTCCTCCCCAAAACAGATTCATAAACCAGATTTTTAAAATGAAATCAGGTAGTTTTATCGTCACCATTATTATTCCACATTTGTTTGATTGATTTTAAATTCCCCAGTGCATACAGTCATACTAGACGGCATAGGTTTAGGGTGAGAGGGGCAAGATATAAAAGAGACCTAATGGGCAACTTTTTCACGCAGAGGGTGGCATGTGTATGGAATGAGCTGCCAGAGGAAGTGGTGGGGGCTAGTACAATTGCAACATTTAAAAGGCATTTGGATGGGTGTACGAATAGGAGCAGTTTAGAAGGATATGGGCCGGGTGCTGGCACATGATTGGGTTGGGATATCTGGTCGGCATGGACCTGTTGGATTGAAGATTATGTTTCCGTGCTGTACATCTCTATGACTCTATACAGAGATTTAAACTTATCTGTCTGAATCAAACTTCAGGACTGCTAGTTCAGTAACATAACAAACATGCTACCACACCACTGAATATTACCTTCACCTTTTATATTTTACAAAAGTAAAATCTACTCTTGGTTTAAATGGGAGTATGTTGGAAATTCTGATGAATCATCACTATGTTTTAGGCAATGGAACCTCATCTCTCCGTTGTATCCAATACTCATCATGGCTCAGAAATGCTTCTTGAGAAACAACAAAATTGCTCAGGTTCTGAGGACAGGCGTGTGAATGGTAAGAAAATCAGTAACAACAAAATTCCTTTCAAGGTCAAGCTTCCCAGCATTCTGCAACATTTCCCTGACTTTTCAGCAGAAAACCTTGTATTGTAACAAAAGTGAATGCCTACCTAACTCGACCTTCACGCGCAATTTGTATTTCATAATTTTCTTAATGGGGAGATACTGGTGTTGGACTGGGGTGAACAAAGTCAGAAGTCACACAACACCAGGTTATAGTTCAACTTTCACCTGACGAAGGAGCAGAGGTGGGAAAGTTTGTGATTTCACATAAGCCTGTTGAACTATAATCTGGTGTCATGTGACTTCTGACTTTATAATTTTTTAGTGTGGTTATCAAACAAACCTGGAGCATCATGAAAAAGCAGAGGAAAAATTACTTCTGAAGAAATGCAGTGGCCACTTTATTCTGTTGTGTAATAATAAAGTATTTAGACTGATGAGACCAAACAGGCCCTGCAAACATTACACAGTGTAGGTCTCACCTCTGAGTCAGGAGAGGAGGAATCATGGGATCAGATTCCACTCTGGACTTAAGCACTTAATTTGGGCTGACACTTCAACAGTGGCATTGAGGGAGTGCTGCATTGTTGACGGTGCCATCTTTTGAATTAGCCATTAAACCAAAACCCACTTGTCCTCTCAGATGAATATTAAAGATTGCATGGGCACTAATTTGAAGACGTTGAGTTCCCCTCAATGTCCTGATCTATTTATCCCTCCACCAACTTTTGTAAATCAGATCTACTGTTCATTGTCACATTACTGCTTGTGGTTGCTTGTTGTTCCCAGATTTAGCTGCTGAATTTCACACAACAGTGATTTACATTTCCAAATTACTTGGTTGGCTGCAAAGTGCTTTGAGAACTGCTAAGGTTCTGAAAGCTTTCAGATGATACCAAGTTTGGTGGGAGTGTGAACTGTGACAAAGGCGTAGAGGTCTTTCAAAATGATCTGGACAGGTTGGATGAGTGGGCAAATCGGAGGCAGATGCAGTAAAATTTAGATAAATGTGATAAATTCACTTTGGATGCAAAAGCAGGAAGGCAGACTACTACATGAATGGCTGTAAATTGGGAAAGGGGAGTGTGCAGCAGCACTTGGGTGTCCTTGTGCACCAGTTGCTAAAGGTGAGAATGCAGATGCAGCAGGCGGGAAAGAAGGCAATTGGTATATTGGCCTTCATTGCGAGAGGTTTTGCGTACAGGAGCAGGGATGTGTTGTTGTGGTTATACAGGGCCTTGGGGAGACCACACCTAAAATATTGTATGCAGTTTTAGTACCCTTTGCTGAGGAAGGATGCTCTTACTCTTGAAGGAATGCAGCGAAAATTTACCAGGCTGATTCCGGGAATAGCAGGACTGACACATGAGGAGAGATTGGCGAGGTTAGGATTGTTTCCGCTGGAGTTCACACGAGTGAGGGGGGTGGAATCTCATAGAGACTTATAAAATTCCAACAGGACAAGACAAGGTTGTTGCAGGGAGGATGTTCCCGATGGTGGGTGCATCTTAAACCATCTGAGGATTCAGGATGGACCATCTAGGATGGGGATGAGGAGACATTTCTTCACCAAAGCGTGGTGAGCCTGTGGAATTCATTACCACAGGAAGTAGTTGATGCCAAAATATTGAATGTATTCAAGAGGCAGCTAGATATAGCACTTGGGGTGAATGGGATTAAATGTTATGGGGAGAAAGCAGGATCAGGCTATTGTGTTGTGTAATCAACCATGAATGGCCTCCTTCTGCTCCTATCTTCTATGTTTCTATGAAAGGTGCGATATTAGTGAAAGGTCTTTTTATGAATTTTTCACAATGAATGTGAATGACACTAACATTTAAATTTTAAATCTGTCTCCCATTGCCCTAGCAACACTGGGCAATTTGCTTTAGTCTGCCTCTGCGTGTTGCAATAATTGCACAACAAGATTGAAAAATGGATTGGTAGAATAGACTTATCTATGCTGCATTTACTCTACTACGAGGGGAATTTCTTAAAAGGTCAAACAGAGTGGAATTTGGCACGAGTACACCCCAAACTTTTTCTGCCCCTCCTTGATCCCAATGAGAAAAACTTGCATTGTTATATTTTATTTATCGGAACGTGACTGCCCAAGGCACTTCACAAAAGCATTATAAAACAGACAATCAAAAGCTTAGTTGCAGAGATTGGTTTTAAAGGCTGCCTTAAAGGAGGAGAGGTTTTAGGGAGGGATTGTCAGCGCTTGGGCTCAGGCGATGGAAGGCACAGCCACAAATTAAATAGTGATTAAACTTTAGGATTATGAGAGGCTAGAAGTAGAGGAAATACCCAAAATACATTTGTTTTCCAGTCTGTGTTGGAATTAGGAAATTTTGCTGTATTTTATTTTCTCTGTGTGTTTTGCTGGCATCTTTCAAATGTTACAAGAGTGATGCTTTGAAACATTAGTGCGTCACCTCATCTGTGTGTCTCACTTCAAGTAAATGGATCATCCTTCCAGAAATAACCACATTCAAGAGAAGAAATATCTCTGGCGATTGGGTTAGATGATAGAACATAAAACAGCTGCTGTAAAACGACAACAGACTTCAGAGGATTAAAGAATGCGCCTACAGTTTTAGGTCGTTGAAGATATTGTAAAAGATGAAATCCAGTTTACCTCCATTGCTGCCATCAGCCTGAATGTTCAGAAGTTGATGTTAACATCTGGTGTTACAATCATGAACCAAATCACCAGATTTAAGTTACAGTATGGCTCGGGACAAGTAACTTTTGTTTTAAAGTTAGAAAGGAGACTAAGACAATAAAGACACATGATTCCACAGTTTTAAACAAACAGTAAAAATCTTTACTATTCAATGTTAGAACAGTAATACAATCTAAAATTGTAAAATGGGAAATAGAGATCAAACATCCCACAGTACATAGCAAAACCAATCAAGACAGATGCCTCAAATTTCTCAACAATTTCCTCCATCAAATCTCATTAAATATCAAAAGCGATAATAATTTTCTGGACCTGATCTGGTCCTGAACACCCTCAGAAGAGCTGTTCTGTCATGGAGTGCCTCATCGTCTGTTCCACTGGATCCAATTCCTCCCCCCCCACCCGAGTCGAAAACTGCACTCCATCACTCATTCTTCTCTTGAATGTGGTTATTTCTGGAAGGATGATCCATTTACTTGAAGTGAGACACACAGATAAGGTGACGCATTAATGTTTCAAAGCATCACTCTTGTAACGTTTGACAGATGCCAGCAAAATACACAGTGATAATAAGATACAGCAAAATTCCCTAATTCCACACAGACTGGAAAACAAATGTATTTTGGGAATTTCCTCTACTTCTAGCCTCCCATAATCCCAAAGTTTAATCACAATTTAATTTGTGGCTGTACATTCCATCATCTGAGCCCCAAGCTCAAACTCCCACCCTAAAACCTCTCCTCCTTTAAGGCATCCTCACTAACAGCTAGCTTCACGAAGTTAGAATTATCCCTGGGTTTCTTGCTGAGCTCCAATCTTGCTAAGTGGCATCCAGCAAACATTGCATGTGCGTTTTTAACATCCCTCTTTGCCCTACTGAAGTATTCATACTAGCATGCTTTGTCTAAGCCCATTATAGGTTCCCCCAGCACAGACTCTGATTCTAACTCTTTGCCTATAATAATTCTCCGAACTTCTTCCTGGGTTCTGACAGGTAGAGACATCCAACTGCTCTTGACTCCTCACTGAGTCCCCAACATGCACAATGTATTTCATGCAGCTGCCTTCCCAACAGCATAGCTAACTGCTGCACTCTTAACATGAAGTCTACATGTCTCCAATTACCTCTATTTTTTCTCCCCACCTCCTACTTGTTTTTTTCCCTTGCTGTTGAAACTCCTGTCCTGAATGACCTATTGAAAACCTTGCAATAAGCCCCTCCACAATTGCTGGTCAGAAGTGAATGTTGCCAACTAACAACTCTTAGAGCTGAATGAGCTCTAAATGTTTAGATTCACATATTTCTGGTTCCTGAGCTCAAAAAAATGCTTACCACTCATATTAAGTTTGTTAATGTCTTTATTTAAATTTACGAAGAGACAAGTCTGAGCAAATAGGTTAGAAGTGGGGCCCTTTTGTGGCAAAGTGGTAGTGTCCTACCTCTGGAATGAGGCATCTGGGTTCAGGTGCCACCCGCTCCCGAGGTGTATAATAACATCTCTGACCAGGTTGATTAGGAAAAACAGGTTAAAAAAACATGTATTGGAAGTAAGAGCTCTTGTGATGCAATGGTAGTAGCCCTACCCCTCGGTAAGGAAGCCCGGGTTCAAGTTCCACCTCTTCCAGAGGTGAATAATAACATCCCTCAACGGTTTGATTAGAAAGTTTCATGTTTTGGGAGTACCTGCAATTCCAGGGATTGGAAGGAGCTGCAAGATTGAGTAGCCACTAAACTCTATCCAAAAAAGGAAATTTTCTAGTTTTCTCATCAACTATCTTAATTTGATATTTTTTGCAAAAGATAGTTGCTTATATGTGAAAATTGAAAAAGAAGAGTTCTTTTCAGACAATAAATTGTAATTTGAGATATTTTTGGGAAGAATGCCTGAAATCAAGTGTAAAGTGTTGGGGTATGATTTCCTACTGATGTTGTATGAAATTGAACTTTGCAATCAATGAAAAATGAAGCCTTAGAGAAGGCTTAGAGAACAAACAATGTATAAATTTGGCACTGTCACATGCTGCGAGACGAAGCATAAGGTGTACAATTATTCTTTTACCTGGAGGCTCAAAATTTGGGCACTGAGAAAGGTTTAGATGATCTAATAAAATTTATTGACAGTCTGTATGTAAAAAAAATGATCTCACATGACCTTTTACATCCACTTGAAGCATGGTCAAAGTTTGATAAATTTATAAAGCACGGTGAATATTCTATCTAGTACACTCTGTATTCTGTAAGTTTTAATGAGATCCCCTTTCACCTCTCATCCTTCTAAACACTATAAAGGACAGACCCAGAGTCCTCAACTGCTCTTCATGTGACATGCCCTTCATCCCTAGCATCATTCTTGTGAACCTCCTTTCTTAGCTATGGGGCCAAATCTGCTCAACTATTCCAAATGTGGTCTGATTAGAGACTTATTCAGCAATAAGTATTGCTGCCCACTCAAAATAAATGCTAACATTGCATTTGCTTTCCTAACTGCCAACTGAACCTGCATGTTCACCTCAAGAATCCTGAACTAGAACTCCCAGGTCTCCTTGGGTTTCAGATTTCTGAAACCCTTCCCATTCAGAAAATAGTCTACACTACTATTCTTCCTAACAAATGCATAACTTCACACTTTCCCACACTGTATTCCACCTGCCACTACATTGCCCACTCTCCTAGCCTATCCAAGTCCTCCTGCAGCTTCCCCACTTCCTCAACGCTACCTGCCTCTCCAACTATCTTTGTATTATCTGCAAACATAGCAGCAAAGCCCTTAGTTCCTTTGTCCAGATCATTAATGTATGAAGTGAGTTGTCATGGTCCCATTACTGACCTCTGCAGAACTCCACTAATCACCAACTGCAATACAAAAAATGCCCCTTTATCCACACTCTCTGCCTTCTGCCAGTCAGCCAATCCATTATCCATGTCAGTACCTGCATGGAGTGAAGACTGAAGACTGGCATTTCTGATGCTAGGGATCTGTGGAGAAAACAGAGATGATCATTCACACTCACTATACCTGAAGATTTATTGCCACTGCATCAGCCTTATGTTTGCACTCATGTGCTGGAATTCCCTATCATTGAAGATACGGATATTTGTGGAGTCTTCTCCTCCAGTTTAATTGTCCAACAACATTCACAACTGGATGTCACAAGACTACAGAGCTTAGATCTGATTCATTGGTTGTGGAATTTTGTAGCTCTGTCTGTCACTTGGTGCTTATTCTGTTTGGTGCATAAGTAATCCTATGTGTAGCTCTACAAAGTTGACAACCTAATTTTTAAGAATGCTGAGTGCTGCACCTCACATGCCCTCTTGCACTTTACATTGAACCAGAATTGGTCCCCTGGCTTGATTGTAATTGTAGAGTGGGGAGGTAAATGCTGGACCATGAGATTTCCAGATTGTGTTTACATACAATTCTGCTGCTGCTGCTGCTGATGGTCCATGTGCTTCATGTGTGACCAGGCTTGAGTTGTTGGATCTCTTCCAAATCTATGCCAATTAACACAATGATAATGCCACATAATGCAGTGGAGGTTATCCTCATTATGAAGATGGATTTTTGTTTCCACAAAGTCTGTGCAGTGATCACAATTTTACCAATGTTTCACATGCCAGTCTTCTGGATAGTTATTTGAGTACAGCAATTTGATACATTCTTAGTGCAAACGAAAAATGAAAGTTGTCCATTTACCTAAGAGGCTAAGAAAACAAAAAGGGTAGTTAAAGTATCTTAGCTTCTAAGACATTGGCACCAGACCAAGCATTAGATATGGATGTATATTTGTCTAATATTCTGAAGAAAACCTTAAACGAGAGAAAATCTGAGGAAAACATGCTACATGGATAATAATTAATTCATTTGAAAAAGCATGTGGAAAAGGTTGAGAATTATTTTGATGGGTTTAAATGGATCTGGGCCAAAGCAGGCAATTGGGACAAGTTTAGTTTGGGAGACTTGATCAGCTTGGACCAGTTGCACCAAAGGGTCTGTTTTTGTGTTGTATCACTCTTGAGAAATTTCTGAAATGAAATAACCAGTTGTCAGGCTTTTAAAAAGAGAAATCTGTGTCTTGAGAAATTGTTAGATTAGAAGAGAAACAGTTTGTATTATGATGAAAGCATGGAATTTGAGATAAAAGCATGAAATACTGTGTTATATGGTTTTGGATAATACATTTTTTAAAAAACGTTACTTTAGAATTACTTTCTATTTTGAATTTCTGTTATAGAGTCAAAAAGATGTACAGCACGGAAACGGACCCTTTGGTCCAACCCATCCACGCCGACCAGATATCCCAACCCAATCTAGTCCCACCTGCCCATCCAAATACCTCTTAAATGTTGTAATTGTACCAGCCTCCACCACTTTCTTTGGCAGCCCATTCCATACACATACCACCCTCTGCATGAAAACGTTACCCCTTAGGTCCCTTTTCTATCTTTCCCCTCTCACCCTAAACCTGTGCCCTCTAGTTCTGGACTCCCCGACCCCAGGGAAAAGACTTTGCCTATTTACCCTATCCATGCCCTTCATAATTTTGTAAACCTCTATAAGGTTACCCCTCAGCCTCCGACGCTCCAGGGAAAACAGCCCCAGCCTGTTCAATCTCTCCCTATAGCTCAAATCCTCCAACCCTGGCAACATCCTTGTAAATCTTTTCTGAACCCTTTCAAGTTTCACAACATCTTTCCGATAGGAAGGAGACCAGAACTGCACGCAATATTCCAACAGTGGCCTAACCAATGTCCTGTACAGCCGCAATATGATCTCCCAACTCCTGTACTCAATACTCTGACCAATAAACGAAAGCATACCAAACGCCTTCTTCACTATCCTATCTCCTGCAATTCCACTTTCAAGGAGCTATGAACCTGCACTCCAAGGTCTCTTTGTTCAGCAACATTCCCTAGGACCTTACCATAAAGTGTATAAGTCCTGCTAAGATTTGCTTTTCCAAAATGCAGCACCTCGCATTTATCTGAATTAAACTCCATCTGCCACTTCTCAGCCCATTGGCCCATCTGGTCAAGATCCTGTTGTAATCTGAGGTAACTCTCTTCGCTGTCCACTACACCTTCAATTTTGGTGTCATCTGCAAACTTACTAACTGTACTTCTTATGCTCATTGAAAGTGGGATCTGTTAATGATTGTATTATAATGAACAAGACTCAGCCAAAAGCTGCAACATCAATCCAAATCTGTTTACTCTTCAGATCCAAGCTAGTTAGCCTATGTGGGCTTTCAGGTCATCTCACCTCACCTCAAAATTCTTATTTTTGTTTTCAAGTCCCTTTGGATTCACCTTTCCATATCTCTGCAATCTCCCCTAGGGACAATTATGTTTGTTAATGTTCATGCAAACATTTTATTACATTAAAGGTGATATATAAATGAGACTTGTTGTAGATTATTGCTTCTGTTTTGTAGCTCAGCGGATTTTGTGCTCATTGATATATTAATGTTGATGAATAGAAACACCTTTCCTATTTAATATTTGCACCAAGTCATTTTATGTGTTAAATGAAGACTAGTAATCACCTGTTCAATATAGGACCAGGTAGTAAAAAACGTCGATTTTGCCTGTCCTTGGATGCTGCCTGAATTGCTGTGCTCTTCCAGCACCACTGATCCAGAATCTGGTTTCCAGCATCTGCAGTCATTGTTTTTACCAGGTAGTAAAGACCTAGTTCTATACAACACCTACCATATTCCTCAATGTATCTCATGCAACTATTATTCTGTTGATAGTTGCTTTGTGTACTGGACAATCCCATAAACAACAAGCAAGTGTCCAGTTAGTCTGGTTTCTGTTGTTGTTGATTAGGGAGGAACGTTTGCCTGGACAAGAACTCACCCAGTCTTCAAATGGAGCATAATACATGACCACGAGGATGATAGAAGGGAGAAAGAGAGGACTGCAGATGTTGGTGATCATCATCAAAAAGTGTGGTGCTGGAAAAGCACAGCCAGTCAGGCTGATCACATTCCTGATGAACAGCTTATACTGTACTCGAACATCAATTCTCCTGCTCCTCGGATGTTGCTTGACCAGCTGTGCTTTTCCAGCACCACACTTTTTGACGAAGATGATAGAAACTGACGTAGGTGAACTTGGGTTATTGAAGAGAGCTGCGGGTTCTTTCTGGTCCACGCAAATGTGAGACTTCCAGATTGATACAATTCTATGGTGGTTTTTGTGGCAATCACTACTTTTGGTAGATCTGGAGAAAAAATTTTTTTTACAGATGTGAATAGACGGGATACCAAATGTTTACATTTGTTAATTCCGAAATAAGCATAGTAAACAGTTACTTTGGAAAATTACAACAGATGCTTAAGGGAGGAGTTGAGTTATTGCTGTGAATCTTTTAACATCTTTATAGTGGAATTAATATTCTATAGCTATTAGAGCTGTAAAATGGTAATGCAATTCTATAGGGAAGATACTGATAGATTAATTCTTATGTTGGGGTGTCCATATGAAGGAGAGTATTGTTATAAATAGAGCTGGACTGATCAGTGATATCAAAAACTCCTTATTCATACAAAGAATAGTGGTAATCTGGAATTTTCTCTACTGCAAAAAGCTGTTGAGGCTGGGAGTTTAGTCGAAAGTTTTAAAACTCAAGGTTTATAGAATTTTAGTGGATTTGGGTAACAAGGAATGATTAAATGGAATTCAGATCAACTGTGGTCCAACTGAATGGTGAACTGGACTCCAGGTTCAACCTTATCTTCCTGCTGCTGTATTCCTGAGAGTGTGTCAGTATTTACAAGGTACTCCCTGAGAGTGTGCCATTATTTACAGGAGATTGTTCGAGAGCATACTCTTAAATGGGGTTTCTTGGTACGCATCAGTATTTGCAGAGGCTCCTCAAGAGTGTGCCCACAGGATGCCCAGTGAGCATGCTCGCATTTACAGAGATTTTGTGGGTATGTGTCTATACTTACAGGGTCTCCCAGGGAACGTTTCAGTATTTTCATTAGGTTTCTACAAAGTAAAGCATGAAATCCCATGTGAGAAATACTAATCTATAACCAATTTTAATTTGTTAATCATATATGTGGTGAGGAAAAATATTTAAAGCTTTGGAAGCAGGAGGATTTACTGTGAAGAGCAGTTGCGTGATATTTAATTATGCAGTTCATTTCCCCATAAATTTGTTGATTAAAATCTCAGACTTCTGTACATTGAGACTAACTGACACACAAGTGAAACTCTGAAACAAGATCTCATCGTTGATGGAACTCGAGATCAAAAGCAAATTTATTAGAAATACATCAATGGCAGAAATTGGCACTTGTTTTCTAAAGTACTAATTGCAGGCCATTTAAAGAAGGATCAAAGTTAGCAGCAAAATTGTTAATGCACAGCTGATGTATTTCTGAATAATTTTCCATGTCTAAAGAAGCTGAGTGACCAGTCCTTGTAGAAATATAACAGCTGTTGTCATTGCCAGATGAGATACCACGGCTGCGTCTGGTTAATTAGCATCTCTTTGAGTGTCTTCATGTGGAGATTCAGTTGCCTGGTGATTGTTGCTGTGAGTTATAAAAGTGCCAAATGATGAGAATTAATATGGAGGTTCATGTGACTGATGCACTAACACATCAGTTCATTTCCCCTTTTTCCCTAATACATTATCATGTTCACATTGCTCCTCAGTCTGGCCCAGATATAGAATTTGATAATTCACCTTGCAGAGCTGACAGTTAACCTCACTGTAGTGGTGATCTTTCTGGCTTAGTGTGTTGCTAACTTGGGATCTGATTTGTACAGTTGGAGCCCACCAGACCGTACTGAAGGAGGTTGAAGAAGTAAATTATAACATAGAGAATAGGGTAAGATTGCTTTATTAAAAAATGACATGAGTCTTTCAGTGAAATAGTTGTTGCGATACATTGACAAATGTCTATTGGCCCATTTTTCATGTCACAATTATGGTGAACTTCATGGTGTTACTTATTTATGTGTGGATGGTACAACAACTTGAGGCAAAAGTTAGTTCCATAATTAAAAACAGAACTTTAAAATTCACTGTCCGAGAACTGTTGTTCTATTGGTTATCAAATATGACATTTTGCTGACTGTCTCATTGTCACTGAATTCTTTAAATGCTGTGGAGTCACTGCATTTATGGGCAGATCATCTGTTTGACTTTTTGAGTCTTGTCTTTGCCCACTCCAGAGTACCTTTTCATGTAATGTGTTATTTAACCTTTCTGGCAATTAAAATTAAGTTTGGAGTCTTATTTCTTCATTAGTTAGTTGTGGTTAGAGATTTAAATAATGTGACTTTAAAACATTGAATTTCTCTTGTCACCTTTTTTGCTCCATTTCAGTCCAATTTTAGTTTATCTGTCTTAATTTATCTTTTTATGCTCGACGTGGAGGTGGGACTGGAGCTCGGAGAATAGCAGATTTTCTTGCCTAAAGGACAGTAGTGAACCAGCTGAGTTTTTCAATATAATTTTGTGGTGAACTTTACTGAATTCGAATCCTCAGATTGCCAGGGAGAGTTTTTGGATATATCTTTTTTCTCTGAATTACTTGTCCAGTACCATACATTCTAGCAACAGTTTACATTTCTGTAAGGGAATTCAATCTGGATAAGTGTGAGGTGATGCATTTGGGCAGGATAAACAAGTCAAGGGAATAGATGATGAACAGTAAGTTCCTGGAAAGCACTGAGGATCAGAGGGACATTGGTGTGCATGTCCACCGGTCCCTTACAGTAGTGGAACAGCAAGATAAAATGATTAAAAAGGCACAAAGTCAGAAATTGCTGGAAAAGCTCAGCAGGTCTGGCAGCATCTGTGAAAAGAAATCAAAGTTAACATTTCGTGTCGTGACCCTTCCTCAGGGTCACTAACTCTGATGTCTTTCCACAGATTCTGCCAGATCTGCTGAGCTTTTCTAGCACTTTGTTTGTTTTTTTTGATTAAGACGACCTCAATAAGGTCATCTCTGAATCTTCCCTGATCCAAGGAGAATAAGCCCAATTTCTCTTATCTATCATTGCATCTAAAATCCCTCATTCTGGTATTCATTGTAAATCTTCTTTGTATTCTGTCCAGAGCCTTAATATCCTTCCTTAACTAAAATGCCAATAACTGAATACAACACTGCAAATGTAAATGTAAATAGTTTGGTTTATTCTATTTTACCTTCATGTCTTTCAAGAAATGAACTTCTTTTAATTTTTGAAACTAAATCTGCAGCATTGTGTGCTTCTGTTTCAGTAAGAGATCACTGTGTGAATACAAAAGAAAATCTACCAAGCCAGGTTTGTTCTGGGGCCTGACTTGTCAGTGATGACATCAACTGGGTTTATATTTTAGTAGTGAGAAAACACAACAGAATTGAAGGTCAATATTTGGGATGTGCTGAGCTTTCAGAATGGCAATACTGAGGGAGTGCTGCACTGTTGGTGGTTCAGAAGGAGGGCTGCATGTTTATGGTTTTACAAAGTTACAATGTCACTTCAGTATTTTCAAAAAATACTTCATTAATAATGGTTTTTGTGTTGAGGTTATGAAAGGCACTATATAAATGCAAGTTTTTCTTTTTCTAGCATTTATATTCTTGCAGTAACAGTGCCCTCTCCTGACAACCCATCAGGGAAACTCACCTGAATTGTTTCTTTAAGAAGTACATTTGACCTTTTTTTATTATTGATAATACAAAATTACTTTCCTCCTTTGTTCTAAACTGCACCCTGAGAAAGTAGGTTAAAAGCATTATTACATTGAACAGCACACATGCTGAAACGTATTTCAAATGAGTTAAAATTTTGCAATACATTAGAAGCAGAAATGTTTTACAAATATTTATACTACTATTCCTGATACATAATCCTAATCAGTGAGTGCTCCTGCCCGAATAGTTGTAAGTGGAAACCTGTGGTCAGTAATTACTGGTGTATTGATGAATTACTCTTGTTAATTAATTATTCCTGATAATCAGTTACTACTGATCAGTGAATGACCTTGTCTCACTCTCAATCAGTTTGCCCACAAAATAGAATCTGACTATGTTATGAATAATGTGCGTTCATAATATGGCCATCTTGTAAATCCTTCCAATGTATGTCAATGGCAGGCGTTGAGAACAGGGGGTATCTTGGTCAGTCATGTGATTGGAAGAACATCTGAACCTCTGCCATTATTATTCATCACTCTGGACTACAACATGCACGTTAAAGTATATGTTACTATAGCAACCTATGCTTCTCAGGGTGTTGGGGGTAGTTGGCTGATTCAATTTGCTGGACAATCAATTGGATCAGATCGGTATAAACAACTCAAGTTCAATGTCTGTCCTGACTGGGACATTTTTCGGGCCTCTACACATAGTGGAAGATGTGACACTGTAGGTTGGACCTGCCTTTGGGCAGAGAACTGAATAAGATATTATCGGTGTTTGATTTGAAACTGGAAGAATGACTAATGAACTCTTTGGAACAGCGCATAGGAGAGAAATAATATTGTGCTTGAGTTGTCTCAGCTTCCTGCCCATGCAATGTCTGATTTCAATGCCAGGATCACCATTATGGAGAAAAACATAACAAAAAGGGTTGACAATAGCATATAGCCCTGTTAGTAATAGTAATAGGTCTGAAGACTTACCATCATCCAGGATGTATGAATATGCTTTCCTAGAACTGTTAGAAGTTCAGGTTTTTTAAATTCCATCATCTTTTCCATTATCCTCTTTTTCTTTATCACTTCCCATTTTCCTCTGCTTTTCACCTTCTTTGATTGCTATTATTCTCTGTATTTCTTCTAAGTCAAACCTTTTCATTTCTAACTGTACCTTAGTTAATTCCAGTTCTAATAAATTAATTCTTCCAATTCTAAATGTTGGATAATCACTTGAAACATCTTATTTTTACGAGATCCTGTTTTTACTTCTCCCTCTAATTTATCTGTAAACTCTTTCAGTTTAACTTTACTCAAAGATTTAAGAAAAACAGTTATATCTTCCACATCCAGAAAACTTTTAACAACATTCAAAGTCATTTTCAAATTCCATGCAATAAACTTCACCGCAACACAGCTGTTTTATGTCAAGAACCACATACCCATTAATTTAAAAAGACACAGATCGCTCTTAAATCCAAGTGAATTCAAAAATTGCAAGATCCCCAAGTTGTTATGATCCCAGCTGATGTTATCGCTGAACAAGTCAGATCCCAGACTGATATCTAGCTTGATGGATCATATTTTGCTTTTTTTTATTTAATGAGGTAGTCTTTGAAATACAAACATGCAATGCTGCAGATCTGGATTAACACTAAAACAGAAGTTTATTATGCAAAAAAAAGATAAGATAGAGTAAACCAAACTGTTTGCACATTACGCAATTCAATGGTTTCAAACACATGGTAGAAATAAAATATTCCATCTATCTAATCACAATACTCAAACACCAGAGAGAAGTCTCTTCTCTATCACACCTATAGGTTTGTCTCAACTGTTGCTTTCACTTCCTGGTTTTGGAATCTGGTAGCTTCTTTCTTGAACCTAGATTTTCTTAGCTTCAAACAACAGAAAGAATTAAAATCCTTGTATAAAGTAAGCAATTTTGAACTAACTCTTTTCTCTTGGAGAAACTATTTCATGCAACCATTTCATGCCCTTGAATGTTTATTCTGTCTGCTCATAAAGCTCTTTCTCTCTGCAAGCAAATTCCAATTCTCACTTTCTTTTTCACACTGGTTTCAAAAACCCATGGCTCTAGAAATACTAACAAATTAGTCATTAAACCCATCAAAAAAAGTGTCACAAGATCAAAATCCAAACTTTAAAACAAATGATATTAGAATATATATAAATTACACACCCTGCATCATCACCATCACCATAGTTCTTTTTGTAGGAGCTTTAATATGCCCAAATTCATTGCCATGTTTCTTGCATTATAGCAGTTACTATACAGGGCAACTTCAATTATCTGAATGACATGGGTGGGGAGTATTCTGTTTGGATAATCAAATGTTTGGACAATCGAATGTTCGGATAACAGAGTTTACCCAAGCATTGGGACCTTGAGATCTTGTTTGGATAATCCGAAATTCAGATAATCGATGTTTGGTTAACCGAGGTTGTTCTGTACTTCTAAGGTGTAGAACTGGTAATGCACATATGGTGCTTAGTGACATCCTGAACCCATGAAAAGGATTAGGTATAAGCAAGTCTCTCTTTATTTCTTTTTACAGTTGTGTGGCTTGTTGGGGTACAACAAGGAAAATTAATAGTGTTGCTTTCAAATTATATATGGGATGGTATGTTCTGTTCCCTGAAAGATATTAGTGAATGAGGTATTTATATTTATTCTTGGGATGTGGAAGTTTTAATAAGGCCAGTATTTATTGCCCATCCCAAAGTTACCTCAAGAAGATGGAAGTGAATCACCTTGAAATGCTGCAGGAGGTACACTCACGGTGCAGTTGGAAATTTTGACCCAGTGACAGTGAATGAACAATAATATAATTCGAAGTCAGAATTGTACCTGATCGGAGTAGACCTGGTGTTTCCATATACTTGCTGCCCTTGTCCTTCAAGGAGACATGGATTTTGAGGGGGCTGTTGGAGGAGTCTTGCTGCATTGGCAGAATGCATCTTATGCTACACATTGTAGCCAATGTGCATTGGTGTTACGCATAATAAACATTACAATTTTAAAGAATTTAATATGGTGTCCATCAAGCAAACTCTTTTTTTCCGATGGTGTCTACCTTCTTGTGTTATTAGACCTGCATTCATCTGTGTAAGTGGAGAATATTCCATTACCCTCCTGACTTTAGCCTTGCATGTAGTGGATGAGCTATGGGGAGTCAGAATGTGAGGATTTGCAGCCCTTGACTTGCTTTTGTAGTCGCTGTATGGTTATTAAGTTTCTGGTTGATAATCCCTGTGATGTCAGGAATTCAGTGATACCGTGTCCTCAAATGATACAGGCAAATGGTTAGACACTCACTTGTTGGAGTCCATCAATGTTTGTTTGATGCTTCTGTGCTGTGAGTGTTCCTTGTCACTTTCCAACCCAAATTGATGGGTTGGTCATTTGCAGCAATCATGCAGATTTAATGATGATTTTATCTAATGCCAGCTCACAATTTGCTATTGTTTTGAATTTGAATTGCCAGAGTGAGGTTTGCACTCATGAGATTCAAATGATTGACTTGGCCACTGTACTGTATAAGGCAGAATGTTGTTTGCTGGTCAGAATGTTAGGCTGCACATTCTGGCTGCAGCACTTCCCAGACATTCTTATCTTGTTTATTTGTGTAGTGTGATTAATGGACTTGAATCTAAGAGTTCCTTATACACTGCACAATACTTATCGGTGACTTTGTCCTACAACAGGTGATAAATTTCCCTTTCTGCACCTTTCAAAACTTTTATTTCTTGTTAATTTGTGAGAAAGGATGTTCTGCTCAGAAAGTATACGAAACACAATTACAGTTTCCTGAAAACTAAATTTTGAACAGCTTCAGGACAGAGGGGGCGTAGGCTGTTAGTCATTTTGTTTGTGTTGAAGAGTTTTTGTGTCCAACTTTGGTATACTGTGTGACTCAGATATGTCATTTTTCGCAAAGTGTCACTTTGGCATTCCCAGCTTCAGCTTTTTATCAACCTTTAAACAGCTTGTTTAATTTATAAGCACCATGCACAATAGATTGACATGTAGTCAGAAAGCTAAAAGTAAAAAAAAATTCATCAGTGAATGCAGTTTCAGAAACCTATTTAATCAACTTTTGGTTTGTGTCAAGTCATCAGATCGCTTCTTCCAAATAGCCATTGGATCTTTGATATCCAGCTCAGAGGGACTTGGATAGACCCTTGATTCATCTAAAAGACAAGTGTCAGTCATAATCCAGCCCATCTTCTGTATTGACCCTCAAATAGTGCAGCACTACGTCATTACTGAGCTTCCAATTCAGCTTCCCCTCAGTACTGGCCTTGTGACATTTCAACATACACATAAGGAGCAAACCTGGAACATTTGGGCCTTCAAATCTAGTCCACCATCCAATAAGATTTAAACCCGATCTCTATAATCCCATCTACCCTTGGTAGCCTTTAACTTTCTTGTGAATCACAAATCTGTCTACCCTCAGTCTTAAAAGTAGTCAATAACCCTGCCTCCACTCTTTTCTTTGGAAGAGAATTCCACAGGCTCTCAACACTCCTGGAAAGTTTATCCTCATTTTCATCTTAAAATAGAGATGTTTTTTAACTGTGTGGCCTAATTCTAGTCTCCTCTAATCCTTTCGGCATCCACCCAGTCAAGTCCATTCAGAATCATATATGTTTCAAAATAATGACAGTGCTCCATTCCCTCAGTTCAACTCTCCTCAGGACTGAAGATCCAGCAATACAATGTTCCTTCAGAACAGACTCTCCCACAGTATAGTGTTTGGTTCTATCTGATTGCAACAATCCCACAGTACTGACTCTATGATTCACTCCCTCAATAGTGGCCCTCTGACAATACAGCATTCCCTTAGTCCTAATTCTGAACTACAGTGGCCCCTCAGTATTGCCCCTTTTATAGTGCAGCACACTGTCGGAACTGTCACTCCAACAGTGCAACACTCTCTCAGTACTGTAAAAGTCTGTTCCATTTTTTACATTACAAAAATGACTACACTTTGAATATGTTAAATGTCTGGTGTTTGTTTTGTATTTGTTCTTTACATTCTTTCACTGAGAGCAAGCAAACAGCAATGTATCTGAGTGTGTCTCACTACTGCAAATGCAACAGTGAACTTGTTGCTGGCGTTTTCCAAGTGTTTTCTGCTAGAGGGTTCAGATGGTGCCAGGGTTGGGTTGAGTAGAGCCACCACACACTGCCTCACACTGACTGTCCAGTCATGCACATGAACAATAGGCATGAGTGTTTGTGGCTAACACTTGTAGGACAGTGCCACAGGGCAGTCTGAACCCCCAGAAGAGAAAAAGACAACTGAAGTCATGTCTTTTAGGAGCTTAATGTCAGTATCGAAAAAGGATGTGAACAATCTAAATTATGCAATGTTATTTTTATCTTCAACGAGAAAACAATTTACTGCCTGCCTATTGCATTCACTTGAACAAGTTTTCTTTAAGTGGTTTTGTTTTAGTCTCCTGGAGAGAGAGAGGATGTGTAAGAGCAGCAGGGGGAGAAGGATGGAGGGATTGGGAAAGACAGTCAGGCATGCTGAATGATCTAGTGGACGAAGAGCTAGTGACAAGAGTACACAGAGTGTGGGAGAATGGAGAGGAAGAGACAAAAAAAGAGAGCAATAGAAGCAAGGAGAGAAAGGGCAGACAGAACGAGAATGAAGCAGAAGAGCAACAGAGAGAGAGAGAGAGAGCCAGCAAGACCAGATGGAACATTGACCTTAAATGGTAAAAGCTCCCAGGAGTGAGAGAGAGGCTGGGCTCAGAATAGCAGGAATTAGTCTGTCACTCAGTTTATGTATGCAGGGTGATCCAAATAACCGGGTTCTGAGAGGTTTTATTCACCGGCTGTGAGCAGAATCGAGCTTCGTGTTTCTGTTGCTGCTGACAAGGTATAATACCTTTACCATGAGTTCTAGAAAGATACTAGAGAAGTACTGAAAGCAGCCCTGAGCTTTTAAAGATAAAATTTCAGACATGGGATTAATTAGCTGCATATAGTAGTTAAGCTGTTTAAGAAAAATAATTACACTTTTTTAATGTGGTTTGGTGACTCTGTGCGTTGTGAAATATGTACTAGCAATCTTCCGAGAATCTTTGTGAAGCTTGTTGTTGTATGAAGGGTGAGAAAGCAGAAATAAAATAGTAAGGGTTGTTCTTTATAGAGAGTCTTCCAGGTGCAGTACAGCTCTCTGCAATGTTACTAGATTGTGAACTGTACAGAAATGCCATTAGGGACAAATCATTTGGAGATTAGGTGCCTCTGTCAGCTTGATTCTGTGTTACTTACTCAGGTTTCCTGTCTTTTCAATGACACCTAATTTTTTCAGTGCAAGGCTGCATCTCCCTGTCCAAAACTTTAAAGCAAAGAATTGAAATGTTAACATGGGGAAACTTGCTAGTATCAACATCCTGTGGGAATGTTCTGCACCAGAGTCTTGAAGGCTCAGTGAATCATGAAAAAGTTGGAAGATGCCAAGATGTGTGATTGGCCTGTGCAAAACCTTGTCAAAGCAACAGTTGGTGTGAGCACTTATTGATGGGAAGTGGAGTGCAATGCAAGGATTCCACTGCCACTCAGTTACTGTTCAGATATTTGAGGTTTGTTAATAGGCTCATACGTTTGACTCCTATCTTCTCATATCAAGTGTTTCCCTGTATTTTCTGGCATTGTTGTGAGCAAATGAGTAAATGAGAATCATAGAATCTGACAGGATAAGTGGAGGCCATTCAGCCTAGTCTATTGTTGCTGGTTCTTTAAAAGGCCCCCTGCCCTCCTATATTTCTACACAAAATGTGTCCAGTTCCCTTCTGAAAGTTGTAAATGTAAATAATTGGAATCCCTGCATTATCCATTCAAAAACAAATCCAGTTGCACAGAGTTAGAAATATTGTTTCAGATGTTGTAACAACAATGATAGACAGGGCTTTCACTTATATATCAGTAGTTGCAGGTAGATACATCACAAAGGAAGTCCACAAAAACTGTCATCAGCAAACATCCCACTTCTGACTTTATGATGGATGGAAGGTAACCCATAGGGCACTGTCCTGAGGAACCCCTGCAGTCATATTCTAAGGATGTGATGATTGGTCTTCATCAACACAATAATCTTCTATCGTGCTCAGCACGATTCCAATCTTTGGAGAGTTTTCTGTGATTCCCATTGACTTTAGTTTTACTAGGACTCCTGCTGCTATCAATTAAATCTATCTTGATGGCAAGTACAGTAACGCTGACAACACATCTGAATTCAACTCTTTAGTCCATGTTTGGACTAAGGTTTGATGAGATTTGGAGCCAGAACCCAAATTAAGCACCAATGTGCAGACTAATGCTGTGAATTTGTCTCTTACTTCATGGTGTGTTTTAATACCATCCATCATTTTGCTGATCATTGAGAGTAGACTGATGAGGCAATAATTGTCCCGATTTGATTATTCCTGCTTTTTTGTGGGTGGGCATAACTGGACAACTTTCCACATTGTTGGGTAAATGCCAGTACTGGAACAGCTTGCCTAGGAGCGTAGCTGGTTCTGGAACACAATTCAGAATGTGGAATGTTGTCAGGACCTATATCTTTTTGCATCTAGTAGCTTCAATCATTTCTTTATATCACATAAAGTCAATTAAATTCACAGAAGACTGACATCTCTGGAGACTTCAGATGCAGGCCATTCGGATCATCCACTCGGCAGTTCTGGCTGAAGACTTCCAGCCTTGTGCACTTTGCCATTATTGAGGCTGGAAGTGTTTGTGAAGCCTACTCCTGTTAGTCACTTAATTGGCCACCATTATTCACAACCAGTTGTAACAGAGCATTGACCTAACCTGTTGGTGGAGAAAGTGAGGTCTGCAGATGCTGGAGATCAGAGCTGAAAAGGTGTTGCTGGAAAAGGGCAGCAGGTCAGGCAGCATCCAGGGAACAGGAGAATCGACGTTTCAGGCATAAGCCCTTCTTCAGGAATGAGGAAAGTCATTCCTCATTCCTGAAGAAGGGCTTATGCCCGAAACGTCGATTCTCCTGTTCCCTGGATGCTGCCTGACCTGCTGCCCTTTTCCAGCAACACAATTCTTAACCTGTTGGTCATGGAATCACTTTACTCTGCCTATAATTTGCTCTTCCTGCTGCTTAGCATGCATATGCTCCTATGTTGCGGTATCACCAAGTTGGCACCTTATTTTTAGGTATGCCTGGTGCTGCTCCTGGCAAGTTCTACTGTGTTCGTCATTGAACTGGGTTGATTTATTTACTTGATGGGAATGGAGATATGCTAGGCCATGAGTAACAAACTTTGGTTAAATATATTTATGCTGCTTGTGGTTCTCACAGCACCTGTTGTGGGATCTGTCCTTCAGGATTCAGCCGGTTCAATAAATAGTGGTGATCCCAAATCACCCCTACTAATAATTTTGACGTTCACTCACCTAAAATACATCTTACATAATTGCTGTTTCTTCCGCATTAGAGTACCACTGTATTAGCTGAGGGCCGACAGTAAGCAGTAATTAGGCGGGTTTTCGTGATAATGTTTGACCTAATACCATGAAACATCATAGGATCGAAAGAGAATGTTGAGGACACCCAGGGTCATTCATTCTCAATTGCTTATCAATGTGCTGCCACCTCTGGTCATAGGGTCATAGAGTCTTAAAGATATACCCTACAGAAACAGACCCTTCAGTCCAACTCATCCACGCTGACTAGATAACCTATATAAATCTAATCCCATTTGCAAGCATTTCGCCCATATCCCTTTAAACCCTTCCTATTCATATACCCATCCAGATGCCTTTTAAATGCTGCAGTCGTACCAGCCTTCACCACTTCCTCTGGCAGCTCCAAACACATACCACCCTCTACATGAAAAGGTTGTCCCTTCGGTCCCTTTGATATCTTTCCCCTCTCACCTTAAACCTATGCCCTCTAGTTTTGGACTGCTCCACTCCAGGGAAAAGACCTTGCCTATTTACCCTATCCATGCTCCTCATAATTTTATAAACCTCTATAAGGTCACTCTCAGCCTCCAATGCTCCAGGGAAAATAGACCCAGTATATTCAGCTCCTCCCTATAGCTCAAATCTGCAAACCCTGGCAACATCCTCGTAAATTTTCTTTGAATCCTTTCAAGTTTCACAACAGCCTTTCTATAGGTGAGAGACCGGAATTGCATGCTATGCTCTAAAAGTGGCCTAACTAGTGTCCTGTACAGTCGCAACATGAGTTCCTGACTCCTATACTCAATGCACTGACCAATAAAGGCAGGTATACCAAATGCATTCTTCACTATCTTGTCTACCTGCAGCTCTGGTGACCTAGAGTGACAGGGCATACCGAGGGACCATGATTTGAGCATTGTCTGCAAGTGATAGCTATTATTTGATGGATATGCCAAGTCAATCTATGGCTTGACTGATCTGTGGGACAGCTGTCCTAACTATGGTACAAAGCTCCAGATGTTTGTGAGGAGGGCTTGGCGGAGTTGACTGTATGTGCTTTCATCATGTCCTGATTCAACATCTCAGTTGCAGATAAGGGGTCCATTCAGTTTTACACTTCCAATTTCCAGGGTTTTGCTCAAATGTTTTTCCCTTCCACTGTGTAACAGTGGTAAGTCTCTTCTCTTCAGATATCATCTCCTTCAATTCAGAATATCCTTCTATAAGTATATCTCCTTCTGTGTTTACTTAGCTTCCTCTTAAATATAACCATGCTATTTACCTCAGCCACTCTTTAATATAGCGAGTTCCATGTTCCCTCCAATCTTCGGGCAAAGAAATTTCTGCACATGACCCTATTGAAGGACATATAGCTTTGGAATATGCTGACCTGGAGCCTTCCTCTCACCCATTGCAGGAGTAAAATTAATGCATACTCCATCATTTAGGGAGCCTTGAAAAATCAAGAATGATACCTGGAGAAGAGGTAGTAGTAGTTGCAATATTAAATTAGGCCATTCAGCCAATCCAGCTCATTTTGGTCTCTACAGCCAACATGAGGAAATAGTTTTAATCACATTTCCATGTCACATTTCCATATCCCTCCAACTTTGTTTTTCAACCACCTTTTCCATCTAATGGTGAATATTGACAGTAGATTCTGCCTCAAGCACAAACCCTGAAAATGGAGGCCACATCATTTTAGTTTAATAACATTTCCGTTTGTAGCACTCTCACCCCTTGAGTCAGGTGGTTGAAGACATAGTTCAGGACTTGAGTACAAAAATTAAGGCTGAAATATCAGTGCAATAGTAATGAAATGCTGAATCATTGGAGGTGCTGTCTTTTAGACAAGATATTAAATTGAGCCAATTTCCCAACATTGACAATACTTCTAAATGCACCATTAGCTCTAAAGTATGTTAGGATGTCTGGAGGTCATGCCACAGAATGGAAGTTCTTTTTATTTTATTGTCTCTTGTGTCCCTTCTAAAATATTTAATCTCTGGCTCTTCATTCTGGATCCCTCAACAGCTGGGAACTGCTTGCTTCTGTACACCTTCTTCCATTCTTTCATCTTCAACTTCATGCCAAATCTTTCTATTGAATGCAAGCGTAGGAGCAGGAGAAGACCATTTAGCCCTTAAAGCCTGCTCCACCATTCAGTATTATCAGCTGATCTATATCTTAACTCCACCTAATCACCTTAGTTCTGTGATCCTCAATACCTATGACCAACAAAAATATATCACATTTTGTTTTGAAATTTTTCATTGATCCCCAACCTCAGCAAGGTTTTAGGAAAAGAGGTTTCCACTACCATTTGTATGAAGGAGTCCTTACTGATATCACCCTTCAATAACTTAGCTCCAACTTTAAGGTTATGGGCTACCCCACTAGGTAAAATTGTTCATCTCTAGATACACAATATAATTCTTTAACCTTTTTAAACAGCTCAATCACCCATTAATCACCTGTATTTCAGTGAATGCAAACCTACTAAATACTGTCTGTCCTCATTGTAATTCTTTTAACCCACGTATTATTCAGTCAATCTGCACCACATCTCTTCCAAGGCCAATGTGTGCTTCTTGAAGGAAAAGTGTATTACTATGGATGTTGGAAATTAGACAAAGAAAGGGAATGCTGGATGTCAGATAGCATCTGTGGAGAGAGAATATTTCAAGTTAAGACCTGAAACATTAATTCTTTCTTTCTCTCCACATATACTACCTGACCTGCTGAGTATTCCAGCACACCTCCTTTCCTGATGTTTGGTGCCAGCAGTGTATTGAATACTCCAGACTGTGTCTAACTAGAACTTTATATAACTGCTACAAGTATAGAAGTAATTAATTAACTTAAATATTTACAAAGCATAGAAATGTTGAACATAGCTGCAGGAGTATGCCATTTAGCTCTTCGAGCATGCCCTATCATTCAACATGATCATTGCTCATCCAACTCAGTACCCTTTTCCCACTTTCACACCCATAAGTTTGATACCTTAGCATAAGAGCTATGCAGTATCTAACTCCTTCTTGAAACATTCAATTTTTTTACCTCAACGACTTTCTGTGGCAGAAAGATAACAACTTGCATTTATGTAGCTCTTCTAATGTAGTAAATTGTTCCAAGGTGCTGCACCAGTATGTTAATTAGACATAATTCTTTATCAATTACCCACAGAAGGAACTATTGGAGCAGGTGAAAAATAAGCGAGGTCATATAAATATTTTGTAAGGATCACCTGGAAGGCTGATTGAGGAATGGGGTTAGGAAGATAGAAAGGCAAAGACATTTGGGGAGAGAATTTTACAGCTAAGGACTTCATATAAGAATTAGGATATACAGCTCTTCCAGTGCATTCAATTATTCAATACTCAGAGCTACACCTTTGCATACACACCAATTTCAACCTCATTCCCATATTCTTTGGTTCCCTTTATGCCCAAAGATTAATGATCATATCTTGAGTGGCAAGCAATGGAAATTAGGGATAATGGGTAGGTACTCAAATTGGCAGTGGTTATCCACAAGTATCTGTGTTACAGCCTCAATTATTCACATTATCTATTAATGACTTGGGTAATGGCATAAAATGACATATATCCAAATTTGCCGATGACACAAAGTTAGACAGCATTATAAACTGTGCAGATGATAGCAAAAGATTAAAAAGGGACACTGATAGCCTGAGTGAATGTACAAAATTGTAGCATTTGGAGTTCAATCTAAGCAAGTGTGAGTTTTCCATTTTGGTTTAAAAAAGGATAGATCAGGGTGCTTTCTAGATACTATAAAGTTAAAAAAAGTGGATGTCCAACAAGACTTGAGGGTTAAGGGACATAGAGAAAGTGAGGACTGCAGACGCTGGAGATCAGAGTCAAAAAGGGTGGCGCTGGAAAAGCACAGCAGGTCAGGCAGGATCCGAGGAGCAGGAGAGTCGATGTTTTGGGCATAAGCCCTTCATCAAGAACATTTAAGGTACATAAACCTTTAAAATGTCACACACAAGTGCAAAAATAATCCAGAAAGCCTTTATATCTAGAAGACTAGAGTACAAGGATACAGAAGTTATTCTGCAGTTATATAAAATGCTGGTTTGTCCCCACTTGAAGTACTGTGAGCAGAGTTGGTCACACCTTAGGAAGGATATATTGATCTTGAAGGGAGTACTACATGGTTTACAAGAATGGTACCTGGACTTCAGGGTTAAGATATGAAGAGAGATGATGCAAATTAGGCTGGTTTTCTCTAGAATTTAGAAGGTTAAGGATGATCTGATCAAAATCTTCAAGGAATTAACAGGAAAAGGCAGGGTAAATAAAGATAAACTGTTTCCACTGGTTGGGGATTCTAGGATTATGGGACACAGTCTAAGAATTAGGGCCAAACCATTCAAGAGAGATGTTAGGAAGCACTTCTCCACATAAAAGTGTGGTAGAACTCTCTACTACAAACAACAGTGAATGCAGGATCAGCTGCTAATTTTAAATATGAGACAGATAAATGTTTGCTAAATAAAGATGTTAAGGAATATGGGCCAAGGGTGCATGGAGTTAGGTCACAGGTTAGCCATGATCTCATTAAATTCCTATGTATACCCAATGGCTGAGCAGCCATAGTTCTCTGGGGTGGAAAGTTCCAAAGATTCATAACTGTCTGAATGAAGGTGTTTCTTTTTACTTTAATCTTAGATAGCTGACCCCTTAACCTGAGGCTGTGTCCTGTCCCTGAGACTCCCAGCTATGATAAACATCTTCCCCACAATTGCTTTGTCCATTTCAGCATGATAATTATTGAAAACTCCTGAGAGTATAGATCTTTTCTTCTTAAACTTTCTTCATAGGGCACACCTCTTGTCATAGAAACCAATCTTGTGAACATTCATTGCACTGCCCCGAGGTCAAATGCTTCCTTCCTTTGTAAGAAGTCCAAAATTGTACACAGTCCTCCAGGAGTGGTCTCACCAAATTCTTAAATAACTTCTGTAAGATTTCCATCCCTTTATATGTCAAGTTCCTTGCCTGTTAACTTGCTTTAATCATGTTCAAAGATCCCCAAGTCACTTTGAAACTAAAATTTACAAATGTCTTACTTTTAAAAAACAATTTTTTTCCCATTCTTCTGACGGCATATTCCTAAATTCACATTACCTTTCTTTTACTCATATGCCGTCTTCATGCCCAGTCACTTAACTAGTTTGTACTCCTTTGCAGCTTCTTTCTCACAGCTTATTTTCCCATCTAACCCTGTGTCATCTGTAAAGTTAGACATATTATTCTCAAACCTCTCACTTAATAATCGGTATCAATTATAAATGGCAGAGTCCCATTAATCAATCTTTATGCCACCCAACTAGTTGCACATTCTCCTCCTAAAATGACAAATGTTCTTTCTGTTTTATGGTTGTTAACCAATCCTTTTGTTTTAGTTTGAGTTTGAGTTTTGAGCAGTTTTATGAAGTCCTTCCATAAAGATTCCTGTATAGACTAGTGCGCCTGAGAAGGGAAGGATATAATGAAACTAAAATACCTTTGAGTCCAGTGTTAATGATACTCCTAGACCAGAAGTATTGGAATAAACCCCTGAAGAGGTACTTAAGGATGAGTACCTTTAAGATCAAGTTTACAATAACTCCAGGCAGGAGCTGCATACAGTTCCAGTCTACAAATTAAAATTACAAATGATTTAAACATAGCGAGCTGTTAGAGTCAGGGTCACTGGTGTGAATACTGTGTGGGTGTGCTTTTGGAATCTGTAATTGTGTTTGCTTTGATTACTTTTACAAAATATGTCAGTTTTCTTTTCAATTTATAAAGGAGTGTTTTGGGATTAATAAGATTATACTTTTACTGTGTATTTCAAATGTTTCAGCATGAGACCACTTTGTTAAAATCAAGCAAATCAAAATATGATCTATCAAGCAAGGTCCAAAATCTCCATAAATGACATCAACTGGGATTAGGAGGACAAAGTGAGGACTGCTGATGCTGTGAAAATCAGAGTCGAGAGTATGGTGCAGGAAAAGCACAGCCGGTCAGGCAGTGTGGTGCTGTGCTTTTTCAGCACCACACATCAGCTGGGATCAGAAGAACATCAAAAAAATGTTAATGTAGTAGTCCCACTCATTTTCACTTATCGATCCTCAATCCTTTTAAAGCACAGAAAGCTACTTAGCCATCAAGTCTATGCTGGCTCTTTGGCATAGGCTTTATTAAATTCAATAAACTATTGAGGAATAAATCTGAGTACTTAACTTTAAGGCCGTATTAACAGAGGCGTTACTTTTAATGATTTATGTGTTCATTCAGTCAACATGCATGTTGAAATTCATGCATACATTATAAAATTGGCTTTATCAGCAATTTTGTAAACAGAGCTATGGTCATTTGTTCACTTTACAAGCTTGGTGCAGAAATAGAACAAATCAAAGCTATCGTGGGGGACAATAGCTAGTCCTGATTAGATCAGTTTTATTCTGATCAGGTCATTTTTACTGTGTATCATGCAAACTTACAAATGGGTCAAAGACTGTCACTTTCAGAAATGGATATTGCCTAAAACAAACACATAAATTACTGAAGGAACTAGGCAGGTCTGTCAGTATCTGTGGAGAGAATCAGAGTTAATGTTTCAAGTCCAATATGATTCTTCTTTAGAACTTCCATTCAGAACTAGCATACTGCATAGCACATAATTGAACAATGTTTTGTATGAATGATCAAAAGAGGTAGAGCACAGCCTGGTCTCAACCTACTCACATTTGCAAAATCTATAATAAGTGTCTACTGTTAGATGTGAGTCTATATTTGAATAATACTTGCTGAATAATCTTGTTTGCTAATAGCTACATGAACAATCAATCAAAGATAATCAATTGAGCTTGTAAGATGGTTAATTCACAACCTTGCTTAATACTCAAAAAACTCCCAATTGGTTTGTCAAACAAATTTTTTGTAAAACCATTCTGATTCTACCTTGTCATATTGTGATTTTCCAAAAGCCACGTAACATGCACTCAAGAATAGATTCTAGAATATTTTTTCATACAGAAATCAGACTAACTGGCATATAGTCCCAGAGACCAAAATTGGAGGAATAATGAGTGCTTGAATGGTTATAGAGGTAGAAGATATTTCAAATATGTGGAGAGACTCAGCATCCTTCTGTCTGAGAGAGATAATGGGACTGCAACTGCAAAGTTTTAGTAAGTTCAGATGAGATCAGTTGCAGTACTTCATTTGATGGCTGAGCAACTCAGTTCTTGACAGGCAAATTCTGTCAGAAATGCTACACATGAAGTTGCCTCTTGCTTGTGGTGAGCAACCATCTCCACTGACATCTTGTTTTCAGGTTGGTGTCTGCTTGGAGCTTCAGAAACCACATATTGCCACAGTGGTGATCTCTTGCCCACAGTTGTTGTTATTTACAACAGTCAAGGTTAGAGTGGTGCTGGAAAAGCACAGCAGGTCAGGCAGCATCCGAGGAGCAGGAAAGTCGACGTTTTGGGCAGGAGCCCTTCATCAGGAAATTCCTTATGAAGGGCTTCTGCCCGAAACATTGATTTTCCTGCTTCTCAGATGCTGCCTGACCTGCTGTGCTTTTCCAGCACACTCTAATCTTGACTCTAATCTCCAGCATCTGCAGTCCTCACTTTCACGTTATTTACAACAGGCAGAGTTTCCCATATATCATACTGATGTTGTAGGCTTCAATGTTTCTTTTGACAACATCTTTGAAGGACTTTGTGTGTCTGCTGGTCTCGTGGCACAGGCTACCTCCCTGTACATCGTATGCCTGTGCACGTGCCAATGATGGATGGGGGCAATCAGGATAAAAGTTTAAAATTGGAGGCATTGCGAGATTTATTTTGCTAAAGCAGTAAACTAGTATCCATAATCCCAACACAACCTGATAATTTATAAATAAATAAATACAATGTTTCTATTGCTAGCCTAAGGAATGACTTTAAATTTGAAGAACCCATGATTAAAAATAGATGTGGGATACTCTCCATTTCCTTAGACTTTTTATATGTGTTTGTATTTATCTCAGAAGGGGTCATGTTTGAAGATTGAATTGTTAGCTCCCTGGATAATGCTCACTTCATGCAATAGTTTCAGGGCTTATTTCCAAATCAGTGGTCCGTGGGTTTGATTCCCAGGACTGCTTGTCAGAGTTGGAATCAAATACGTCAGTTCTTGACCTTGCTTTCAGGCTGAATGGCCACTGAGCATGGAGCCTTTCACCTTAGGGGATACAAAGATTGGACAGCTTCCATTTCACCATCCCCCCATTCCTTCTATCCTCACTCTTTCACATCCTCCCACTAGAATCAAGCTCTTTGCCAACAATATTCAAAGCGATATTGAATGAAGAGAATCTGGGAAATGTCAAGGAACAAATGTAAACACACCACACTCACAATTCAACCAAGGATTTCACACAAGACAGATAATGCTACAATATGAATTTCCTGACCTATAATCGCAAAATGCAACTTCAAAAATACCACAAAAAACTGATTGTCATCAGAGCAGAGAAAAGAAATTTTGTCCCTTTGTGCTTTAATATGAGTCTCAAAGCATTGTTCTTGTTATATTTGATGCTAACCCATACTTCAGACCAATTATTTATGCATTTCTAAGAGTATATTCCTACCTCTGTAATAGCACCCAATTGTTCCTGCCTCATCTCTTGTACTGCTGAAATTTTCAAGCATAGCTTTTTTAGCTCTAGCTTTTTGATTATTCTAACACACACCTGGTCAGTCTCTCACCTACCATCCTCATTGATGTCATTCCAATATCTGATGCTGCTATTCAAGTACCATGTACTTGTCATCCCTGCACCTGCACTAGATCTCACAGGTTCCTGTTTCTCTGAGGTCCATAAAAGTGATACAATGTTTAACTCTGGCTGGGTCTTTTTGTACCTCCTGTCAGAAACCTCATAGCACAGCTGACAGAATGGAGATGAACCTTATGCTGTTGGGTGTTTTTCCAAGTCACATGCTAATCAGTACAGAGCTAAAGTGGTAATCGGGGGATTATTTGCATCATAACATAATACCATTCAAAATCCCAATCTTGTGTTGTGGGAATTGAAGTCATGTTCTCTGGAGTATTAGTCCAAACCTTTGGATTAGCAGTCCAGTTAACATGACCAAATAATGAGGTTAATGTCTCAAGGCATATGATAAGAAAGATATAGAGGTACTGGAGAAATTACAAAAAAGATTCATAAGGAAAATACTAGAACTGAGAAGTTATACTTATCAGGTAGATTGAACAGGCTTGGTCTCCATAAAAGAGAAGGCTGAGGGAGTGATCTAATAGAGGTCTTGAAGGTTATGATAGTACTTTTTAAAATTCAGCTATGGGATGTGGCTGTCACTGGCTAGCCCACATTTATTGCCCTTCCCAGAGAGCAATTAAGAATCAAACACATTGTTTTGGGTCTGGAGTCACATGTAGGCCAGACCAGGTATGGATGGAAGCTTTCTTCCCTAAAGGGCATTAGTGAACTAGCTGGGTTTTCCCAACATTTGGTAATGCGTTCACGGTTATCAATAGATTCCATATTTCCAGATATCTTTTTTTATTGAATTCAAATTCCACCATTTGCCATGGTGGGATTTCAACTGGGGATGCCAGAGCATTACCTGGATTAACAGTTCAGTGATAATACCATTAGGCCATCACCTCCCCATTTGAGGTAGAGGTAGTGAACATCTTTCCACTTACTGGGGAAACTAAGATGACAAGCTACCAAATAGTTACCAGTGCATCCAGTTGGGAACTCAAGAGAAACTTCTTTACCCAGAAGATGGTGAGAGCGTGAAACACAGCACCAAAAGCTGTGGTTGAACTACTTGGAAAAGTAGTTAGGATTAATGGGAGGGCAGATAAATAAATGAGAGTAGAAGGATGGTGGGTTGTACTGATCAGGTTAGATGGAGTAAGGAGGAGAAGACAAGAGATTTGCTGGGAGCATTAGATTGACACATTTCAGTCAGCCATATGGCCTGTTTCTGTGCTGTAAATGTTATGTAAACACACGGCTTTAATGAAGATATGGTTTTTTGAAAATATGCATCTATTCCAATATTCAGTGCCAGTAATTAAAAGTGTGGGCGCACTGACAAATGGTGACAAATAAATAAATGTAATTTGTTGCCACCTTGTAAACTGAGAGAGGAGGCAGGGGTTTGGCCTTCTGCCAATTTGATGCAAATATATTTGGATTTAGCTCCAGAACTGCTGAGCCTACAGAAGAAATTAGTTATTGTAGAGCTCCCCTGCTCTTCTTTGGAATACTACCAAGAGAATTTTTTTTAGGCAAACAGAACCTTGATTGACTAACGTATTTGAGATATGGCATCTCTGACAGTGCAGCACTTCAGTACTGTCAAGGGAGTGTCAACTATACTTTCTGCTCAAGTCTGTAGCTTGGAACCCAAATTTTCTGACTCAGAGGCAAAAGCACTGTCAATTAAGCCACAGCTGACACCCTATTAAGTATAGGATGCAGAATTAATTTTATAGACACTAATTTGGTGTGGGACACCAGTTAGCTCAACTGGATAGATGATTAATGTGTAATTCAGAAAAACACCCAACAGTATAAGGTTCTATCTCCATTTCAGTGGAGGTAGACACGGGTTTGACTCCTCTTCCTGCCCCATAGTAAAATCACAGCATAGGCTACGAATCAATGATCCTCAGATAAATGAGGATGCTACCTAAAGGAGAAGGATAGAACTTGAATGAAGTATTTCATCCTTTTCAATTTAGTTTTCGGGGTGAGTGTTGCGAGCAAATCCAAGGTGCATTGCCTGGCCCTGGTTGCCTCTTGTGAATATGATGCATCTTCAAAGTGAGCCACTGCAGTCAACGCTGTTCAGGAAGGATTTGGGATTGTGAGCTCTATCAAGAAATTGGTGAGAATGTGTAAGTCTCTACTGTGAGGAGTGGTTAAGGAAATAGAGTTATATTTAAAGGGAAGCTAGATAAACACACAAAGGAGGAAGGAATTAGTATTTGCTGAACGGATGAGATGAAGTAGTGGGGGAGGAGATTAGTGAGGAATGTAAACATCTTTTCAAGTCAGGGTGGTCTGTGTTAGTCTTGGAGGGAAACGTGCAGGTTACTATGCTCCCATCATTCCAATGTAGAATTAAAAGGTGAACATTTTATTTCAAGAAAAATAAATGAACAGAGGAAAAAAGAAGCAGTATGGGATATTTAAACAGCAGCTGAACCTGATGGGGGAGTCAGAGCAACCAAATTAAAAGTCCTCCTTAGCACAGCAGAGCTAAGTGTTGATAAAATCAGCTTGGCTCAATTGTTAACAGTCTCATGCCCGAGTCAGTAAATTATCAATTTAAACCTGGCTTCATACAATCCAGATACTGATAGACTTGGTGAGCCACTGTATAGTTATACATTTCTTTGTTTTGAGCAAAGGAACACTGCATGAGGGCTGTCTTTCGAAATGCAGCGTTAAATCATTAATATCAAGGAGTTGAGGGTCATGAGGAGTTGACACAAGAGAGGAGCTGAGGCCTGAGGCAGATCAGCCATGCTGTTGTGGATTGATGGATAGACTTGGGGGCTGAATGGCCTTTTTCTGCTCCATTTTTTTTCTGTTATTTCTGCAAATGTAATGTGCACACAAGCCTCCTCGACATAACTTCATCTCACCATATCCATCTATTGGTTTCTGCTGCATGTGATTATCTAACTTTTCCTTAATGTATTTCTGTTTTTCATATCAACTATTGTGGTAGTGAGTGCCACGTGCTCACCATTCTAAGGAAGTTTGTTCTGAATTTCCTGATGAATTTGTAGTAATTTTACGTTATTTATAACATTTGTAAAAGAAATTTAAAAACATTTCATCTTATATCTTACGAGAATTTTCAATAATATTCAATTTGTCTCAAAGCATTCTACTCAGTATATGATTTCAACGGGCATAATATTTACAACATGTCAGGTATATAGTGCTAGGATGAAAAAAGTCAACTTGAAAATTACAGGAAGTGCAAGAGATGCTAACTTTTTCTCTATTCACCGTGCTACACTCTTATCTGCCTAAAAACATTGTTAATACTCTTGTTTTGTAATGTATGTCCTTTGCAAGGTACACAGCACAAGGGATTCTACAGTTTCCAGATCCTTGATAGACTATGGCTAGAAAGCCTTGGACAACAACTTTCCCCATTGTCCCCCTGCAGCAGTTGCCCCAATCATCAGTGCATCCTTCAGCATGTACCTGGACCTTGGAATGTGCCAGTCTGCAACATTCACTTGAGGACAACTTATTGCACTAGAAGATTTATCAAGAATTCCCTTTTGGATTTATAGTGATTACATTATATTTATTGTCCCTAGTTCTGGTCTCCCCAGCAAGTGGAAACATCTTATCTCCACCTATCCTGTCAAACCACTTTCATTGTAATAAGGATTTCTATCAGCCCTTCAGCCTTTTCTTTACTAGAAGGGAATAAAGCCTGAGCCTGTTACTTCTTGTTGGTTATAATCTTTTTCTATCTAATGAATTATTCTGCATCTGCTCACTGATTCTATATTCATTCCTTAAAAGCACTGTGGTATACATTCACCACATGAACTGCAATAGCTCAGGAAGACATTTATTTATTTTTCTTGAAATAATATGTTTAGATTTTAATTCTAAGTGCATCACAAGGGCAATTTGGGATAAGCAAAAATAGAGGCCTTGCCAATGATACTTGCATTCCATCGATGAATAAGAAAAATTATTTTTTATATTATCGAGATTGGAACCGTGCACAATCCTCCAAATGTGACCTAACCAAGGTTCTAATAGTTTAACAGAAACGTGGATATATCTAAGCATGTCTGGCAGTCATTTTGTGCACAAGAAGATAATCTCCCAGACTTCCCTGAGGCCTCGATTTGCTAAGTGACCACTTCAAAAGTGATGCATCACTCATGAAGAATTTTGGAACATATGTGTAATAAAACACAGGTTGCTTGGTACAAATGCAAAGACTGACAAAACACAGTCAGAGAGATGCTTGGCCTCATTATGTTGAATCTTTGTAGCCATGAACTACAGCTCCCCAGAATAAAATACATTGGAGCTGATTCCAGTGTAGCTGAATTCTAGTACATATCTCCAAAGAAGAAGACAAGAGGACAAAATTAAATCTTATTCCAAACAAAGAATAGAATTAGCAGATGTTTCAACATCTATTTACCTGCTCTTCATTTTCAGTGATTTAGTCTCCACAAGAGTAGAGAATTCTAGACATTCACTATGCTCTGAGAGAAAAGGAATCTGGCACATTTAAATTTTAAATGAGAGTCCCCTCTTTCTGCAACTACGTGTCCTAGTCTGAGATTGCCCTATTAGTCACACAGTCAAACAGCACAGGAACAGATCCTTCGGTCCAGTGGTAACATCTTCTAAACATCTACCCTCTCAAGCCCCCTCAAGCCTTGTATTTTTTCACCTTTTCATTCTTCTAAATTCTAGACCATAAAGGCTGAACCTGTTTGACTATTTTTGATAAGTAAACACCATCATTCCAGAAATCAATCTATTTTGAACTACATCCAATACCAGCATAACCTTGCATAATTAACAAGGGCCAAAACAGTACATAGCAGTCCTGATGTGGTCTGACCACCACCAGTGTTATAACAAAATTTCCCTATTTTAAAACTCTAATCCCTTAGCAATGAAGGACAACATTCTCTTTGTCTTCTTAATTGCTTGCTGCAACTGCATGCTAACATTTTGTGTTTTATGCATTGGAACATGCAGATCCTTCAGTGCTGTACTTTTTTAGGAGTCTCTCATCACTTAAATAATACTCTGCCTTTTGATTTTTGCAACCAAAATACATGACCTCATGCTTTTCTACATGAAATTCAATCTGTGAAGTTTTTATCCACACTCACCAATCTGTATACCCTTGCAGATTCATTATGCCCACATCACAACATGCCCTTCATCATATTGTTTCAATCATCGGTAAATTTGGAAACCTTACATACTGTACCCTTCTCCAAGTTATTAATATTGATGGTAAATAACTGAGGCCATGAGATTAATCTTTGTGGCACTCTTTACAACCTGAAAGACTTATTAATTCTGACTCTCTGTCTTCTGTGTGTTAACCAATCCTCAACAGGTGAATGCACTACTTCAATGCCATAAACTGCTATCTTGTTCATGAATGCCCTCTGGAAATCCAAATGTACTACAGCCACCAGTTCCCTCTTATCAAATTTTCTTGTTATATCCTCAAAGAGTTTCAGCAAATTTGTCAAGCATAATTTTCCTTTCATAACACAGTTGGCTCAGTTTGATTGTTTTAAGCTTTTCTGATTGTCCTGCTATTTCTTCCTTCAAAATGGACTCAAGCATATTCCAATGACAGTCACCAATAAACAAGATCTCTTTATGTTTCGACATTTCCCACTGTATTATCATTTAAATAATACTCCGTCATTCTGGTTTCTACTAAAATGAACAACTTCACTTAGAGTCATAGAGATGTACAGCATGGAAACAGACCCTTCGGTCCAACCTGTCCATGCCGACCAGATATCCCAAACCAATCTAGTCCCACCTGCTAGCACCCGGCCCATATCCCTCCAAACCCTTCCTATTCATATACCCATCCAAATGCCTCTTAAATGTTGCAATTGTATCAGCCTCCACCACTTCCTCTGGCAGCTCATTCCATACACGTACCACCCTCTGTGTGAAAATGTTGCCCCTTAGGTCTCTTCTATATCTTTCCCCTCTCACCCTAAACCTATGCCATCTAGTTCTGGGAAAAGATTTTGTCTGTTTATCCTATCCATGCCCCTCATGATTTTGTAAACCTCTATAACGTCACCCCTCAACCTCCAGGGAAAACAGCCCTCGCCTGTTCAGCCTCTCCCTACAGCTCAAATCCTCCAACCCTGGCAATATCTTTGTAAATCTTTTCTGAACCCTTTCAAGTTTCACAACATCTTTCCGATAGGAAGGAGACCAGAATTGCACGCAATATTCCAACAGTGGCCTAATCAATGTCCTGTACAGCTGCAACATGATCTTCCAACTCCTGTACTCAATACTCTGACCAATAAAAGAAAGCATACCAAACGCCTTCTTTCCATCACTTATCCATCTTAAACTGCAGTCACCATACATTTGCCCACTCAGTCATCTTGCCTAAGTCGCCCTGAAGCCCCATAAGATCCTCCTCACTACTCACAATCCAACCTGGTTGTTTTGTTGTAAGCAAACTTGGAAATATTACATTTGACTCCTTCATCCAGTCATTGTTGTATATTGTGAATAGCTGGGGCTCAAGTATTGATGCTTGTGGTTCTCCACTATTCATTGCCTTCCACTTCAAAAACAATCCATTTATCCCTACTCTCTGTTTCCCATCTCCTAGCCAATTCTGAGTTCTTACATGTATGTTATTACCCATCCCATGTGCTTTGATTTTGCACACAAGCCTCTTACGTAGGATTTTATCAAACGCTTTCTGAAAATACACCATGTCCACTGGTTCACCCTCAGCTATTCTACTAGTTACAACCTCAAAACACTCCAGTACATTTGTCAAATATTTCTTTCATAAGTCTATTGTGTAATACCATTAGTAGTTTTTAAGTATTCTGTTATCACATCCTTTTATAGACTCCGGCACTTTCCGTACTACTGATGTTAGACTAACAGTTCCATAGTCTCTGGTTTTCTCTCTCCCTCCTTTTTTAACCAGTTACATTTGCCACTCTTCTATCTGCCAGGATACTTCCGGAATAAAGCACATGAACAAGGAACAAGAGTAGGCCGCTCTGCCCTTCAATCCTGCTTTGCCATTCAATAAGATCATGGTTGGATCTGATTTTAACCTCAACTCTACATTCCCGTAGATCCCCAATTATCATTCATCGCCTTGGTAATCAAGAATCTGCCTGGAAAATATTTCAAGATTTTGCATCCATTGTCTTTTGAGGAAAGGAATTCCAAATACCCTCAACCTTCGGAGAGAAAAAGTGTTTCTTCATCTCAATTTTAAAAGGGCGACCCTTATTTTTAAGCTATAACTCTTAGTTCTAGATTCTCCCACAAAACAAAACAAGTTTTCAATATCCACCCAGATAAGTCACTTCAGGATCTTATATGTTTCAATTAAGTTACCTCTGGCTCTTCTAAACTCTAGAGGATACAGGTCTAACCTGTTTTTTTTAATTTCAAAAATATACTTTATTCATAAAATATTTTGATGATCTGTATAGTTGGTCACGCCATACATATGGAAACATTCCATTTCTTTGCATTCAGAGATCAGAATTTATCATTTGTATATACAGGTCTGTACATTTATCAATCATATGTCCACATATTTAGCTGAGGTGTCAGCAGAGCCCAAATGACTGCGTGGGCCCCCTGTTCTTCTTAGGCAGGCAGATGTTACACGATGGTCTTTCCCCACCGCGCCTTGGCGGCAGCTGCCCCAAGCTTCAGCGCGTCCCTCAACACATAGTCCTGGACCTTAGAATGTGCCAGTCTGCTACACTCAGTCGGGGTCAACTCCTTCAGCTGGAAGATCAACAGGTTTCGGACCGCCCAGAGAGCGTCCTTCACCGAGTTGATGATCCTCCAGGCACAGTTGATGTTCGTCTCGGTGCGCGTCCCGGGGAACAGACCGTAGAGCACTAAGTCCCGCATCACGATGCTGCTCGGGATGGACCTCGACAAACCACACCATGCCTCTCTAGGCACATTCCAGAAGGAGGTATGTGACAGTCTCGTTTCCCCCCCGCTGCAGCCGCTTCGAGGGCACGTGTGGTGCGGGAGAGAGTCCGGGCCTGCATAAAGGATCTCACAGGCAGAGCCCTTCTCACCACCAGCCAAGCCATGTCTTGTTGGAAAGTTCTGGCGATGAGGCATTCTGCCAAATGGCTTTGACAGTCTGCTCAGGGAACCGCTCGATAGGATCTGCCCTCTCCTTTTCCCGAAGGGTCTCAAGGACACTACGTGCTGACCACTTCCTGATGGACTTGTGGTCAAAGGTGTTTTTCTTCATAAACTTCTCCACGAAGGACCGGTGATATGGAACAGTCCAACTACTCGGAGCGTTCCGCGGCAGCGAGGCCAGGCCCATCCTTCGCAACACCGGGGATAGGTAGAACCTCAGTACGTAGTGACACTTGGTGTTTGCGTACCGGGGATCCATGCACAGCTTGATGCAGCCACACACAAAGGTGGCCATCACGGTCAGAGTGGCATTGGGTGTATTTTTTCCCTTGTTGCCCAGATCTTTATACATCGAGTCTCTTCGGACCCGGTCCATCTGTTTAGCCTTTCTTCATTAGGCAATCCACTCATTCCATGTATTAGTCTAGCATAGCATTGTCTGTTTTGCAGAGATGTAGCTCTCTCTGGAGATTTGTTTTTTAACTGGTTCAAGGTGGAATTTTCCTTTGTTTAAGAAACTTATCCTTTGGTGCAATTCATTTTTAAAGTGACCATGGTTATAAGGTTACCGTTGCAAAAATCTAAATCATGTTCTGTAAGAGGCAATCTGGAAACAACTGCTCTTCCACCTGTAATTCTTAGCTTTTGTTCTGGTCAAATGCTTTATTCATCAATCATCATCATTGATCAGTTAAATTATATTATCTCCGGAATGAGAATTCCTCACAAGTCTTGGCATGCTTCTCTATAATCCTCCTGGAGTTATATAGACAAGTGACTTGTAGCCATATTTTAGGTTCTTGTGTTTAGTTTACTGTCATACAACCATATTGGAAGAGATGCCAGTGTTTGAAACAGGATTTTATGAATAAACCCTATCAAGTCATTTGGGAACATTTGGAACAATTGCAAGCATATGGATAAAAGAGTACACAATTGGTAGACTGTCTTGATTTCTTAATCTCAATGAGAAACACATCATACTGTTTAATAGTTCTATTTTCAGAGTTAACTTTTGTTTTGAGAGAACTATAAATAAGTTAAGATTTCATTGTGAATCATGCAGTTGCAATGTACCAAAATGCAGTCAAAGCCCATTCATAGGATAATGAATTAAGTTTTAAATAAACCCAATAAAAATGACATTACCAGTTGGATATTCTTGGAAATTGTTGTTTAAAATTTCACAGGACCACGGATGAGTCAAGATTTGTTTCTCATGCTCTTGCAGACAGATTCCTGAGGTGTTGTTGATAAATGTTTTACCTACTCTCCATCTGAGCTGGTGAGGAGCATACAATGACTAAGTCATTGGAGCTCAGCAGAGTTGGGAAAGGCAGATAGGAGAGCAGATGAGGTTAGGGCAGGCAGGATAGCTCTGCAAGGGATCTGGAAATTTGAACTGGGAAGAGAATTAGAGAACAGTGGTGGGGGTTGCGATGGGAGAGCGGGAGCCAAACTTGCACCATTTAAAACCATAATTCTTTGAGGAACATAGATTAAAACAGTAGGTAATCACTTCAACTGAGTAAACAATGACCCAGCATTTAATTTACTGCTGTTAATATAGCAACTAACCATGTGCAAGTGATATACTGAGTTGTGAATCTACACAAATTGCTGAACAGTTTGCATTGTTCCTCAGTTAACCCCATGTAATGACAGTTTGTTGTCAACCACTGTGTATATCATGAGGTTGCTGCAGTTATACATGAATGACCCATTTAGGGCTCGAACTTAATATTTCCTTACCTGACTAGCTCGGAAAGGGGCAAGTGAAACTGTAAAATGTTATTTTTAAATTTACAACTTAAATTTATTTTTATTTCTTCTTGTGACTCTTCCTTTCTGCCTTTTGTTTTGCCATCTTTCATTCTAATCTATATTTTCCACTAATGTGGATGTAATTTCACTCTTAATTAAATCTCCTTTTTCTTCATTCCTTGGTTGTTTTCTCAATGCTAATATTTGATTTAAGGAAGCAGACTGTCATATCAATTGCTCATTGATGCTTCAGATCTCCTGTTTGTCTTCACTTTATCTGATATCAACTTAAATGTTCCAACAAGTTAGGATGCATAAAATATTGGAGCCAAAGTATGAGGAAAAATGTCTTACTAACAAGGCAGGCCATGAGACATTCCTTTCCAGCAAGTTCTGACCCAATATTTCTAGGAGTGAGCAATCAACTTACTGTTCTGATCTCAGTTGCTGGTAATTCTGGACAAGTCAGATCCTAGAACGTAATCTGATTTGAGAGACCAAAAGTTTTATATTTGCAGATTTTTTACTGTAGTGGTCAGAGACTGAATGCATTTACAAGAGTCTCCAAATATATATTTTGCAAAAGAATGTAAAAGTTTATTATACATAAAAGTGAAAAAATGTATTAACTATATTATATAAATATTATTTGGTACTGCCTTAATGCAAATATTAGAAGTAGAGATTCAGTCGTTCTCCCTCCAAAATTGATGCTGATCGTAGTCAAACTTCAATGAAGGATCACCTTGTCTCTACTATAAAGTTCCTTCTTCTGTTGGCATGGCTGTAGTTGGTTTATGGAACTTTCTTATGATTGATTTCTAATACTTTCAGAGCAAACACGAGGGTTTTTCATACTCTGAGCTTCCGGCAGTTTTCTGTTTTTGGTTGTTCATAGCCTCATAGTGCAGAAACAGGCTATTCAGCCCATCAATCACACACTGGCTCTCCGAACAGCATCCAACTCAGACCTGCCCCCTACCCTGTCCCTGCAACACTGCATTCTCCATGGCTAATCCACCTAATCCCTGGACTGTATGGGTAATTTTGCACTACTTAAACTGCACATTTTTAGACTGTGAGAGGAAACCAGAGCATACGGAGGAAATCCACACAGACATGGGTGAATGTGCAAATTTTGCATCAGGCATCAGAGAGTGAACTCAAACCCAGGTTCTTGGCACTGTGAAGCAGCAGTACTAGCCACTAAACCACTGTGTTGCCCCAACTGTTGCTTTTATCAGCTGCTCAGGCTTTTTTTTCCAGCTCCGACATTTTGAAGACTACAAAACTAATAGCACCTTACTGGTCTGACAGAACCTGCACACTGTGATATTGGACTCCTGTTGCTAGGTAACCGCAGATTTTCTTTTCCATCCTTTTTCCTAAAGTATTGAATAGTTACCTCACTCCCACACTGTAAACCCTGATTTGAAATGCATGCATCGGCAATGTTCAGCCCAATGCCAGTCACAGAACAAGTCTAAAATGAAACAAACCCATTTCTCCCCTTCTAAACACACACAATATAGAAATACAAATGAAACTTAAAGCTCAATAATATTTCTCTGCTTTAGAACACCCACCTTAATGGCATTGTGGGTTTACCTGCATAAAGTTGACCACATGGGTTGAAAAAGGCACCTCACTGCCACTTTTTGATAGTAACTAGGAATGGCCAATAAATGCTGGCCCAAGCAGCAACAACCACATATGAACCTTGAATTAATAAAAAAACAAATTTCCAAATAATATATTATGCATCATTATCACATTATGGATAAGATCCAGAGGAAACTGATGGAAGTCAAGATAGGAAAGAGTAACATTCTGGAACATGAGCTCAATGTTGCAAGCTTGGGAGGAGCTTAAGTTTGTACCTATTTTTCCCACTGGGGGCTTTCCTCTCCTCATGTCTGGATCTGTCGTAGACTAATTTACAAGATTGATTGTTGTGATTAGCCCATTACAAGAGCTTTGTAATTAGTCCCAAACACTCTGTTTTTTTTCCCTAAAAGCTCAGTAATTTACTTCTCTTTCCAACTACCCATTTGCACGTTACTTGAAAGCTGACACCACTTATATTTTCTCGGCAGCACATTTCCATCCCAACTTGCTACTTTCCAGATATATTATTATATCCCCTTCTGGTCCTTTTATGAATTGTGAAAGTAAAGTCAATGCATGATGGTCCACAGACTTGTATCAATACAAATGGCATGAACTTCTGATTTGTTGCAAAAACCCATTTGGTTCACTAATATCCTGTTATCAGCTCCCTATGATTCTCATCCGACATTTCAAACTTTATTCAATGCTGCCTCAAGAGAAAGTAAGGAAAACTGACACTCACAGCATGGGCCTGGTCAGGTATTCAGGCACTGGGCATGTGCCACATTAAATCAAAGTTAATTGGACACATTGGAGTAAAAGTGCGTTTATGTTTAATCTATTTTATGGTCATAAAATGAGAACAATGTAAACCAATTTTTGAACAAGAAATCCTGCATCTGATCCCTGGTGGCTGAGCGAAACCAGTGTTTGAATTTCAAAATGTGAAGAAGTTCCACATGCCAATTGCAGCAGCCAGAGGCAAGATTTCTAATCAGGTGATGCAGAACTAATGTACATATGAGGTAAAAGCCTAATTTATTAACCACAAAAGGTATTTGTAAGAGTTTCTCTTTTTACCTCAACAACAAGTGATAGTGATTGCATCACCCTTCAGAACCTCAATTTCCTAAACCCTAATCTTCATCTTTCCATCCAAATTCCACTTTATTTTTGAACTCTTTCTCTCCTACTTTGTCTCAAATGTTGCTGATCCCATTTGCCTCACAGTTGCCTGATTAAAACCATTAACCTCTCCCTCTTTCTTTTCAAACTGCTAATCACTGGTTTTCATTTCCTAATCTTCCAGACTCATATTGCAGACTCTTTCCCTGAATCCCCTATCTCCTCTATTTGCCTCCCTGTCTTTCTCCCTTTATCAGGGACTAGATCCCTAACTGTGGGTCAGTAGGTTGGGGCGATATGAGATTATGGAGTGAGGGAGAGGGGATCCAGGGAGAGGAAGACAGAGAGGTTGCAGGTAGAGAAGGGTAAAGAGGAGCCACAAAGTGGAGCAGCAGAGAGCTGAGGCAATGGGTTAGAGGGAGCAAAGGGGGACAGGGGATACAGGGTGAGTGGGAGCAGGGAGAGGAGAGAATGGAGTAGAAGTACAGAGAGAGGATGTACAGGAAGAGGGAGAAGAGCAAGATTGAGGAGTGGGTCTTGGTGAACAAACAGCAGTTGAGAAGTGGAATGAGGAGAATGAGGGAGAAGGAGAACATGGGACACAAGGAGAACAGGAGCAGGGAGAGAAGCTGGGAGATTAGGAGAAGAGGTGCAGATTTGAGTCTCATTTGTTACGCAAGGGTCAGCTCCTCTGGGTAAGATAGTTGCACATCTTCCTAATCTCAGACCAAGGACAGACAATAACTGCCAGTGCTGCCCAACCACAAGATACTAAAAATACTTGGCAATGCATTTAATCATCATTCTGCTCTTTAAGAAACACACAGCTTTGGTGGGAGATGGGTATAACTTTCGTTGTATTTGTATGTTGGTCTCCTCAGTGAACACACAGAGGGGAAAGATTGGCTGATATGAATGTAATTATTAGAGAAGTCAATGCGTTAAATGAGAATATAGGACATGGGGACGCCATTCAACCTTTTGAGATGCCTCAGCCATTTCATTAGGTCATGATCAGGGTCAGTATTTTAGCCACATCTTTGTTCTGTAATCTTTAATCCCTTGAGTGACAAGAATCAATCAAACTCAGATTTAAATTTATCATTTGACCCTGGTTTTTGGTTGTGAAGTTGCAGATATCCACTACCCTCTGTGTGACTCCTCCACTATCAACCAGAAGCCTGACTGGATTGTGGCACACTGCTGGGCAATTTAGCTTTAATTTTAATCTTCCAACTCCAATGTAATGCTTTTTGAAGATCCAGTCTTAATATTAATTTTTGTCCTGTAAATATATTTTTGGCGGACATTATGAAACTGAATGTCAAAGTGACATTTTTGTTTTGCTGCTAAGGAGTTTGCCCCAACTTTTGATCATCAGTAAACTAATCATGTTGATGGAATGTTTTACCCTGGAGAGGATGTGGTCTTGGTCACTATAAATGAAACAATGCTTTCACTGATGTTCTGTTTTGTGACTAAGATTAAGAAAGAAACACTTGCATTTATATAGCACCTTTCATGGCCTCAGGAAGTACTAAGGCATTTGACAGCCAGTTTTTTGAAAAGTAAACAACATTGTAATGTAGGAAACAGGGCAGGAAAGAATAAGCTGGTGTGTACCATTCCTACCTTCTTCTTGTCAGGGGAAATTGCCACCATGTTCTACAAACATTTCTGTCACAAATGACCAGTTAATCTGATATATATGATACTGGCTGGGTGATAAATATTTAGCACAGACATTGGGGAGAACTCCCCTGCTCTTCTTTGAAGTGGTGTCTGGGATCTTCTACATTTAGCTGAGTGGAAAGACAGGACTTCTGCTCAACGTCTCATTTCAAAGAATCTATTGGAAGGATGTTGTGAAACTTGAAAAGGTTCAGAAATGATTTACAAAAATGTTGCCAGGGTTGGAGGATTGGAGCCAAAGGGAGAGGCTGAATAGTCTGGGGCTGTTCTCCCTGGAGCGTCTGAGGCTGAGTGGTGACCTTGTGGAGGTTTGTAAAATCATGAAGGGCATGGATAGGCTAAATAGACAAAGCCTTTTCCCTGGGAATTGGGAGTCCAGAACTAGAGGGCATAGGTTTAGGGTGAGAAGGGAAAGATACAGAAGGAACCTAAGGGGCAACTTTTAAACACAGAGGTTGGTGCGTGTATAGAATGAGCTGCCAGAGGAAGTGGTGGAGGCTGGTACAATTGCAGCATTTAAAAGCCATCTAGATGGGTATATGAAAAGGAAGAGTTTAGAGCGATATGGGCCAAGTGCTGGCAAATGGGACTAGATTAGGTGAGGATATCTGGTTGGCATGGATGAGTTGGACCAAAGGGCAGCACGGTGGCACAGTGGTTAGCACTGCTGCCTCACAGTGCCAGAGATCCGGGTTCAAATCCCACCTCAGGCAACTGTTTGTGTGGGGTTTGCACATTCTCCCTGTGTCTGCATGGGTTTCCTCCAGGTGCTCCGGTTTCCTCCCACAGTCCAAAAATGTGCAGGTTAGGTGAATTGGCTATGCTAAATTGCCCGTAGTGTTAGGTGAAGGGGTAAATGTAGGGGAATGGGTCTGGGTGAGTTGCTGTTCGGAGGGTCAGTGTGGACTTGGTGGGCCGAAGGGCCTGTTTCCACACTGTAAGTAATCTAAAATATCAAAGGGTCTGTTTCCATTTGTACGTCTCTATGATTTTATGACTCTATTTAATAAGATTAATGCTATAGATTATAGGCTCAAGCCTGTAGAGTGAGGTTTAAGCTTATGACTTTTTGAGGCAAGAGTGCCTCAAAATATATTGCCAAGATAACAGGACACTGGGTGTTTGACTCTCAACCCATGGACATAAATCCAAACCTTGGATGAGGTCTGATTTAAAAGATTAACTTTGGCACACATTGAAATTAATGAATGGGCTTTGATCTGCACTGAAGCTAATGAATGTTTTCCCATTAATTCATGGGATGTTGATATGGTGGCAAGGTTAGCTATTAATAACCATCCCTGATCACTCTTGCAAAGATGCTGGAGAACCACCTTGTTGAACCACTGGAGTGCATGTGATGAAGGGATATTCATAGTACTGTTAGAGGGGGAATCTCCATTATTTGACACAGCAACAGTCAAAGAACAGCGGTTTAGTTCAAACTAAGATGATTCCCCAAGCAATATCTGAATACCAGATTAGAGGCTTAGAAAGAACTTGCAGTTAGTGGTGCTGATATGCATCTGGTATCCTCGCCTTTCTGGGTGATAGAGGTCGCAAGTTTGGAAAGCGCTATTGAAGAAACCTTAGCGCATTGCGCCAAAGCATTTTGTAGTATATACTACTGCTGCTGTGTATTGATGAGTGAAGTGAATGAATGTTCAAGTTTGGTAAATGGAGTATCAATCAAGTGGGCTTCTTGTCTTGGGTGATATCAAATTTCTTGAGTTAATGCTGTACACATCTAGGCAAGTGGCAAGTATTCCATCACACTCCTGATTTGTGGCTTGTGGATAGTGGATATACTTTTTGGGAGTCAGACGTGAAATGATTCAGCTTCAGAAGTCACAACCTTTGATCAGATCATATAGCCCCAGTTAAGATTCTGGTCAATGGTAACACACAAGATGGTGATTGTGGGAGATTCAGTGGTAGTAACACTATTAAGTGTCAAGAGAGGTGATTGAACTCTCATTGGAGAAGGCCACTGCCTGCTACTTGTATGGTGCAAATGTTTTATCAGCCCAAGCATGGACATTGTCCAAATCTTACAACCTTAAAATATCCATTTACTTCATACATTATTGTTATTATCTCTTCACAGACAGACATTTCCTGATATTTAACCACTAGAAAATATCTTCCAACTGCCAACATCTCAACTATTAGAATTTCCTCAATGTTATGCTATGGTGGTGGATCGATGCAACTTGCATTTTTTCTAAGCACTTCTAACATAGTACACCACTCTAATGCACATCACAGGAGTGTTACTGTTACGACACAGGGTAAACACTCCTGCTTAATTTAAACCAGCAACGCAAAAAAATTTATCCCAAGCCATAATCTGTGAAAATTCAAGAGGCCAAGAACTATTTAAAGTAAAAATTAACAACATTATTCTTAAAGTAGATTTTAAAGATGGGCTCTGAGGACGAGTGATGATGTGGAGGTGCCAGTGTTGGTCCGGGGTGAACAAAGTTAAAAATCACACAACACCAGGTTACCTGGTGGACTATAACCTGGTATTGTGTGATTTTTATCTAAGGAGGAGAAAGAAGTGGAATTGAGGGAGAGGTTTGGGAAGAGGATTCCAGAGGTTCACAGCTGAAAGTGAGAGTGCTAATAGAAGAACAAGAAAAATCAACATGAAAACAAAACAGAGACTCAGAGATTGTAGGATAGAAAGCCCTGGTGCAGTATCAACATTCTCTCCTTTCAGTCATAGAGTCATAGAGATGTACAGCATGGAAACAGACCCTTCAGTCCAACCCGTCCATGCCAACCAGATATTCCAACCCAATCTAGTCCCACCTGCCAGCACCTGGCCCATATCCCTCCAAACCCTTCCTGTTCATATACCCGTCCAAATGCCTCTTAAATGTTGCAATTGTACCAGCCTCCACCACTTCCTCTGGCAGCTCATTCCATACACGTACCACTCTCTGTATGAAAAAGTTGCCCCTTAGGTCTCTTTTATATCTTTCCCCTCTCACCCTAAACCTATGCCTTCTAGTTCTGGACTCCCCAACTCCAGGGAAAAGACTTTGCCTATTTACCCTATCCATGCCCGTCATAATTTTGTAAACCTCTATAACGTCACCCCTCAGCCTCCGATGCTCCAAGGAAAACAGCCACAGCCTGTTCAGCCTCTCCCTATAGCTCAAATCCTCCAACCCTGGCAACATCCTTGTAAACCTTTTCTGAATCCTTTCAAGTTTCACAACATCTTTCCGATAGGAAGGAGACCAGAATTGCACGCAATATTCCAACAGTGGCCTCACCAATGTTCTATACAGCCGCAACATGACCTCCCAACTCCTGTACTCAATACTCTGACCAATAAAGGAAAGCAAAGCAAACGCCTTCTTCACTATCCTATCTCCCTGCGTCTCCACTTTCAAGGAGCTAAGAACCTGCACTCCAAGGTCTCTTTGTTCAGCAACACTCCCTAGACCTTACCATTTAGTGTATAAGTCCTGCTAAGATTTACTTTCCCAAAATGCAGCACCTCGCATTTATCTGAATTAAACTCCATCTGCCACTTCTCAGCCCATTGGCCCATCTGGTCCAGATCCTGTTGTAATCTGAGGTAACCCTCTTCGCTGTCCACTACACCTCCAATTTTGGTGTCATCTGCAAATTTACTAACTGTACCTCTTATGCTCACATCCAAATCTATAGATTGTGTTGAACTCACCATATACTGAATCCCACTTCAGAGACTTTAAACACATAAATCTAGCCTGACACTCCCACTGCAGAACTGAGGAAGCTCTGCAATGTCAGAGGTACTGTCTTTTGAATGAGATATTAAACCAAGATCTGCTAACCGCCATCTCAGGTGGAAATAAAAGATACATTGGCACAGTATTATGAAGAAGAATAGGAAAATCCCCTATTCATTAAACATATTTGTGCTAATATTGCAGTCACCCTGGACTGTGCTTCTTCCATAGTTTCATGGTTGCATTCCTATACCCTCAGAGAGCACTGGGTGTCTGTACTGCATTCTTACTCTGACTTTGCTGAATCTCTGTTCTTACCTTATTTTCGCAGCAGGTTCAGTAGTCAGACTACAGCTCTGAGGCATAGTTCTTCCATTTCTCCCTTCTTCGGATCTTGGTAGCATGTTACTTGGTGTTTGAGTTACATCATCATGTTCAATTGTCACTATTAAAATGTTCCCATTATGGTCCATATGTTACACCTGAAAGACACATGATCTGGCAATAATCACCTTGCTGTCTGCTGGACCTTGCTAGCCTAATTCAAATGTTGTGTTTCCCACAGTACAGCAGTGAATACAAAACCATTTCATTGGTTCTAAGGAGCTTTGAGTGATGCTGAGACTGTGAAAGGTGTTGACCAAATGGAAATCTTTTTTCTGTGCTGATGTTTGTGTAGTCTAATGAAGGGAGGTGGAAATTGACCACAACTGGCAATGACACTCCATATCTGGATGATAGCAGGCATATATGGAAAGTAGGATTGTACATAGTGCTCCAATTATGATCCAATCAAGGTACAAAACATGTTTAACAGAAAATATACTGTGACCGCATCTGGGAGGGTACAAACGTGAAAGGAAGTGGTGAACGCAGCGAGAAGACTGCCTGAAGCCACAGACTACGAATGGTGAAAACAGAGAGATAGCTCTGTAAGTCAGAGAGTGAACAATGCAACAGAGATTCTAAATGAAATGCTATCCCAATGAGCAAAGCAAAGCAAATGTTTGGAAATGTTAAAAGGTCAGTGTTGAGCCAAGGTGGTGATGAAATTCAACTGCCTCATTATTACCAGACCTAAACAGACTTAAATTAATGCTTGCACAGTAGTCACCCAAGTTCAATAAGAAATGCAGCTATTGAAAAGACTCAGAAAAGAGAAACCAGAATGAATGAGGAGTTGGAATGACTGGATAATGAGGAATGCTTGTGTTATTTAGACAAGTTCTCAATGAGAAAATATTGTGAAATAATCCTATTGCTGTTTTTAGGGTTCCACCAGGACTAAAAATAATGGAGAGCATAACAGGCTGTTTGCCCTTATCCAGAATAGTAAAGCCAAGCAGCAAGGCCTGTGCTTGAAGAGTGTTAATTTCAAAGCAAATTTTTATGAAAAGTATTGGTGACTGAGGGTTCATTTTCTAGATCAGGATACGGAAAAACATGATAGAAGCAGAAGCTGTTGATTCCTTCCACTGCAAATTAAAGAGATCTCTTTCACATTCAATGTCCTGTAATATGACTGTACTTGCAACTTTTGGCATGACGTGGTGAGTATAGTGTGACTTGTGAGGAACAGATGAAGGTTTATGGTTCACAAAGCTTTCCACCACTGGGGGTTTTCTTTATCTGGTGTCTGGCCTATTATAAACTCACTGTTAGAGACTGACCACTGTAATTAGTCAGTAGCTGTATTATTGTTGAGTTATGTGATTATGAAGATGGTAGAAGGTGAGCAGATGGACCATGGGTGTTGTTATTTATCTAGCAATTTAGAAGTTCCTGTGTTCAGCAATCCAGGAGTACGGTAAATGATGTACATTTAAGAATATAAACAGTTCCTTACATGAAACAACACCTTCACAAAATTCAGAATAGTATAACACAGTCTTGTCAATTTTGCAGAATAGGATGCACACATTTCCTAGTTCAACATTCCCTCTGTTTTAAGTTATCATTTGTTTGAAAGTACTGAATAAGCTTTTGTTTTATATCAAACTTACAATCAATTCTCTCAATACAGAAACAGGAAACAGATGTGTGGCCTATTGCTCAGGAGATCCTTGTTCATTTACAGCAACAGTCCTTCAGTATCTACAGTGGGCTATACTCAGATCATGGAGGCTGGGAACTGCACACACCTCTCTTAGGTAAGAGGAAATAACTTGCTACTTTTGCAGCGACAGTGGAGTACTTCTGAAATGTAGCCACTGTTATAATGTAGGAACAAAAACAGGAGTTGCTAGATAACCTCAGCAGGTCAGGCAGCATATGTGAAGAGAAATCAAAGTTAATGTTTCGGCTCCGATGGCCCTTCCTCAGAACCGATGGTGGCTAGGAAAATGTCGGCCTATATGCAGAAGATGGGGGCTGTGGCAGGTATGTAAAGAGTAAAAGATAGGTTGGGATAGAGCCCAAAGAAAGAGAAGAACAGTTGGACAAACAAAGGAGTTGATAGCAATCTGGCTGGGAGGATGAATGTCTATTAATGGAGACTGTTAGTGGCTAACAATAGGTAGTATCTAATGGCAAACTATGTAAAAACAAAGATTGGTGTATGTGGTAGGGGGCTCGGGCCTGGGGGAGTTCAGACCATAACACTATTGAACTCAAGTGGAAAGTAGATCCCCAAGTGGAAAATGAGATGTTGTTCTTCCAGTGTGCCCTGAGCTTCACTGGAACACTGTAGCTAGCCTGAGACAGAGATGTTGGCCAGGGAACAGGGTCGTGTGTTAAAGTCGCAGGCAGAATGTAGATGTTCCGTGGAGCTGTCGCCCAGTCTATGCTTTGTTTCCCCAGTGTAGAGGAGACCACGTTGTGAGCAGCAAATGCAGTAGACTAGATTGAGAGAAGTGCAGGTAAAGTGCTGCTTCACCTGGAAGGTATGTTTGGGTCTTTTGATACTGAGGACGGAGAAGATAAATGAGCAAATGTTACACCTTCAGCAGTTGCGGGGATGGTACAGTGGGGCTGTGGCAGAGTGTTGAGAGTTAAGGAAGAGTGGACCTGTGGGCAATGATGGGAACAGTCCCTGTTGTAATGTAGGAGATGTACAGTAAGCTCCTGTAAACTGCAATAATGTAAATGACAAAATAATATGTTTCAGTGCTAAAGGTTAAGGGCTAAATATTAACCAGGATACAAGAGAAACTGTCCTGTTTTCCTTTGGTTTTTATTTCAACCTGGGAATGTAGACTTGGCCTCGGTTGAACAATTCACCCAAATGGCTAGGAAATAATGTTCCTGAAATTGGCCATGTGAACCATTGAACCTGGTCTGTTATTCATTGATATCAAGCCTAATCTTTGACTAGATTCCATTTTCTCACCAGTTCCTGAATTCCTTGATTCCGCAGTGTCCAAATGTCCATAATTGTGAATGGACTCAACAACTGAACCTCCATTGGCCCCTGGATTGCAATGATTCGTCACCCTCTAAGTGAAGTAATTTTCCACTTCAGTTCAAAATGGCCAGCCCCTTATTGCTTAAGTATGCATTCTAGTTCTCAACTCTCTAGCTAGGTTAGAGAGCCTCACAGTATTCCTTTCGGAAACTTAAATGGCTCAATCAGATTATACCTCTAACAGTGCAATGATCCCGCAATGTGGCCCGTCCCACAGTGTTGTGTTCTGTCAGTGAGCCTGGGGTTTAACACATGATGGTAAGTGTCTGTACTGTTTTGTGTTGCTGCCTTTTTTATAGCATGAGGAGGGGAGTGTCTCTTATAGAGACAACTTGTGCCCAATAGAGGCACCCACTCCCACCCAAGCCAAGCTAGACCCTTTTCAGTAACTGCTGCAGTTCTATAAAAGTCCACCAGTTGCAGTGACATTACGGAGAGTATTGAAATGCTGTCCATTTGCTTGGCTGGCAACACATGGAGGTAGAACATTGTCCTAACCCAAGCCACCTATTACTCCAACCAGCAGAGAGTTTACCCCTGATTCCCACTGGTTCCAGTTATGCTAGGGCTCCTTGATGCCACACTTGGTTTAATCTGCCTTTAAGGCTATCACTCTCATCTCAACTCTGGAATTCAGCTCTTTTGTCCATATTTGAACCAAGGCTGTAATGAGGTCATGAGCTGAGTGGTCTGGTGGAACCCAAACTGGGTGTCAGTGGCAGATTATTGCTGAGCAGGTGCAATATTTGATAGTTCTGTTGATGGCACTTTCCATCACCTTACTGATGATCGAGTAAGCTGATGGGATAATAATTTGGCAGATTGGATATGTCCTGCTGTTTGTGTGTGGGACACATCTGGACAGTTATCCATATTGTCAGATAGAGTGTTGTAGCTGTACTAGAACAGCTTGGCCATGGCTGCAGCAGATTCTGAAGCACAAGTCTTCAGTACTATTGCTGGAATGTTGTCAGGGCTCATTGTCTTTGCAGTATCTTGTCATCACCATGCTCTCATTCTGTAACATTGTAGCGCTGCCTCATTGCAGTCCCTCTGACATTGCATCATTCACTCTGTGCTGTCCTCTGACAGTGCAACCTCAAGCCAGATGCAAAAACAGAAATTGTTGCTGAAACTTGGCAGGTCTGACAGCGTCTGAGGAGAGAAAGCAGAGTTAATGTTTCGGGTCCAGTGACCCTTCTTCAGAACTGAAGCCAAATGACCTGCCTCAAGCCATCTAGTGACCTAAGAGCCTTAAAGTAGGTGTAGGATGACCTGGCCCAGCAGAGACAGATTCATTCCCTAACACTTCAACTGAAGCACCAGGTAATTGCCTTGTGTAAAATCCTAACACATGTTTCTGAAGTGGGTCTTGCACTTATAACGTCCAGATTCAGAGGCAAGATGAAATGTGATAATTAAATGGTTTCGCTCATCCTTAGTATTCCACTGGTTTTTCAGATAACAGTAATCAGAACACAAATTGAGTCTAAGGTGTCATTCGGGCGATAATAAGATCCAGAAAGGGTGTATCAGTTCCTTTATGATTGCGATCTCAACAGCTTGACAATTGGTAGACATACCACCCAGTCAGAATTTATTTCTGTTGTGTTTTAATGTCATAGATGCCCTTAATCTAGAACATTCGTCAAGTTGTCCATCATTTGGAAGGTTACAGGGTTTAAGACAATTATCATTGGGTCACAGTCAGTTAGAAGGAGAGAAACATTCATCATCAACTGAAGACAGAAGGACACAGAAAACCAGCAACAGGTAAAACTCAAATATACTTTAATTGCCAGGCAATGAATATGCCACTGGTTGGAATACCATGGTGACACAAATGCTTATATCATGCATTGAAGCAACTATACTTCCTCAATACTGATTCTTTGACAGTGCTCAGTAAAAGTAATGGTTTGGAGGCACCGGTGTTGGACTGGGGTGTACAAAGTTAAAAATCACCCAACACCAGGTTATACTCCAACAGCTTTATTTGGAATCACTAGCTTTCGGAGTGCTGCTCCTTCATTAGGTGGTTGTGGACTGTAATATCGTAAGACACAGAATGTATAGCAGATGTTTACAGTGTGATGCAACAAATTATATATTGAAATCTAGGTCTTTTTCAGTATATAATTTCAGTTGCATCACACTGTAAACTTCTGCTATAAATTCAGTGTCCTACGATCTTATACTCCACAACCACATGACGAAGGAGCAGCGCTCTGAAAGCTGGTGCTTCCAAATATACCTGTTGGACCATAACCTGGAGTTGTGTGACTTTTAACTTAGTGAAAGTAAAGTTGCCACAGTCTTACCAGATCATAGGGCTTCTATTTCATTAGAGAGAGATAACTGGTGGTGGTTTAATCTGAGTGTCACGATGCCTCAGGCAAAGGAAGAGATTGAGAAGGAGAGTCTTCCATGGCATTTCAGATAGTGGGAGAATTAACATCATTCTAAATTGCAAACTAGCCCTCCAGCCAACTGAGCTAACCGACACTGATCCCGAGCTCTTCAGTGTTAGCTTTTTGACATTGCAGCACTTCCTCAGTGTTGACTCTTCAATACTGTGCACTCCCTCTGTGCTGACTTTTGGACACTGCAGTGCTGCCATAGTGCTGACTCTTTGACAGTATAGCACCCCCTCAATACTCCCCTTCTGATACTGAAGTACTCCCTCACTACTGTCACTGCAACAGTGCAGCACTGCCTCAGTGTTCCCCTCTAAAACCAAAGTACTCACTTACTACTGTCATTGTGATACTGCAGCACCCCCTCAGCACTCCCCTCTGACTCTGAAGCACCCCCTCTCTACAATCACTGTGATAGTGTAGCACCCCCTCAACACTCCCCTCTAAACTAAAGCACTCCCTCACTGCAATAGTGTAGCACTGCCTCAGTACTGATTTTCAGACACTACAGCACTTACTGAGTAGAGTTCTCTCCGAAAAGAATCATTCTCTTAATACTGTCTGTCTGGAAGTACAGTGCTTTTTCAGTGCAGTTGCCCTGACAGTGTAGCACTCCCTCAGTACAGCCAATGTGACTGTGCTGCATGCCCTCAGCATTGATCCTGATGCCATGTAGCACTGCCGCAGGGCCTGTCTGATAATGCATGTTCTATCAATATTGCCCCTCTGACAGTGCAGCATTCCATCAGTACCAGCACTCTGACAGTGCAGCACTTACTCAGGACTGTTCCTCAACAATCCCTCAGTGCTGCCTCTTCAAATGTAGATTACTACTTCAGAACTAGCCACTGATTGAGGGGTCGTAGTGATGAAGTGCTGCACTATTGAAGGTCTAGAGGGAGTACAATGTAGGTTTACAAGATTGATACCTGGACTTCAGGGGTTACGTTATGAGGAGAGTTTATGCAAATTAGGCCTGTTTTCTCTAGAATTTAGAAGGTTAGGAGGGGTGATCTGATATTAACAGGAAAAGACAGGATAGATAAAGATAACCTGTTTCCACTGTTTGGAAATTCTCGGATTTAGGGGCACAGTCTGAGAATTATGGCTGACTGTTTAGGAGAGATGTTAGGAAGAATGTCTGCACACAATGATGGTAGATATTTGGAACACGCTTCCAGTCTGGAGCTTGGTGACCAGTGGTATTCCATAGGGATCGGTTCTGGGACCTCTGCTCTTTGCGATTTTTATAACTGACATGGGTGAGAAAGTAGAAGGGTGGTTTAGTAAATTTGCTGATGACACAAAGGTTGGTGGAGTGGTGGATAGTGTGGAGGGCAGTTGTGGGTTGCAACAGGACATTGATAGGATGCAGAACTGGGCTGATAAGTGGCAGATGGAGTTCAACCTGGAAAAGTGTGAAGTGATTCATTTTGGAAGGTTGAATATGAATGCAGAATACAGGGTTCAAGGCACGATTCTTGACACTGCAGAGCAACAGAGGGATCTGGTGGTCAATATCCATAGATTCCTCAAAGTTGCCACCCAAGTTGATAGGGTTGTAAATAAGGAGTATGGTGTGTATTGGCTTTCATTAGCAGGGGGCTTGAGTTTAAGAGCAGTGTGGTTATGCTGCAGCTCTTTTGAGCCCTGGTAAGATCACAGTTGCAATATTGTGTTCAGTTCTGGTTGCCTCATTATAGGAAGGGTGTGGAAGCTTTACAGAGGGTGCAGAGGAGATTTACCAGGATGCTGCCTGGACTGGAGGGCATGTGTTATGAAGTAAGGTTGAGGGAGCTAGGGTTTTTCTTACTGGAGCAAAGAAGGAAGAGAGGTGACTTGATGAGAGGCATAAATAGAGTGGATAGCCAGAGACTTTTTCCCAGGATGGAAATGGTTATCATGAGGGGGTACAATTTTAAGATGATTGAAGGAAGGTTTTGGGAAATGTCAGAGAGTGGTGGGTGTGTGGAATGCACTGCCAGCAGTGGTAGTAGAGTCAGATACATAAGGGAGATTTAAGCAACTCTGGGATAGGCACATGGAAGACAGCACTATGAAGGGTGTGTAGGTTCTGTGATGTTGTATGTTCTATGTTCTGTGTTAAAATGCAGTGAATTAAGGATCAGTCATTAACTTTAAATCTGAGCAGGAAATTCTTGTAAAGCAAAAGCATTGAGGGAGATGGGCCAAAGGCATGTATATGAAGTTAGGCCACAGATCAGCCATGATTTCATTGAATGGTGGAACTGGCTGGAGGGGTGAATGGCATACTCTTTTTCCTATGTTACTATACGTACTCCTTTAGCACAGACCCCCTGACAATGTAGTAAAAACAATGACTGCAGATGCTGGAAACCAGATTCTGGATCAGTGGTGCTGGAAGAGCACAGCAGTTCAGGCAGCATCCGAAAAGCTTCGAAATCGACATTTCGGGCAAAAGCCCTTCATCAGGAATAAAGGCAGAGAGCCTGAAGCGTGGAGAGATAAGCTAGAGGAGGGTGGGGGTGGGGAGAGAGTGGCATAGAGTACAATAGGTCAGTGGGGAAGGAGATGAAGGTGATAGGTCAGGGAGGAGAGGGTGGAGTGGATAGGTGGAGAAGGAGCTGGGCAGGTCGGACAAGTCCGGACAGGTCAAGGGGACAGTGCGGAGCTGCAAGTTTGAAACTAGGATGAGGTGGGGGAAGGTGAAATGAGGAAACTGTTGAAATCCACGTTGATGCCCTGGGGTTGAAGTGTTCCGATGCGGAAGATGAGGCGTTCTTCCTCCAGGCGTCTGGTGGTGAGGGAGCGGCGGTGGAGGAGGCCCAGCACCTCCATATCCTCGGCAGAGTGGGAGGGGGAGTTGAAATGTTGAGCCACGGGGCGATTTGGTTAATTGGTGTGGGTGTCTCGGAGATGTTCCCTAAAGTGCTCTGGTAGGAGGCGCCCAGTCTCCCCAATGTGGAGGAGACCGCATCGGGAGCAACGGGTACAATAGATGATATTAGTGGATGTGCAGGTAAAAGTTTGATGGATGTGGAAGGCTCCTTTAGGGCCTTGGATAGGGGTGAAGAGAAGGTGTGGGCACATGTTTTACAGTTCCTGCGGTGGCAGGGGAAAGTGCCAGGATGGGAGGGTGGGTTGTAGGGGGGCGTGGACCTGACCAGGTAGTCACGGAGGGAACGGTCTTTGCGGAAGGCGGAGAGGGGTGGGGAGGGAAATATGGCGGAGAGGGGTGGGGAGGGAAATATGGCGGAGAGGGGTGGGAGTTTCCGCCACCTCCAAACAGACCCCAACCCTTCAGTGTAGTCTGTTTTACAGTGCAATTCTCCCTCAGGATTGGCTTCTGAAAGTGCAACACTGTCATTACTGCTGCTTTCTGAGTACAGTCTTCCTTCAGTACAGATGCCCCAAAGCATAGCAGCACAGTGGTTAGCTCTGCTGCCTCACAGTGGCAGGGATCCAGGTTCAATTCCAGCCTTGAGTGACTATCTGTGAGGACTGTTTCCCCGTGTCCACATGGATTTCCTCCGGGTGCTCTGGTTTCCTCCCACAGTCCAAAGATGTCTAGGTTAAGTGGATTGGCTATGGTATGTTCAGGGTTATGGGAATGGGGTGGATCTGGGTGGGATGCTCCTCAGAAGGCCAGTGCAGACTCAATGGAATGAATGGCCTCATTCCGCACTGCAAGGATACAGTGCAATGATTCAATGAAAACTGTAAAGCAATGCAGCACTCCTTCAGTGCAGCAACTGTACTTCCTAAGTAATAACTCTTTGATGGTGCAATGCCGGTTTCTCTGATAGTGCAATATTCCTTCAGTACTAACTCTCATTTCTGCCATTCTGACAGTGCAGCACTTCCTTGGTACTACCTGTCTGAAAATGTAATGCTCCCTCAGGGCTATCCCTTCAGTACTCTATCAGTACTATCCCTCTGACACTGAAGCAGTATATTACACTGCCAATATTGCAGCATTCCCTCAGTCAGTACTGTCCCTTTTGACAATGCCACGCTCCCTCCCTTCATTGCACTGAAAGCAGCAGCCTGGAATCTGTTTCCAAATCCCTGAAATACGATTTGTATCATTGGCTTTGTGAATCGTAGGCAAAGGTACCACTCACTGTGTCACTGTTGGATACTGCGCTGCTTGGGCTGGAGCCTCACAAAAGAAGCAAAAATAATAAATTATTTTACTGTTTGAAGATTGTAGGAGTAGCTATCAAATTTTATCTTTATTTTATTTCTTATATTATTAAGGAACAGCTCCCAGGAAGCCGTTGAAGAGCAAAGATTAAGCCCAGAATCTGAAGCACAGACTCCAGCATCTGCAGTAAGTCTGAAGTTTCCCCATCGCTTCCTCACATGTACAGATGATTACAGGGCAACTTGATCTAAATTCAGAATCTTTCAAATATTTCATCCATGTTTGGAATATGGCCCCTGTGACCATAAGTTCCTGGAGGCTGCACTTTGAATTCCACAGGGACGGGAGCAGCTCATTTAATTCAGTGATCTTTATCTGACAACATACTTTAGCTTGATCATCACCCACTGATCCTCTTCAATGCCTTTTACATTAATAACCCAAACATATCCAAATACTTTAATGACATAATTGTATGTTGAAGAATCGTTAGAATTTCAGATTCAACAGCACCGAATGAACCCCTTCAGCTCATTGTGAATATGCCAGGTCTTTGAAAAAGCGATCTATTTGTTCTGTCTAGCTAGCCTTTCCACCCAGCCCTGCTATTGTTTTCAAGCATTTATCTGATTCCTGTTTTTGAAGCTACTGTTGAATCTCCTTCCACTGCCCTTAGAGACAGCACATTCCAGACCGTAATCCCTTGTTCCATTGGAATTATTCTCCTCACTTTCACTCTCGTTCTTTTGCCAATAACCTCAATGCCACATCTAATTGCAGCTATTTATTACATGGACTTTCAGGCTGGAAAAGCAATGTTTGCAGAGCCTCTAATTGGACTGAATGTAGTGGGCTCCACATGTAATCCATTGATTTCCAAGTATTTGCTTGGAATCGGGATTTTAGTTAGGTGAGTCATGAGGAATACAGAAACAATGAAGGGTGGGTGGAGGACATAGCCACATTACAGTCAGCACCTTTGCTGCTCTCTTTTGGATTGGGTATGTTGTTCTTTGGCTGATGGATTGTTTTCCTTTAGATATAATTTTAATTGAAACTTGAAATCTGAAATTTGTCTTCAGCCTCTCTGGTGTTTCCATGTTGAACAACATACTTTTTAATTTGGATTTGACTGGCTTTCCCTTTTATATGCAAACAGCTATCGGACGACGAAGATTACGCCCCGTGTTCCTCCCTTCGAACTTTGCTGAACCAATTTGTTTTGCCAAGGGCCAACCCATCTTGCCCTTCCCTTGGTTCTCTGACTCGCAGTCCACATTGTATCATAGCTCCCACCATGCCCACCCTGCCTGAGGAGGAAGAAGGAGGCGAGGATCAGGAAAGAATGCAGAGTTCTTCATCCAGTGTAAGTAACAACTTACTGCAGAATCACACTTGTGTTTTTTATAATAACCAAATTCATTATTATCTTTTCAGACAGTTGCAGTGTTGCTTCCTAGTTTGAATGCAACACAAAAGACTGATGGCTAACTATCAGGATAGGAAACAGGCTGAAGTTATAAACATAAATGCAGAAAGAGAGAGAGAGATAAAGGGGGAGGTGGGGTGATTTTAATCCTGAGCAGGATAGTGGTCTGTCCATGAGTTTAATGACTAGACCACAGGCATGTCAAAATGGGCAGGAAGTGGCAGAACATCAGGCCCAAGATAACGGAATGGAAGACACATGGAATGTTTTTGAAGTGTGGTCAATGTTATAAAGTAGAAAACATGTCAGCCAATTTGTTCAAATGAGGTCCACAAACAATAACAAAACACATGATCTGATAATTTACTTTAATGATATTGATTAAGGAATTGCCCTAGACAAAATGAATAATTCCATTAATCCTCTTTGCAATAGTGTCTGTAAGATCTTTTACAACACCACGAGTGCAGACAAGGTCTTGGCTCATCTAAAAGTTGGCAGTTGCGACTGTGCTGCTTTCCTGCAATATTTCCCTGGATTGGATTATTTGCTCAAATCCCTGAGTAGGCCAAAACACAAGACCTTCTGATTGAGAGGTCCAAGTGCTACCAATGTACTAGGATGGATACAACACTATTCTCTCCAACAATGCACAGAGGTAGCAGTGTATACCATCTACAAAATGTGCTGATAGCAACTGACCCAAGGTTCTTCCAACAGCACTGTCCACATCCACAACATTTACCACCTAAAAAGACTAGGACAGTGGGTACAGGTTTCCCTCCAAGTCACACCCTATGCTCACTTACAATTAAATCACTATTCTTTCACTATCACTGGATTAAAATCCTGGAAAGCCATAATAGCACTATGAGTGTACAGACTGCAGCGGTTCAAGAAGGCAACTCACTACCACATTGTTGTGGTTCTGTTCGCCGAGCTGGAAGTTTTTGTTGCAAACGTTTCATCCCCTGGCTAGGCGACATCATCAGTGCTTGGGAGCCTCCTGCGAAGCGCTTCTTTGATGTTTCCTCCGGTGTTTATAGTGGTCTGTCCCTGCCACTTCCGGTTGTCAGTTTCAGCTGTCCACTGTAGTGGTTGGTATATTGGGTCCAGGTCGATGTGTTTGTTGATGGAGTTTGTGGATGAATGCCATGCCTCTAGGAATTCCCTGGCTGTCCTCTGTCTGGCTTGCCCTATGATAGTAGTGTTGTCCCAGAAGGCAAATGTGCTAAACCCCTTCTGAACCACCCTGTCTGCATGTGACACATACTTCAAAGACCAGAACCCCTCGGTCTCTTTGTTCCATATCACTATCCGAGGCCCAACCTTTAATCAGTGTAAGTCCTGCCCTTGTTTGTTTTACCAAAATGTAATATTTTGCATTTATTCCAATCCAAAAAATCACAAACATCCTTCGAGTATAAAGGCAAGAATAGTATACTTAAGAATAAAATAAGTAAGGCAAAAAGGGGACAGGACACCACTTTGGCAAATAAGGTAAGGAATAGGGAAAGGGTTTTTAGAAATACATTAAGACCAAATGGGTCACTAGAGAGAGAATTGGCTACCTTAAAGATCAGCAAGGCAGCCTATGTGTGGAGACATAGGAGATTATGGTTGTTGGGGGGGATACTAAACGAGTGGCATCAGTGTTTACTGTGGAGAAGGACGGATTTGTAGAGGTTGTCAAGATTAGAGATCGTGAGGATGATGAGATGGGAGGAGATTGAAGGGTATTACAGAGATGTTTGTGATACCCGAGATAGTGATGGTTCTGAGGTGAGAGAGGATTTCTAGAGATAAGGAAGAGTTTAGTCTGGATGAGGTGACAGTGATCTGGGGAGTTGTGAGCATGGAGGAATTCAGTGATAGCGAGAGTTAGTCATAATGTTATACAGCACAGTAACAGACCCTATGGTTAAACCAATCCGTGTCGACCATAATTCCCAACTAATCTAATCGCACCTGCCTCCGCTTGGTCCACATTCATCCAAATATTTCCTATTTATGTACTTGTCTAAATGTCTTTTAAACATTGTAATTGTATTCACAGCTGCCTCTTTTTCTGGGAGTTCACTTCACACATGTAAAGGTAAAAACAAATCCCCAATTTATTTTTTAAACCTTTCTCATCTATTTTCAAATTGTATGCACCCAGGTCTTGAATTCCGCCCTACCCCCGGCCATTCACCTTGTCTACACACTTCATGGTTTTTTAAACCTCTAAGGTCATCCCTCAACCTCCTACGCTGT
>NC_057725.1:30831149-30848800 GCF_004010195.1 Chiloscyllium plagiosum
CTTCTTCAATCAAGACTCTCGCCCACCCTCTGACTGCCCCGGACGACCCATCGTCTCTGCCTGCTCCTGCCCAACCGAACTCATGTCGGCATACCTCGACACGGTCCTGTCCCCATTAGTCCAAGAACTCCCCACCTACGTTCGTGCCCATTAGTCCAAGAACTCCCCACCTACGTTCGTGCCCATTAGTCCAAGAACTCCCCACCTACGTTCGTGCCCATTAGTCCAAGAACTCCCCACCTACGTTCGTGCCCATTAGTCCAAGAACTCCCCACCTACGTTCGTGCCCATTAGTCCAAGAACTCCCCACCTACGTTCGTGCCCATTAGTCCAAGAACTCCCCACCTATGTTCGTGACACCACCCACGCCCTCCACCTCCTCTAGGATTTCCGCTTCCCCGGTCCCCAACGCCTCATCTTCACCATGGACATCCAGTCCCTGTACACCTCCATCCCCCATCACGAAGGACTCAAAGCACTCCGCTTCTTCCTTTCCCGCCGTACCACCCAGTACCCTTCCACCGACATAGCTGGCTGTGACAACAACTCACCAGAACGAAGGACCCGATACCCAACATGAGCAAAACTAATGTAGTGTACAAAATACCATGCAAGGACTGCACAAAACACTATATAGGACAAACAGGAAGACAGCTAACAATCCGCATACATGAACATCAACTAGCCACGAAACGACACGACCAGCTATCCTTAGTAGCCACACACGCAGACAACAAGCAACATGAATTCGACTGGAACAATACTACTATCATAGGGCAAGCCAGACAGAGAACAGCCAGGGAATTCCAAGAGGCATGGCATTCATCAACAAACACGTCGACCTGGACCCAATATACCAACCACTACAGCGGACAGCTGAAACTGACAACCGGAAGCAGCAGGGACAGACCACTATAAACACCGGAGGAAACATCAAAGAAGCGCTTCGCAGGAGGCTCCCAAGCACTGATGATGTCGTCTAGCCAGGGGACGAAACGTTTGCAACAAAAACTTCCAGCTCGGCGAACAGAACCACAACACCAAGCACCCGAGCTACAAATCTTCGCACAAACTTTGATCACTACCACATTCTCACGGGCAATTAGGGCTAAGCGATGAAAACTGGCCTAGGCAGAGACATCTCTGCCCACCTCCTTGTGAGCAATTTTTTTAAAAGGAGACAGAAACCCAAAAAGCCCCTCAAGCTTGCAGCACCATTCAATATAATTTTTGACCTTAAACCCACACTCCAACTCATATCCCTTGATCCTTGAGAGGCCTGAATCTCAGCCTTAAGTGTATTCAGTGATGGGGTAGAGAATCCCAAAGATTCATATCCCTCTGAATGAAGAAATGCCTCCTTAACCCAATCCTATCAAACCTTTATCCTGAAATGGTGTCCCAAGCAAAGCAAAACAGACTCACAATGATTATACCTACAGCTATCTGCCTACTATCCATTCTGAGCCTGAGTGATCAGGGCCGTTCCCATACTCCTCTTGACCCCCCATATCTCTCACACACACATGCACACAGTGTTTGATTTGCTTTGATTTATTGTGGTCACGTGTACCTAAGTACAGTGAAAAGTTGTTTTACGAGCAGTACGGGCAGATCATAGCAAACAGGGACATACAGATCATAGGGTGCCTAGACAGACCAAGCCATACAAAGTTACAACTGCACAGGAAGTACACAAAGTAAGACTAACATTTGGAAGATCAATGTTATTTGAAGTTTGAGAGGTCCATTCAGCAGTCTAATAATGGCAGAGAAGAACTGTTCTTGAACCTGATTGAGGTTTATAAAATCATGAAGGGTATAGACGGGGTGGATAGAGACAAGCTTTTTCCCAGGGTGAAGGACTCATTAACGAGAGGTCATGCTTTCGAGTTGAGAGGTGGAAAGTTTAAGGGGGGTACCCACGGTAAGTATTTCACACAGAGGGTGATGGGCGTTTGAACGCGTTGCCAGCAGAGGTAGTAGAGGCAGGCACAGTAGATTCATTTAAGATGCATCTGGATAAATGCAAGATTAGGTGGGGAGTAGAGAGATACAGATGCTTAGGAATTGACCAACAGGATTAGACAGTACATTTAGATCGGCTCAGGCTTGGAGGGCCGAAGGGTCTGTTCCTGGGCTGTAAAATTTCTTTGTTCTTTGTTCTGTTGGTGTGTGTGTGCTCAAGCTTTTGTATCTTCTTCTTGATGGAAGAGATTGTAGAAGAGCATTACTGGGGTGGGAGGGGCCCTTGATAATGTTGGCAGCCTTTTCATGGCATTGAGGGGTGTAAATGCAGTCCATAGATGGGATGTTGACTTCCATGATAGTCTGGACTGCGCGCACAACTTTCTGTAGTTTCTTAAGGTCCTGGGCAGAGCAATTGTCATGCCAGGGTTTTATGCACCTGGATAGAATGCATTCCGTGATGCATCTGTAAAAATTGGTGAAAGTCCTTCTGGACATGCTAAATTTCTTAAACTACCTGAGGAAGAAGAGACGTTGTTGTGCATTCTTGACCATTGCATCTATGTGGGAGGTCCAGGACAGATTGTTGGTTATCGTCACTCGTAGGAACGTGACCCTTTTGAGCCCCTCACTTCAGCTCTGTTGATCTAGATGGGGGCGCATCCTCCTCTGTTCTTTCTGACGCCAATGAACAGTACTTTCATTTAGCCGACATTGAGAGAGAGATTGTTATCATTGCACCATGACACCAAGCCCTCTAACTCCTTCCAGTCTCATTGTTGTTTGATATCCAACCACCATGGTGGTGTCATCAGCAATTTGTATATGGCAATTGTACAGAATTTGATTGCAGAGCTGTGGGTGTACAGGGAGTACAGCAAGGGGCTGAGAACATATCCTTGTGGGATGCCTATGTTGAAGATTGTCATGGAGGAGAGGCTGTTGTCTGTCTTTACTGATTGTGGTCTGTGGGTCAGGAAGCTGAGCATCCAGTTAGAGGGGATGGATCTGTGACCTAGGTCTCGATGTTTTGAGATTAGTTTGGTCAGGATTATGAAGGCAGAGCTGTAGTAGATGAGTAGAAGTCTGACGTAGGTATCCTTGTTATCCAGATGTCCCAGGAATGAATTGAGGGCTAGGGAGGTGGTGTCCACGGTGAACCTGTTACACTGGTAGCCATATTGCAGGGGATTGAGGCAGGCTGGGAGACCAGAGTTGATATGGGCCATGACCAGCCTCTCGAAGCACTTCATTATCATGGAGGTCAGAGCCACTGGTAGTAGTCGTTGAGGCATGTTACATGTATTTTCTTTGGTACTGGGATGATGGTAGTCTTCTTGAAGCAAGGGGTCTTCAGATTATAGCAAGGAGAGATTGAAGATATCAGCAAATACCTCCACCAGCTGGTCTGCGCAGGGTCTAAGTACATGGCTGGAGACTCTGGCTGAGCCAGTCGCTTTCCTCAGGTTTACTCTCAGGAAGACCGATCTAATGTCAGCAGTGGTGACAAAAGTGACTGGTGTGTCTGGGCAGGTGACAGGTCTGCTCATTGTGTATTGCAGTTGAAATTAACTCAGTATGCTTGACTATAAGTTCTTCTGTGTTCAAGTAATTCTGAGTTTTGAGCTTTTTCATGTATCTTAACTGATAGCAATGTGTTGCAGGAGAGTTTAGGGTTATTGAAGGGAGGATACATGTTTGGCCTGAGACCAAGTTTTGTGGAAGCAGCGCGAGGACTGGAGGAGATTTAATTTGAGATCAAGAGAGATAGCAAACCAATGACTGATGAGCATGAACAGTTTGTACTAGCTGGGAGATATCACCAGGGAACTTTGTGTTCGGGGAAGGGTGAATGGTCATCAAGTTAGCGGCCTTTTGTGCTTTCATGCTTTTAAACTTTATTCTTAGATTTGAATTTGGATTTGTAAAAATTTCCAGGGGTGTGGTGCTAAGAACAAGGAGTACTGTACTAATTAGTTAGCTCTTTCAAAGAGCTAGCACAGGCATAAAGGTCCAAATGATCTCTTTCTGTGCTGTCTCTTGAGACATATAAGATTATTAAAGGATTGGACACTCTGGAGGCAGGAAACATGTTTCCGCTGATGGGTGAGTGCCGAACCAGAGGACACAGCTTAAAAATACGGGGTAGACTATTTAGGACAGAGATGAGGAGAAACTTCTTCACCCAGAGAGTGGTGGCTGTGTGGAATGCTCTTCCCCAGAGGGCAGTGGATGCCCAGTCTCTGGATTCATTTAAGAAAGAGTTGGATAGAGCTCTCAAGGATTGTGGAATCAAGGGTTATGGAGATAAGGCAGGAACAGGATACTGATTAAGGATGATCAACCATGATCATATTGAATGGTGGTGCAGGCTCGAAGGGCAGAATGGCCTACTCCTGCACCTATTGTCTATTGTATAATTCGATGATTCTAAATGGTTCTCAAACTACGTGATTGTAAAGGTAGGGACATATTGGATGACTATGACAGAGCTGACATCGTAGATGAACAGATCTGAAAAATGAGTTGCTGAAAAAGCGCAGCAGGTCAGGCAGCATCCAAGGAGCAGGAGAATTGACATTTTGGGCATAAGCCCTTCTTCAGGAATCTTGTAGAGGGAGGAAGAGAGCTTCTTCAAGGAAGGCGTCCTTGCAAGAGGATTCGCAGTAGGTTAAAATCAACTAGGAGAAAGTGAGTACTGCAGATGCTGGAGATCAGAGCTGAAAAATGTGTTGCTGGAAAAGCGCAGCAGGTCAGGCAGCATCCAAAGAGCAGGAGAATCGACGTTTTGGGCATAAGTCCTTCTTCAGGAATAGGGTTCATTGTAGATGAACAGTTTGGTTAATTGTGTTTGAAGTTCTTCTGTCCAATAAGCTTCCTCAAACAAACCCAAATCTTATTGTAATGTCTTCCATCCCACATCCTTACTTTGTTTATTCACCTTCTGATGGGGCATGAGAAAGAAATATCCGAGTCTTGACAGTGATTTTTGTTTGGATAACATCACTGTAAATCTACAAAACCTGACAAGAAAGCTGAAACAAGAGCAGAAATTGAAAGATCACTGAACTAAACATTAACTCTGTTTTCACTCCACAGATGTTGCCAGACCTGCTGTGTTTCCCCAGCTCTTTCTGTTTTTGATTTGGATCTCCATCATTCACAGTTCTTTGTTTCATTGACAAGAAACCTTTTTTTTGCAAGTGTGCACTGTGGTTCAGGAGGGTGCGCACTCGCCTCTGAATCAGGAGGTTATGGGTTCGAGTTACACCCTAAAAATGTCGGTCAGAATCTATGCCTACACATCTGGAGCAGCACCACTGAGGGAGTGCTGTATTGTTGGAGGGGTCAGTAGTGAAGGTACATTACGCTATTAGAAGTACAGTACTGAGGAAATGATGCTCTTGCCAGAGCAGCAGAATCAAGAGACTAATGCATTGTTGGACAGACAATTTTCCAAGATTGCAAAGTAACTACCATTCAGAAATGAATTAATTGGCAAAAAATTATTTGGAGTATCGTGAAGTAGTGAATGGTGCTGTATAAATGCAATTCTGTTTGTCAGTCCATTGTTCAATGACAGCATTAGGCGATAGTGGGTGGGTTTGGAGAGGGCAGTGATCACAGAACATGTATAATTTTAATTTTGCACTTATTATTAGTGTGAGGAGGTTTTGAATTAGTCTTCCAGACTATGAATAAATTTTAAAAGTTTCAGGATTTGCAAAGGCCATTTTGAATTGTATTTTGATGTTTGTGTAGGAAGAGTTCATTCTTAATTTGTTAACATTAATTATCTGTGCTTTAAATCTGATTTTAGATTCTAGGATCTGATCCCAGGATGAGTGAGACACCAGCAATAGTGCTGCCTGACATCACCAGTTCTCCAGACAGGGAGTTGGATCAAACATCACAGATAAGGTAAGCACTGTGGAGTCGGACACCTGTGGAAATTCTCCTGAGTACTGCAACATTTGGTGAAATTCCACACAAATAGGGGAACAACCTGGAAGGAACTCTGCAGAAATTGCCAACCTATTTTTTCTCTCCCTCTCCTGAAGGTAATATTTTTGCTCAGCCCTGTGTGAAGATTGACAGCACTAGTTCAGTGATCAACCTAAACTCCCCCTCACTATGGTACTCTCAGCTCTGAGGGAGCAAGATGTCTGAGATGGAAGGGGGCTTGGTGTACAGCAGGCAGTCCCTTTCAGATGTTACGTGTTGGTCACTCAGCTGGAGTGACGTCTTTGCCAAGTTGGTACACATACTGCGTGTAATCAGGGCTGTTTTGGAACAAACAATGGGGCTTCTGAGGGTCCAGTGCTGCAGCATGGGCCAGTCGAGTCGGTGGCTTCCAGTACAGCCTGGACTGAGTGTGCTGCACTATCCTGGCAAACTGTGTTCTGCACAACTGGTGCAAAGTATGAGGCGATATGATGGATGTTGAGGAGCTGGGGATTGGGAGTAATCTTCGTCTGAAGTAGGAAGAGGAGGATATTGAGTTGGAGAAAGCTCTCCTTGTGCCTGACAGAGCTCAGCTGTATCGAGCACTTCAGGGCAGGCAGAATGACTGACCCCTGTTCCAGTCGATGCTAGCTGAGTGCAGAGGAGCATCTGTCAGAGTAACCATTCTAGCATTTATTTTGTATTTTGAGGGGCAAACTGGAGCCTGTATTAATTACCTTTGTGCTTCCTTTCGTTGGCTGTTAATAAAAGCTCATGTTTAGACATGACTGACTGCTTGACTGTAATGTCCCTACTGGATAATGACCAGATGCAAACACCCACTAGATGTTGGGGAAAGATTAGCGGGAACTCAGAGAGGGTGTTTAGACAGGGTGTATCTATGGACCGGTAAGGTATGCTGTGGTGTAATGTGATAGTTAGACAGTGACTAGGATGAAAGAAATGCGTTGAATGTGTGAGGGAGTGTTAGCTGTGCTGGCTACGTGTCCTTGGCAGCGTGCCTTTGTAGCTGCTGTGCCCCTCACTGCCAGTGGTAAACTGATGATAGAATTGAATGTGAGGGATGCCATAGATGCAGAATGGGTAGCTAATGACGCATATTTGGTAAAGTATAGTGAGAAGTCCCACTGGGCCTCGTGACAAGAACCCCTCCAAAAACTCAACACACTCACCTTTAACCAAATGTAAAAATCAGCCCAACAGCTTTTAGGATCCAAATATACATATTGGAATTATTGAAAGAAACACTCAGGCTGACACTCATATACAGTCCATCTTGCGCTCATCACTCATTCACTCACACATTAACCTACTTGCTCATTCAGTCAGCGTACTCTCACCTAAGGAGGTGATGGCCTAGTGGTACTATCATTAGGCTATTAATTCGGAGACCTACGTTATGTTCTGAGGACTTGGGTTCAAATCTGGCCATGGCAGATGGTGAAGGTTGAGTTTAATAAAAATCTGTCATTAAGAGTTGAATGATAACCATGAAACAATTGCTGAAAAATGTGTTGCTGGAAAAGCGCAGCAGGTCAGGCAGGATTCCTGAAGAAGGGCTTATGCCCGAAACGTCAATTCTCCTGCTCCTTGGATGCTGCTTGACCTGCTGCGCTTTTCCAGCAACACATTTTTCCGCTCTGATCTCCAGCATCTGCAGTCCTCACTTTCTCCTCCATGAAACAATTATCAATAATCAGGAAAAACCCATCTGATTCACTAATGCCCTTTAGGGAAAGAAACTGCCATCCTTAGCTGGTCTGGTCTACATGTGACTCCAGGCCAAAGCAATGTGATTGGCTCTTAACTGTCCTCTGGGCAATTAGGGATGGACAATAAATGCTGGCCTAGCTAGTGATGCCCATGTTCCTTGAATGAGTTTTTAAAATAAGTCTTTTCCTCCCCTGACATTGATTCACTCTGCCTGGTGTTTATTTCCCTCTGCAGTTGTTTATTTCTTATCTCCTAGTGTTTAATCCATTTCTGCTTGGTGTTTCCATCCCGCATGTGTATTCCCCCTCCCCTACATATTTAAAATTAAAATTCTACTTCGGATAGGGAATGAGGACCCCATTAAATTTACACTGCATGAATTTTAAGATTTTAACTTTGCCTGAACATTTTTCTTAACCTTTCCAGATCCCATAGTCCTATTCAGAGACGGTCAAGCAGGAACTCCAGAACCTCCTTCTCTTCAACAAGTTCCCTGACCTCTGTTGGTAAAGTATTGTTCAGCATAGAGATCCCTGGCTGGCTTCACATCATACTTACTATGTTCACTTATTAATGGTGCAATTATTTTTTCTGCCTTCTTTTTTCACATTGATTTTGACCCTCTGCTTCTGATTCTTACTTACTTCTTTCTCAGCCTCTTTCTCAATCACTCCTTTGTCAGTCAGTTTCTGTCCCTTGTTTTGTATCTTTCCCCGCTTGTCCGTTCCTCTTAGTCATTTCCTTCCTCTCTCTGTTCATCTATCTTTATCTCTCTTGGTTAATTTCTTCAATTATCTATCTCTTTTTCTGTCTTTCTCATAATTTCCACCTCCTTTCTCTCATATCTGTGTCTCCCTTTATGCCTTCCTTTTGCTGTGTCTCTCAATTTCACTCTCTTTGACTCTGTCATTCTGTTTCTTTTTTTTCCACTCTTTAACTTATATAAAAATATATATAATTCTGAAAGACAACAATATTAATCACAGCATTTCCCTCAATGAGCCCTTGAGCAGGGACAGACAAATAATATGTGAGCATTTTCTCATGGCTATGGGGATCTTACCCATTGTGGAGAAGTCAGGTCATTTTGTGTATCATATGTCCTTCAGGCACTAAATTGGCCACTTTTGGGGCCTCTGCAGTGGTCCCCTCCAACAGAAGTCTCATTTACCAAGAGCTACTGCCAGTCAGAGACTAGCAACTTGTCATTGCTACCAACGGGAGCAGTGGCGACTTGAGGCATGGCTCCCAGCCAATACCCAGGACCACAGGGGGACCCGAGGTCATAGATAAGTAATGGCATGATTGGGACCTTAGAGTGGGAGTCAAGATGTGGATTGCGGATTTGGGTTGTTGGTGAGAGGTGGAGGTGGTCAGACAAGTGATTGCTTCCAACAGCCATTCCTCTGACAAATGCTGAGACCATTTGATCAAGCACAGAGCACCTGATAATAGCTGACTAGTTTTGCTGAGTGACTTTCCGAGGGCATCAAAGATTTGTGCGTCTGTACAGCCTCCTTTTAATCGATGAGTTACCATGCAGCTGAGGTGGGCTCAGAGATGTTCGGTGTTAGTTTACTGTTTGTGACTCTTTGTTTGAATCCAAGATGAACTTCCAACCAAATGTTCAGGATATTGCTAAGACCACCCATTTCCCCCCTCTATACATTGCCTGACTCTACTGCATGTCTGAATTCATCTGATGCTAAAGCTTTCATTCACGTCTTTGTCATGTCTCCCATGCAGTCCTAGCTTACCACCCATATTTTACCCTCTTGAAGTCATCCACAACTCTGGTGACTTAACTTTCATCAAGTCCCATCCTCCAAACAACCTGGGTGCTGTAGACCTACATTGGCTCCCAGTCAAGCAGTGCCTTGATTTTAAAATCCATCCATGGCCTTGCTCCTTAGTATCTCTTCAGTCTCCTCTTGTAACTTATGTAGCTCAATAAATAATTATGTTTTACAGTATTTCAGTGAGATTCCATGGGCCATTTTATTATGTTAAAGGCACTATATAAATATACAATCTTGTTTTTGATTGAGATTGTGTTGCTGATTGATATTTGTTGTTTTTAAGATGGTGATGGCCATATCTATGATCTTGTGAATGACAAGTTACCAGAAGTGCAGCTTTCAGATGAAGATAAGAAGAAAAATGCTGAATTGCTGGAGGAAGCAAAGAAGATCAGTGAGAGGTTTCTCACACGTCGCTGCCGCCGTTCCAGAACCAGCACTTCTGACTCTCCGCCAGGTAAATAGGACTTCTTATAGTCACAAGAAAACAACTTGATCATCTTGTTCAGATGGTCACAGAGTAAACTTCGATCTGCACTCTCAAATCAAGCACTACCAGGATAGGTACAGCATGGAGTTAAGTACAGAATGAATTTCCCTTAATCACAGGACAGGTACAGCACAGGGTTAGATACAGAGTGAATCTCCCTCTAATCTGTCCCTACCAAAACTCACAGCTCAGGTACAGTATGGGGTTAGATACAGAGCTAGTCTCCCTCTATTCTGTCCCCATTAAACACTCCAAGGATAGCTATTAAGGGTTAGTAGGTAGTTGAATGTCAAAGTGTGAAGATTTTGAGCTAAAGGGTATCACTAGGATTTTGAAACTCTTTTCTGGAGACTCAATGAGCCAGTGGTGTATATCAGGAATTCTGTGCAGGTAGAACCACTACAGGTAATTATTATGAGTTCCATCTAAAGAAACAGCTGTGTCTCAGTGGGTAGGAATTACTTCTCTGAGTTACAAACTTCAAATTCTGTACCAGAGCCTGCAGCCCAAAACTCCAGGCTCAGCTTCTGAGTGAAGTACTAAAGGAACACTGCACCATCATGGGGCTGTCTTTTGGGTGAAATTTTAAACTGAGGGCCTGTCTGTCTTTTGAGGATGTAAAAGATTTTACTACAACATTTCAAATATAACTGGGAAATTTTCCCTTGTGTCCTGACCAATATTTAATCCTTAAAGCAGAGTAAATACAAACACAAGATGCTGGAAATATTCAGCATGATAAGTATCACCTGTTGAAGAAGAAGCAGAATTAACATTTAAGGTTGATAATCTCTCTAAAACAGATTATCTCCAATTCTGGTTCTGTCTGTCCACTTATACATAAATTGACTGTTGTCTTTCCTTAATTACAACTGTGACAACCATTCAGAGGCACTTCTTTAACTTTACAATGATTTGGAAATTGCATAAGGCAGTATAAAAATGCAAATCTTTCTTAGAAGGATGAAAACAGAATTCTAGCAAAATTGAATGGCAAGTGAACATGTAGTTGGGAAATATTTCAAAAATCAGCTTGCAATACTCTCTTTGACGTCTCTCCAGTGTTGTAAATGTAAGAACAGAAGGAGCCTCTTGAGACTATTTCATTGTTCAATCAGATTGTGACTGATCCGTACCTTTGTACTAAATTATGAGGATAAAAAACAGATTATTTAATGATTGAAAGGAGATAATCACAAACGCAGTGAGAGTGTAACCAACTACAGATGTTCCCTTTGTTGAAACATTAGTAAAAAGCAGTCGTTCCTGGGGAATTTGTATACTTGCCCATGGTATTTCTGAATGACATTTTACCTTTTATTAATTGCAGCACTCACTCCATCACGGACACCAATAGCTTCCCCAAGCCCTTCCAGAAGTAACTCTGTGACTATACAACCACAGATCGGTAAGTGTGCAGTGTCATTGCATATGGTATTAGGGGAGTTTTGTTTAGAACAGCGTAAACTGAAACATTTCCAGATATTTCTTCCTTTATTTGATTCACTACCCTCTTCATAGAATCATATAAAATGACAACAAAGAAGGAGGCCATTTAGCCCATTGTATCCATGTCAGTTGACAACAAGCCATCCAGCCAAATCAGTTCTTGGTCTAAAGCCCTCTCTTCAGCTTCCCTGTCGGGCATCTCCCTGATGATTCCAGACAGCATGTGTCTGTGGGCTGTCCTACTATAGCAGGTGGTGGAGAGACATCATCATGGGCAAACCCAATCTTGTTCTCCCCAAAACAACCATAAGTTTCATTCCAATAGTAGCCAGTGTACAGTTATTGTCAAAATAAAGAGGCATAGAAAATAGGAGCAGGAGTAGGTCATTGTACATGCTCCAAGATGCAATCTGTTCACAGCTGATCATCCAACTCAGTGCCCTGTTCCCACTTTCACCCCACACTCTTTGATCCCTTTAATTCAAAGAGCTATATCTAACTCCTTCTTCAAAACTAGAAGCAGAAACCATGACTGATCTCCAAGGCCCCGGAATAGTAAAATCCATTGAAGTAACCCATTCCTGTCACCACTTGGAACAGTTCATATTGCACAGATTGCTTCTCAGTGTATGTAGCAGTTATTGCATATACCCTATGAGATTTCCTCTTTGATCATTCTTCTGGCACTTTCAATATTAGTGGATATTAGTGAGTTTTGAGAAGATTTGTAGCTCAGGTTAAGGTTCTGGATGTAAGTTTACTAGCTGAGCTGGAAGGCTCGTTTTCAAACGTTTCCTCACCATACTAGGTAACATCGTCAGTGAGACTCTGGTGAATCACTAGTGTTAGTGCCTACTTTGTATTTGTGTTGGTGATGTCATTTCCTTTTTTTCTCAGAGGGTGGTAAGTGAGGTCCAAGTCAATGTTGATAGAGTCAATGTGTTGTCCCATTCGAAGTGGTGTCTTTCCTCATCTGTATGAAAGCCCCACTTCGACTGGGACAACACATCCATTATAGGACAAGCCAAAACAGAGATTCGCACGAGAATTCCTAAAAGCATGGCATTCCAACTGGAACTCTACCAACAAACACATTGACTTGGACCCCATTTATCACCCTCTGAGAAAAAGAACAAGAAATGGCATCACCAACTCGAGGAAACCTAAACACATAAATAGAAAGTGGACACTAACAGTAGTGCTTCACTGAATATTCACTAATGATGTTACCTAGTATGGTGATGAAACATTTGAAAATGAATCTTCCAGCTTGGCTAGCAAACTTACATCCAGATTCGGTGGATATCCCTGTGTATAAATAAATAAATTTAATGATATTTAAACATTCACTTCTCCCACCACTGTAACACAGTGTCAACAGTGTTTACAAACTACAAGATGCTTTGCATCAACTTTCCAAGGCTGTTTTGACACCACCTGACAAACCTATGACTTCTACCACCAAAACTAAAGGGTCAACAAACACAAGGAAATACCACCATCTTCCATTTTCCTGCCTTGTCACACACCGTCTTGAGTTGGAGCCATACTGGCATTTGTTCACCATTGCTAAGTGAAATCCCTCCACCCTGATGAAGGGCTCTTGCCCGAAACGTTGATATTCCTGCTCCTCAGATGCTGCCTGACCTGCTGTGCTTTTCCAGCACCACTCTAATCTTGTCTCTGATCTCCAGCATCAGTAGTCCTCACTTTCGCCTATACTCACATCAGATGTAGCCTGGAGTGGTTCAAGGAGACAGTTTGGCCATCTCCTCAGTGGCAGTTAATAATGGCCTTTCCAGTGACATCTACAACCTAAGAGTGAAAAAGGAAAAGAAGAAAAAAACCAGCACTGTTCCACTGGCTTCACAAAGAAAGAGATAGTGCTGCATTTTGCATAGATGTTGACTGTGGCTCAATGAGTAAGCCTCTCACCTCTGACGCTGCAGTTTGTGATTTCAAGTCGTATTCCAGATATGTGATTCAAGCTGACATCCCATGCACTATGGAGTGCATTCTTTTGGGTCAGACATTAAACCACTGCCTGCCTGCTCTCGAAAGGAGATTTTAAAAATCTCGTGATATTGTTTTGATGTAAAGTCAAAGAGCTCTGTTCAGTGTACAGGGCCAATGTATATCCCTTACATATTTTATATATGAAAACCAACATTATATAAAATGATTATCTGGCCATTACTATTTGTGAAGTGTGTAACTTAGCTGCTAATTTCCTATATTATAGCAATGACTCAACTTCAAAGGTAATTTGCTGTCTGTGAAATGTTTGGAGCATCTTACGGTTGTGAAAGGTGCTACAGAAATGCAAGACCTTCAGTCTTTCTTAATGCTTTCTAAAGGGAGAAAGTCTTTGACTTTTTAAACTGTCACAAGAGATCTGATGTGAACCACACCCGCTAATGTAAACACTGTCATGATTTTATCATTTGGTTTAGATCCATCCACTGCAAACTGTGTAGGAACAATGGTTACAACTTCAACTCAAGCAGGGGAGAAACCTCCTCCATCACCCAACAGAGAGAAAGAAATGAAGGTAAAAAAAATCCAAACTTGGAATGGTATGGATTCACTGGGAGTTGCTGCGGGCTGGGGGTATGCAGTGATGAATTCTTGATCTGTTAAATAACAGCCTACACATTTTCTACCAGTCCATGGCCTGTTTTGATTAGGATTAATTGGGTCATAAATCTAAAATCAGGCTTCACCCTTGACCTGGAGACAATAGGAGAATACTAACTTTGGTGAATAAACACAGCAATTCTTATCTTCAGGCATCCAGGAATTATCAAGACGGCTAATGAATGCCCAGAAGACAAAGTTTAAACTCCCGCGTGTCAGCTGATGGAACTTAACTTCAATTAATTAAGACATTTAGAATTGAAATCTAGTTGAAAGTTGAAATGAATGGTAACCATGAAATTACTGGATTGTTGTAAAAACCAACATGGTTCATTTATATGAAATTTGCCAACATCCATGTAACTCCAGATCAACATCAACTCCTAATTGCTCTCTGAAATGGCTAACAAGTTACTGATTGGGCAATTAGATATGGGCAACAAAATCTGGTCTTGCCAGCAAAACCCACCTCCCATGACAAAGACTTTTCAAAATTAGGTTGCCATATGAATATTCTAATAGGTATAGCCCAGTGTGGTTAGCATTCAAGAGAAAGTTCTTCTCACAATCACTCAATACTTGGGATAACTCAGTAATAAATTGATCTGTGTAAGTTGAGAGTTGATTAACCCTTTAACATTCCTGCTATTTTACATATTTGGATATTTTAACATTTCTGATTGCTCACTCTGAGGTTAAATAGTCCAAAAGCAATGTGAAACTATTTTATACTTGAAATTAAAAACTGAATTTATATTTTGGCTTGACTGATAGTTGTATTTTCCAGAAATCTTTCGATAGCATGTCAGTTCATTAATGAAAGCATATTGCATTAAACCAGTGATTATATTTAATAACTTAAGTTATGTTGTTAAATTTATGATAGCTTTTCATACAAGAATTTCCTTAAGAAAGCTCTGGATTTGATTAGATGTCAGCAGTACACAAGCACTCAATTTTCACCAAGTTATTACTTATACCTGGTCCTATGGTGGGTGTGGTTGGTGTATCTTCAACCATGCTTCAGCACATTAGATTAGATTACATTACAGTGTGGAAACAGGCCCTTTGGCCCAACAAGTCCACACCGACCCGCCGAAGCGCAACCCACCCATACCCCTACATTTACCCCTTACCTAACACTACGGGCAATTTAGCACGGCCAATTCACCTGAGGTGCACATTTTTGGACAGTGGGAGGAAACCGGGGCACCCGGAGGAAACCGGGGCACCCGGAGAAAACCCATGCAGACACGGGGAGAACGTGCAAACTCCACACAGTCAGTCGCCTGAGGCAGGAATTGAACCCGGGTCTCTGACGCTGTGAGGCAGCAGTGCTAACCACTGTGCCACCGTGCCGCCCACATACACTTTTGCACCATCTCCTACCTAATTCATCCACCTTCCACTCTAGCTGTCACCTACCACGCACTCCAATTCCCACTCACCTCCCATTCCAGCTCACCCCCAGTTTCCATTCCAATTCTTCCTGTTCACGTGCAACTCTCCCTCCTTCTTGCACCCGTCTTTCCCTGCTCACATCTACCTCGACTTCCAGTTCCTTCCTGACTCTTTTCATCTCATGCCCATTTCCTCTCTCCTGCTCACTCCCAGCTCTTGATCTCATTCAAACATTATTCTCAAGAATCTTTCTGCAATCTCTTTCTCAGTCTTATTGTCATCTGTTTCTAAGTTATGCTACTTTTCCTGCTACCCCATTCTCAATACCTCTCTGTTGTGCTTTTCTTACTCCCTTCTTTTAAATGTTGCAGTTTGTTTACTTTGCTGCCTCCCTGCTCTTTCCTTGACTGGGTTTGACAGTCTATTTGTTGTGCAGTGGGAGAGGAAAACCTGCAGTGACTTTTTATGAGAATAGGTTCTCATCTTATCAAGATGTAGTATATTGTAATATAGCAATGAGGTACAAATTACATTATTATGTTAGACATTATTACTTAGACTACGAGGAGATCTAAGATATTAGTGCGTTAGAGGTGACTGAACCTGTACGTCATTGATTATTGGAAAAGCAATGTTGGAGGAATTACTTGGCTCTTTAATATTTCTCTCACTCCATCCACATCCAGCTCTCGCCACATCACAGCTGTTCGAGAAACAGCCAAGTTTCCATCCTCACCACGCTAATGTATCCAAGCTACCTCTTCTAAATTCTCTGTTGCTGTCAAGACCATGCTTTTCAAGAAAGTGGTGCCTCTCTAAGCTAAATTGTGGATACCACACTCATATAGCTGGTTTTAACATATTTGACACAAGCACATTATTCCTGGAAGACTTCAGGAAAGTAAAACTTCCTGGAAAATAAAGCATTTGCACTAACAAAAAAGGCAGAGTTCTGTTTGTTCACTTCCTGCATAAGTGCCCAGACTACTTAATCCCTACGCATCAGTCCCTCCAATCGACCAACTATTCTGTTGGTGTTGCAGTGTTTTGATCTACTAAAAAAAAGTCCTTATCCATCCAGCACATAAAGGTCGAATGAGAACAGGATGTTACAGCTCACATGGGTGACTAAGGGAATAGCGCTGTTCCATGGCATGTACAATTCTGTGCAGAAGCAGGGAGAGGTCCAACTGGTTTAATAATGTCCTTTGGGTCAGGAAACTTATCTTTCTTGTGTGACTTCATTCTCACATTGGATCTTAACTTCCCTGTGAAGTGGCGTAACAAACCACTCAGTTGCGACAACCTAAGCAGCTAGGAATGGGCACATATACCTTACCACATATACTGACCTTGAGACCATGCCATAACCCAATTTTTTTTAAATGTCCCTGTTGTATTTAAGTCATCTTCCTATTACCAGTGAGCAAAATATGTCAATTTAATAAACTTAATAACATAATTAATGTAACCTATAGCAAGAAATCAAAAACATGGAAGGGAGATGGTGAAATCAAATTTTCCATGTCTGTAGGGTAGACATAGCAGTAATGTCTTTGGGGATGGATTCATGTGCTGTAGCTCCAGGATTCATGTCCCTTCCTGAGAGAGAGATTTATAGGCTTTTGATGCTGTCGTCATCCTTGCAAGTAACCTTTATACTTCATCAAACAACTCTTTGAAGTGTCAGGATAAGATCAAAAGACAGTCTTTAAAGCACCTGAGCTCCATAGATAAAGGTATAGAGTTCAAAAGCAGAAGATTTGTATTTGTACCTTTATTAAGCACTGATTTAGCTTCAGCTGTCAGTACCACACTTTCAGAAGGATGTCAAGCCCTTGGAGAGGCTGCAGATGAGATTTACCAGAATGGTTCGAGGAATAAGAAACTTCAGTTTTGTGGAAGGCCTGGACAAGTAGAATTGTTCCCCTCAGAGCAGAAAAGGTCAAGGGATCTGTGCAAAATTAAAAAAGTTTAATAGTGTAAAACAGAGAAATTATTTCCAGTGGATTGGGAGCCAGAAATTACACCTTTAAGATCATTGGCAAAAGAACTGTAATGCGCTGAAAATGTGTTGCTGGAAAAGCACAGCAGGTCAGGCAGCATCCAGGGAACAGGAGAATCGACGTTTCGGGCATAAGCCCTTCTTCAGGAATGAGGAAAGTTTGTCCAGCAGGCTAAGATAAAAGGTAGGGAGGAGGGACTTGGGGGAGGGGCGTCGGAAATGT
>NC_057725.1:30851440-30873709 GCF_004010195.1 Chiloscyllium plagiosum
TCAGCACCGCCTTCCTAACCTGAGATCTTCTTCCCGACCTCTCCGCCCCCACCCCAGTCTGACCTTTCACCCTCACCTTGACCTCTTTCCACCTATCACATTTCCGGCGCCCCTCCCCCAAGTCCCTCCTCCCTACCTTTTATCTTAGCCTGCTGGACAAACTTTCCTCATTCCTGAAGAAGGGCTTATGCCCGAAACGTCGATTCTCCTGTTCCCTGGATGCTGCCTGACCTGCTGTGCTTTTCCAGCAACACATTTTCAGCTCTGATCTCCAGTATCTGCAGACCTCACTTTCTCCTCAAAAAGAACTGTAATGACATGAATAAAAACAATTTCTGTAGTAAATTGTTATAATCTGAAATGCACTGCCCGAAGGGGTAATGGAAGAAAATTCAACACTAAGTTTCAAAATCAGATGGATGAACAAACTTTTTCAGGGCTATAAGGAGAGGAGTGGGATTAATTGGATTACATTTTCAAAAAGCCAGCATAGGCAAAACCCGTTAAATGGCCTCATTTGGTTTTGTATTGTTTAATGAAAAGGAGTGGCCAGTGGAAGAGGTGGAGCTGGTACACTTGCAACTTTTAAAAGGCATCTGGATAGGTATATGAATAGGAAGGGTTGAGAGGGATATGGGCCAAATGCTGGAAAATGGGACTAAATTTATTTAGGATATCTGATCGACATTGACAGGTTGGACCAAAGGGTCTGTTTCCGTGCTATACATCTCTATCACTCTCTGACATTTAATTTTCTCTATTGAGAATCCAAGGTTCATCTGACAGAATGTTACTACAGTTGAAGATTGGCAGATGTAGTTTAGTCAGGGATTTGTGATTAAGAGGCACAGAGTTTCGGTTTTAATCATGTAGAATGTCAGGGGAAAGGAGTGATAGAGAAACAAAGGAATTTCATATTTTTGAAGGCTGTGTAAGAAAGAGCTGCAATACAGTTTGATTTGAACACAGTGAGAATACAATCTGAAGGAAGTGTGTCAGGAAGCTTAGCTATTGCTTTGGAAAACAGGAGACAAAGACTTTGGAATATTAAGGATGGTAAAAATTATAATAAAGGGATGGAAAAGAGGGATTGGAAGGTAGTGAAGAGATTGGGGGCTCAGCTATCAGCTGGAAAGCTTCATGGCCAGAAATGCTACTAAAGGCTCCAGGAGATATGGGAAACCATTTTAAATTTTGGACATTCTTGGGCCTATGTAGAGTGTATGGAATCATTTAAATGTTTGGTCTGAAATGACTAACATGAAGACAATTCTCAGATTGAAATAAAACAAATAACTGCAGATGCTGGACATCTGGAACAAAAACAGAAAGTGCTAGTGAAACACAACAGGTTTGACAGCATCTGTAGTGAGAAAGCAGAGTTAACATTTCAAGAATGGTGACTCTTCTTCAATTCTGCCAGCTCTGATGAAGTGTCACAGGACCCAAAGTATTGACTGTTTTCTCCCCACAGATGCTGCCAAACTAGCAATTTGTGTTTTTTTCTCCCAGATTGAAAGTAATGTGAGAGATCCATTTGAGGCTATGGAAATAGGGAACCTGAGACCATTGGATAGCTTTATCAACGACTAGTTGCAGGCATGACAGGTCTGAATGTGCATTATTCCAAAGGAGTTAGTGATGCCAAAACTATGGATAAAGACAGAAGTAGAGGCACTAGAAATAAAAGATCAAAGAACAAAGAAAATTACAGCACAGAAACAGGCCCTTCGACCCTCCAAGCCTGTGCTGATCCAGATGCTGTATCTAAACCTGTTGCCTATTTTCTAAGGATCTGTATCCCTCTGCTCCCTGCCCATTCATATATCTATCTAGAAACGTCTTACATGATGCTGTCTTGCCCACCTCTACCACCTCTGCTGGCAATGCATTCCAGGCACCCACCACCCTCTGCGTAAAGAACTTTCCGTGCATATCTCCCCTAAACCTTTCCCCTCTCCTTAACTTGTGACCCCTAGTAATTGAATACCCCACTCTGAGAAGAAGCTTCTTGCCATCCACCCTGTCTATACCTCTCATGATTTTGTAGACTCAATCAGGTCCCCCTCAACCTCCATCTTTTTAATGAAAATAATACTAATATAGTCAACCTCTCTTCATAGCTAGCACCCTCCATACCAGGCAACATCCTGGTGAACATCCTCTGCACCCTGTCCATAGCATTCACATCCTTTTGGTAATGTGGCGACCAGAAGAGCTAAGAAGAGCCAGGAGGGGATGTGAGAAGTCGTTGGCAAATAGGATCAATGAAAACTCTAAAACTTTCCATAGGTATATAAGGAATAGAAGAATGACTAGAGAAAGATTAAGGCCAATCAAGGATAGTAGTGGGAAGTTGTGCGTGGAGTCTGAGGAGATAGGGGAATATTTTTTGTTAGTATTCATACTGGAAAAAGACAATATTGTTGAGGAGAATACTGAGATACAGGCAACTAAACTAGACGGAATGAGGTTCACAAGGAGGAAGTGTTAGCAATTCTGGAAAGTGTGAAAATAGATAGGTTCCCTGGGCTAGATGGGATTTATCCTATGATTCTCTGGGAAGCCAGCGAGGAGATTACAGAGCCTTTGGCTTTGATCTTTATGTCGTCATTGTCTACAGGAATAATGCCAGATGACCGGAGGATAACAAGTATTGTCCCCTTGTTCAAGAAGGGGAGAAGAGACAATCCGTAATTATAGACCACTGAGCCTTACTTCGGTTGTGGTAAAGTGTTGAAAAGGGTTATAAGAGATAGGATTTATAATCATCTAGAAAGGAATAATTTGATTAGGGATAGTCAACACGGTTTTGTGAAGGGTAGGTCATGTCTCACAAACCTTATTGAATTCTTTGAGAAAGTGACCAAACAGATGGATGTGGTGTGTATGGATTTCAGTAAGGCATTTGATAAGTTTCCCCACGGTAGGCTATTGCACAAAATATAAGGCATGGGATTGAGGGTGATTTAGTGTTTTGGATCAGAAATTGGCAAGCTGAAAGAAGATTGAGGGTGGTGGTTGATGGGAAATGTTCATCCTGGAGTTCAGTTACTAGTGATGTACCGCAAGCATCTGTTTTGGGACCATTGTTGTTGGTCATTTTTATAAATGACCTAGCTGAGGGTGTAACAAGATGGGTTAATAAATTTGCAGATGACACTAAGGTCGGTGGAGTTGTGGACAATACTGAAGGATGTTGCAAGTTACAAAGGGACATAGATAAGCTGCACAGCTGAGCTGAGAGGTGGCAAATGCAGTTTAATGCGGAAAAGTGAGAGGTGATTCACTTTGGAAGGCACAACAGGGATACAGATTACTGGGCTAATGGTAAGATTCTTGATAGTGTAGATGAGCAGAGAGATCGTGGTGTCCATATAGATAGATCCCTGAAAGTTGCCACCAGGTTGGTTAGGGTTGAGAAGACATATGGTGTGTCAGCTTTTATTGGAAAAAAGATTGAGTTTTGGAGCCACGAGACCATGCTGCAGCTGTTCAGAACTCTGGTGCGGCCGCACTTGGAGTATTGCGAATTGTTCTGGTCACCGCATTATAGGAAGGATGTGGAAGCTTTGGAAAGGGTTCAGAGGAGATTTACTAGGATGTTGCCTGGTATGGAAGGAAGGTCTTATGAGGAAAAGCTGAGGGACTTGAGGCTGTTTTGGTTAGAGAGAAGGTTGAGAGGTGATTTAATTGAGACATACAAGATAATCAGAAGGTTAGATAGGGTGGACAGTGAGAGCCTTTTTCCTTGGATGACAATGGCTAGCATGAGGGTATATAGCTTTTAAATTGAGGGGTGGTAGATATAGGTTTGCTGTTAGAGGTAGTTTCTTTAATCAGAGAATAGTAGGCGCATGGAACACATTGCCTACAACATTAGTAGACTTGACAACTTTAAGGGCATTTAAATGGTCACTAGATAAATATATGGATGAAAATGGAATAGTGTAGGATAGATGGACATCAGATTGGTTCCACAGGTTGGTGCAACATCGAGGGCCAAATGGCCTGTACAGTGCTGTAATGTTCTATGTTCTGTGTTCTATGTTCTAGAACTGTACGCAGTATTCCAAATGTGGCCGAACCAAAGTCTTATGTAACTGTGAGAGAAAGTGAGGGCTGCAGATGCTGGAGATCAGAGCTGAAAATGTGTTGCTGGAAAAGCGCAGCAGGTCAGGCAGCATCCAAGGAACAGGAGAATCGACGTTTCGGGCATAAGCCCTTCTTCAGGACGCACTTTCCTCATTCCTAAAGAAGGGCTTATGCCCGAAACGTTGATTCTCCTGTTCTTTGGATGCTGCCTGACCTGCTGTGCTTTTCCAGCAACACATTTTCAGCTCTTATGCAACTGTAACATGACCTGTCAACTTTTGTACTCAATACCCCGTCCAATGAAGGAAGGTATGCCATAGGCCTTCTTGACCACTCTATCGACCTGCATTGCCACCTTTAGGGTACAATAGACCTGAACACCCAACTCTCTGTGCATCAATTTTCCCCATTGCTTTTCCATTTACTGTATAGTTCACTATAGATAGATGTGGCGCAGAGTGAAATGGCATAGAAATAAGTAGAAGGAAATCATACAGAGATCATTAGTGGAGTCTCATTTGTTGTCAAGGTGGTTGTTAGGATCACATGGATTGCAGCTGGAAAGTTGACATTGATGGTTATTGCAGTATGTTAAGGTTCCAACACAATTTCTGTTGATTTCAAGGCTGGAATGACTCAGAATTTATTGTACAGAAATTGAGTTTTGAAAATTGTGAACAATATTTATTAGGTTGCGAGCTGTATTCTAGGGACTAATTCTTAACCACTCATGATTACTTGGAACATGCTGCATCAAGTCTTTGTACTTGCAATGCACAACCTTGGTGTCACAGTAACCTTGCTTTGTTTTGGTGATATAACATGTCATTCACTTATAGCTTTTGGAAGTCCCTGGTACAAGAGAACAGGACATTCAATTACATTCTGAGGTTAGTTCTGTCACTATATTAATCATTTAATGTTGGTTTCATGAGCAATACTGTTTGAAGACTTACTTTTTTTTAATCCTAAACTATTGTATTAGAAGCACACCAGAAAATTATCTCCGACCAGAAAGACAGTGGAAGCCAGAAAGTTATCCCCAGCACCAGTGAGTTCCCAAGTCCCTCCTTCTGCAAATTTTTCAGAGGCATCAATGCAACCTGTTTCCCTGGGAACTGATGTCTGTAGAGAATCCAAGCCAATGGAAAAGAGTGACCATGTCAAAGTAAATCTCAACATAGATTCCAATGGGGCAGTACATACTTTGGGTAGCCCTACAAAGCTGGGAACTCCAGAGTACAAGGAATTTCCTTTAAGGCCCTCTCAACCTCTGGCTTCTGAATTAGCCACTCCACAGCCTGTCCCTGAACACATCGAGCAGACTGTTCCTCGCTCCAGAATGCCCTGCAGGGCTGAAATCAAGTCGTTTAGCTCACAGCCTTTGTTGCGCGCCATTTCCTGGGAATGTTTGGAGGTCGATGAGGAACTAAGCTCACCGCCACAATCACCCCCCAAGGCAGCGGAGAAATTTGGGTTCAGTGAAGTGTTTGACGCCAGTCAACTGAAAGCATCCAACTGCAAAGACTCATCGGCGCAACCGAAGATGCAGAAACTTGCCAAGCTCCGGGAGGTAATATTGTTGCTCGGTAATAAGGCTTCCCACAGAGCAAAGCCTTGCATGCTTGATAGGCCTGTGCATATGCTTTTAAAGGTTGTCAAGGAGCTATCATATATGCTCTCTATTGTGATCTTGCAGGCATGACATTGACAGCAAGCAAACTAGTATTATCTTTCCTGAGTCAAAGTGCACTTTGCATGTGTTTCTTCTGATCTTGTCAGCTACACCATGCCATCATTGCTTGACAAGAAGTATGTGATAGATAGCATAGAATGTAATAAAGAAAACCAGAAAGGTTTTCCAAAATTGCTTCTTCAAAGTGCTGTTGTTCACAGCTGCGAATAAGAGCTGCATCTGCAAGAGCTTTCAAGCTAAACTGATAAACATTTGTCATATATTAAAAATCGTGTATCAGTGTGCATTTCCTGTCTGCCACATTTCTATCGCACTTTGGTGTTGCACCTTGGTGTCACGTGTTTTCCCATTATCAATCTCAGTGTCTGTATTTACAATGGGAACAGCCTATGTAAACTAGTCACACAGTAATTAAACCCACCCACAAATGATGGCACTCCAGTGTTGTAATTTTTCACCTCGCAGCTTTCAAATGTCTGTAGCAGAGAATGTTTGACACTTGAACCAGCTTCACACCTTTGCTCTGCAAAATGCTGTAAGCTTTTGTTTTTTGAATATAAATAATATGAATAAATTAGTAAAATAAAGAGAAAATACATGACTTTAAAATGATTGTATCTTAATCAGCATGATCACCCTTTTGAATATTAGGTTTGATTTGTTATAATTAATTTATAAACAAAAATACTACAAGGAAACTTTAGGATAGTACATTTTTTGGGGGTTGGCTGGTGGTTCAGACTAATCAACAGGTAAAGCTTGGTTTTCCTCTTTATCTAATAACATCACTTATCACATCTGGAACATTCCATCTGAAAAGGTAGCAGAAACTGATTCCATAAATAATTTTAAAAGAGTATCAGGTAGATACTGGAGGTTGGAAAACTTACAAAGTTATAGGCAAAAAGAGTGGGAGTCTAGGACCAAACAGGACTGCTTGTTCTAAGAGCTGGCAGACATACAATGGGCCAAATCGCCTGACCTGTTATAATTTCTTTTTATTTCTCAGGAACATCTCAAAGGACTTTAAATTCATTCAACTGTTTTGAAACAGTTGTACTATTACTAATGTTCATCAAATTCAATGTACCTTACACAGCCCCCTGCTGTACTCCTTATACACTCACGACTGTGTGGCCAAATTCCACCCAACTCCATTTACAAGTTTGCTGATTACACCACCTGTGACAGGGACTGTAGTTCACACACTGAACTCTTTAGCCACTTGAGGACTAATGTTTAGTGTGGAAGCAAGTCATCTTCGATTACTGGGGACTGCCTAAGAGGGAGAGAATCAATTATGCACGTAACGCTAATAAGACCCTATTTGTTCCCTATAATGTGACTGTGGGTTGAAATCCAGTGACCAAATTATCTAGAAACCTCTCAGAATCTCCAACACTCAGCTAATCGGATGCTGTGGGCCAGAGAGAAGTCACCTCATTTAAATGGCATGGGAAAGCTCTGGTAGTCCTGGTGAGAAACTTCAGGCTGTTACCATCTCCTAAAGGCTGTGCGGTTGGCTGCTTGCTGCTGTCCTGGTAATTGGCAAATGTAATAATGGTGATATGAGGAGAAGGTTTATCATGCCCTGGAATGTCCTGCTTGAGAATGTGATGGGATCAAGGTCCATTGAGGCTTTCAAATGGGAATTAGATCCTTATCTGAGAAAAGAAAAGAATGCATGCTCACAGGGAAATGATAGTGGAGTAACTTCCACTGTACCTCTTCTTCAGAGGGCTAGAACAAATGCCTATATCTGATATAACTATTCTTCAAGTTAATAGCTTTTCTTCCTCTCCCTCTGTCTCTCTCTCTCTTTCTCTTTCTCTCTCATGTGTCTATGATCCTTTATCTGTGTTTGATTTATGTATCTAAAAATATTTTTGTGTGATGTTACAATTCTGATGAGAAGAATGTGCTCATCATCAAGCCCCACTACTTACCAGCTATAACTAAATGTTTTATTGAGTATCAAATTGTGTCTCTTTTGTACTCTATCCAGAGTCAAAGAAATGCTTCTTTAATGAACTCAAAAATAACACATTAATTACAGACAGGACTTGTTCTTTAAACAAACAGTAAAATGGTGACCAACTAAGCTATTCAGAGTTAAACTATATTCCCACAGTGCCTCGATGCTGAATGTTGGTCTGGTCAATGGCACTGGTGTTGCTGTGTCTTTCTTCCCAGCGGATTTGCAGGCCGCATTGCTGGTACTGCTGCAGTGCCTTCAGGTTTCTGCTGTAGATGGCCCATGTCTTAGAGCCATATACAAGGGTGGAAACTACCACAGCTCTGTAAACCATGATCTTGCTGTCAGGTCTGTTGTCCTCAAACACCCTTTTCCTCAGGCCACCAAAAGGCTGCATTAGCACACTGGAGGCGATGCTGGATCTCTTCACCAATAGCTGCTTTGGCCAGCGATCTTTGAGAAGATTTGTAGCTCAGGATGATGATAAGTATGTAAGTTTGCTCGCTGAGCTTGAAGGTTTGTTTTCAGACGTTTTGTCACCATACTAGGTAATATCAGTGAGAGTCTCCGGTGAAGCTGCTTTTGCCGACAGGATACTCCTGAGGTATTGGAAGTGGTCAACTTAATTTACATCTCTAAAAAAAATACAGCTCAGTCAATCAGGCAGAATGTTCTTAACTCAAAAGACTAGCTGTCATTCAGTCTCAAATTCTCCCCCTCACTGTTTCAAAAAAATATTGTGTTGCACAGCTCAAAAATATACAGCAATTGTTTTTCAAATTGCTCAACCCTCCTGGTATTTCAGTTACATAGCAATCCAACTTCCATTTCAGTTTATAGTTACAAAAATATGTGGTCTTTTACAACTGACACTTGCAGAATAATGTTAAAAATCACACAACACCAGGTTGTAGTCCAACAGGTTTATTTGGAAGCACTAACTTTCTACCTGATGAAGGAGCAACATTCTGAAAGCTAGTGCTTCCAAATAACCTGTTGGACTATTTCCTGGTGTTGTGTGATTTTTAACTTTGCCTACTCCAGTCCAAGGAGAAAGTGAGGACTGCAAATGCTGGAGATCAGAGCTGAAATTGTGTTGCTGGAAAAGCGCAGCAGGTAAGGCAGCATCCAAGGAGCAGGAGAATCAACGTTTTGGGCACAAGCTCTTCTTCAGGAAGAAGAAGGGCTTGTGCCCGAAACGTTGATTCTCCTGCTCCTTGGATGCTGCCTGACCTGCTGCGCTTTTCCAGCAACACATTTTCAGCTCTACTCCAGTCCAACACCGCCACCTCCTCATCATTGCAGAATGATAGAAAATCTTCAGACCAGTTCAGATTCAAATGGAAAACAATTACAAACCTTAATATGTAAACTTGTTTCACAAATATTTCCTGAAAGGTATTTCAACTGGTTTTAATTTCCTCTTACTGACAGAGAGAATATTCTATATTTTTTCACTTCCACACATCTAGGTCTGTGAAGACTCACAGCAACTTCAGGTCAGAAGTTTTTTCTAGGCATTGGCCAGAACAGATCCTAGGGTTCTTCCAATTCTGTTTGTTTAGCAATTAGACATTGGAGCAGAATTAGGTCATTTGGCCCATTGAGTTTGCTCTACCATTTAATCATGGCTGATACCTTTCTCAGCCCCATTCTCCTGCTTTGTCCCCACTATCCTTGATCCTCTTATCAATCAAGAACCTAACTATGTCTTAAATACACTCAATAATGTAGCCTCCACAACCCTCTGCTGCAATGAGTTGCACGGATTGCTCTCTGGCTGAAGAAAGTCTTCCCCATCTCAGTTCTAAAGAGTCATCCTTCACTCTGAGGCTGCCTTTTCGGTACCTAGTCTCTCCTAGTAGGACTGTAAAACCCACTTTTTCTCACCTAAATGCTTTTTATTGGATTCTGCTCCCAAAATTATTTGCATTTCTAGTAAACAGCAGATAATCCCCAGTTCTCTTTGATCTTTTGACTTTTTGTGATAAAGTTACTTCAACACAAAAATGTCTAAATATTTCATATTCAGTTCCAAATTTCAGTTTTTCATCACCCCTTAACATATACTGTATATTTCTTACAGTGTGAACAATTATCCTATCTGCTCTTTCACATTGTCTCTCCCCATCTTTTTTTCTAACTTCCTGTCTGTATCAGCACCTTCCGCCTTCTCTCTCTTCCTGTCTGTCCTTGCTGTTATGTCCACCCGGATCTTACTTCCCATGTTTTTTTTTCTCTTTTTTTTATTCCCTGTTCACTTTTCCTGCATTACCATTCATGCTCTCTCTCTCTTTCTCAGTTCCAATTCTCTTTCTCCTCTATGATACTCAGTCCTGTAAAGCACTTTGCCATGTTTTATGTGGGAGCTGCTATGTAAATGCAAGCTGTTGTTGTGGTTAGTTTAGATTGTGTTTGTCTTGCAAACAACATCTTCTCTGCTGGAGTTCTAGAGTAAGAGAGAAATTGCCATAAGCTATTTTGTCCCTCCAATGGCCAAATTTATTTGTTTGTTCCAACAGCCAGCTTTATTGGGCGGTGCAACAGGAATTTGCGAGGCTACACTGTTTATTCAGCAGGGTGAACTCGATGGGTCTTTCTCAATATCCTGTTGGCAGGATTTTATGCAAAAGATTTAACCTTGAGGTATCATTTTGCAGCATTCAGTACCGTTACTTAGCAAATTATACTTGGGAAATATGCTACACCTCTTGATGTTTGAGTTGCATCTAGTATATGGTGAGGAATAATGTGTGACAAACTGCCTGATTTAAAAGCTAAGGTAGAAATGTAATCTGACATCATGTCTGCTGTATTTCACAGCTTTGTGTATAGTTTATAACCTGTGAACCTTGGACAGTCAATTGCTATCAGTGATGTGGTGAATACATAAAAGGTATGGAGGCAACTACTACATTTGTGTGATTTATACACTGGTCTTTATGGTAGTTGTAAGGTGTTTTACGATATTTGTGGGATTTTTTTAATCAAAAGATGCAGCATTTTAGTGCAACCCTACAATAGCCATTTTGCCTGGCAGAGAATTGCTTCCTGTGTGTTCAAATGCAGCCTCAATAATTCCAGTAGTAAACCAATCTCCAGTGTAAGACAAGTAAAAGGTTTATCTTTATTTAATCAGGAAAATAAAATGATGAGGAACCAAAACCTGTCAGCATTGAGATTACCGGATCTCAGTGAAACAATCGAACAAGACAGAGGTAGGAGAAAGCAGCTGAATCAGGCACTGATTATTGTGTATGTGTGGGGTTTGGGATGTGTGTCTGTGTCTGTTTGTAGGTGGACTGTGTATCAGAGCTTGGGTATGTGTATAAGGGTTTGAGAATGGTGAGAATGAGATGTATATGCGTGTATGTGCATGTTTGTGTGTGATGGGGCATTGTGTATGTGTGTGGTTGGGAGTGTATGCGTCAGATGGTATTTGGGGGTGTTGTAAACATGCCTGTGTGTGGTATGCACCAAATTTTTGCTTTGGGGCTCCATGTCTATCAAGGAGTCTTAGGGTTTGGCAATGGGTGCGGTTTGTGTAGGGGTGGGAGTATGTTTTGTGTACTCTATATGGGGATGCAGGCACAGTTTGGGTTTTTTATTGTGTGTGTTTAACAGTTCGAGCATTGCATTGATAAATAGCAAATATTAGCTTTGAATTGCAGCATTTTTGCTGTTCAAGCTCCCAGACTAATGTAAAATATTGATTGCCTCTGTGGGGGTGGAATCACCTGTTATGTAAAAGACGTGAGCTGCATTGAGTTAGATACTTTTCATTTCTTTGCCCATTAAACATTTAATTAGTCTAATTAATTTTGTCACTGAGCTTACTGGCCCAGAGTTTAACTCCTAGGAAACCAGATAGCAAACAACTGCAGGGTTCTGGCAGCATTGCAAATTGTTTATCACTTGCCTAGTTTCATAAAGTAAAAACCAAAATCAGAAACAAAAACAGAAATTGCTTGTAAAGCTCAGCAGGTCAGGTAGCATTTGTGGAGAGAAATCAGAGTTAGCCTTAGTTTTATGAAGTGTTCCTCTGCTGCAGTCAAAATGGGGAAGCTCAAACCCTTTTTTTATCATGCCATTTAGAAAGTTCCAACAGCTCATGGAAACTTTTACTGCAATATCTTTCAGGTCCATCTCCTATTCCCTGCCCAGCAGCTAATGGGAGTAAAGGCAATTCTGACATCACGCCAAATATCCCAGACTCTCTGTTGAGGAAGTTGAAGGTTCACAGGTCACTGCCTGGAGGGTAAGGTTACAATTCTGAGTCAAGATTGACAACTCAGTTCTCAAATATTTACCCCCTTCTCTCTCTTTATTTCCATCTCTTTTGGTTTCTTTCTCTTTTGCTATTGTTCTGCCTCTGTACCTGCCAAACTCTCTTTGTATCTCCCTCTGTTTGTGTCTTACTCCCTATCTTGTGTGTGCTCCATCACACACTTTTTTTTCCCTCTCTATCTTTATCTCAACTCTTTCTCTTACACCATTATCTCTTAATATATTTTTCTCATTTCCTTTCCTCTGGCCCTTTCTTTTTTTCCCTTCCTGACCCTTTCCGCATTTCTAACTCTCTCCCTTTTTCTGTCTCTGTCTCTTTCTCTTCCTTTACCTCTGTCTAAGCTCCATGTGCCTTTAACTCTTATGTTGTCCAGCCTCCTTTCTGTCTTTCTCTCTATTTACTTAGTTGTCTGCCTGTCTGTCTCATTCTCTCTCCCTTTCTCTCTTCCTCTTTCTGTTTCTCTCCCTCTTTCCTCAACATCCCAATCATGTCTCTGCTTCTCATAAGCTTATGTTTGATGAGCGTGGAATGGAAGAGGTCACTAGTCTTGTGACTGACTGAATTCGTGGCCCACCAGAACCACAACAATGATTACATTCGGACATCTAAACTATACAGTTTATAAACCTGAGCAAATTTACCATTTAAAACATGATATTTATTAATAAAAAAGCAGCTGGCATTTATGTAAGTACTTTTATAATAATAAAATATCCCAAGGTACATCACAGGAGCAATACTAATAACAAATGACAGTAGAGGTTAGATGTAGGAGAAGGGGGTGAAGGATATGCTAATAAATTTAGATGAAGATGGGTGGCAGGAGGCTTGTGAGGGACAAAACACTAGCACGACCAGGCAGTTGTTGAGTCACCAACTCTGGTTGGAGACATTTTTGTAGGTTTCATCAAGTGACATTCTAACCATTTGATGCATAACCATGTGATGGTTAATGACATGTCTCCCACAAATGTTTTTCATTCACCGTGTGAAAGTTGGATTCCATATAGTAAGTGTTTGTTGTATGAAAGAAGGCAAAATGAGGAGGTCTCCCTTGAGGAGGGAACATTATGTTTGGTAGGGAGAAGCTGAAAAATGCCCCTCATTTTAAAGATTGCCATTTCACAGTCTCCCTCAATTACCACAACCTTCCATTCTCACTTGTGTTCGGCATGTTTCTAATTCTTTAGGAGGATTATATCCCCAAGCCTAGAGAACCTAGTCATACCAAAGGTTAGCTGGTCAGGAGGTGAGTGGGTCAGGAGAGAGAGTGGTAGTGACACGTTCAAACAGGAAGAGTAAATCTTCTTGGCTAACAAGGGAGGAATCCTTGGATCTGGGACATTACTGGTCATTCCAGAACTGCTGGGAATCCTGCTTGGGTTGAATGGTCTGTTTTTATGCCACAGCGACTGTGTAACTTACAATTTTCTTTTTTCCTTGCAGTCCGCCTCCCCTGACTGAGAAGGAAATTGAGGTGGGTCTCTCATTTCCTTGCACTGTGCTGGTTGTAACTCCATTAAAATGTTCTCTTCTCTTCGAAAATATAAACCAACATGAGTACAAAGTCAACAAGTCTCCCATCAAAGGCTCTCTCAGAGTCTCCTGTGGCTCTTTATGACTTGTCTAGTTTGTCTGAAGGTCAAAGGACAGATTCTCAAGTGGAGAGAATACTGGCATCAAGTCAGCAATAACTGACTGACTCTTCATTGCTGAGCACAATGCAGATCATAGGACTAGGATTTAAAAGTCTAATTTAATCCAGACCGAAATGAATGATGCATTTAACAGATTCCTCCCAGCAGTCCCGCCATCCCAACTTGTGGGATCTGAATTTGATGGCTGCATTAATGGGATGCTACAGGATAACGACTATAAGGGCAAGTTACATTTTATAGGACACTTAACCACATAAAATGTTGCTCCACAAAGCAGAGTTAAACACCAGGATAAAGAGGAAGATATTATGAGGAATGGCTAACAACTTATTCGATGTCAAACACACAACACTGCAGATGGTGGAAATCCAAAATTAAAACAGAAAATAATGTACACGTTTTGGAGTGGGTGCAAAAGAGATTTACCAAGGTGTTGCCTGAAGTGGCGTGTATTGGACATGAGGTGAGGTTAGACAAACTTGGATTGTTTTCAATAGAGCATCAGAGGCTGAGAGACGACTTGATAGGAGTATATAAAATTATGACGGGCGTGCAGAGGGTGGATAGTCACAGTCTTATTCTCGATGGAAATGTCAAATACTAGAGGGCATAGGGTAAAGGTGAGATATTTAAAGGAGTTGTTCAAGGCAAGTGTTTTTACGCAGAGAATGTAGGTGCCTGCAGCGTGCTGTCTGGGGAGATGGTGGAAGCAGATATGATAGCAGTGTTTAAGAAGCATTTACAGACATGTGAACAGGCAGAGAATAGAGAATGGGTGTGTGTAGGCAGATGGGACTCGCTTAGAATGGCATCACAGTTGGCACGGTCTTGGTGGGCCAAAGGGCCTGTGCCTGTGCTGGACTATTGTATGTTCTATAAAATGTTGGTAATACTCAGCAGGACAAGAGCAGAAAGTAGTATCAATCCAGTCATCACTGTCCTGGGAAAGGGCCTGAGTTTTGTTTTCTTTTTTTTTTCTTGGGTTATAGGCATCGCTGACTAGGCCACCCCTAATAGCCCTGAAGAAAGTTTACTTTGGATGTAGGGTTAGCTTTCTGTTAGGAAGGTACTTCCAGGATTTTTACCCCAGCAACAGTGGACGGACAGTGTTATACTTCCAAGTCAAATGGTGTGCAGCTTGGAAGGGAACTTGAAGAGGGTGCTGCTTCCACTTGTCTATTGCCCTGACCTTTCTTGGCAGAGATCATGATTTTGGAACATTTTGTTGAAGAAGCCTTGGTGAGTTGCATCTCCTACATAGTACATAATGCTGCATTAGTGAGGAAGGGAGTGAATATTGAAGAAAACTGCTTTATTTGGATGGTGTCAGGTTTCTTGAGTCTTTTTGGAGTAGCACATTCCAGGCAAGTGGGAAGTATTTCATCACACTCCTGAGTTTGCCGAGTGGATGGTGGATAGTGGATAGACTTTGGAGAGTCAGGAGGTGAGTTACTTGACATCAGATTCCTAGCCTTTGACTTGCTCTTGTGGCCACAATATGACTGGTCCAGTTCAGTTTCTGGCCAATGGTAATCCCAGATGCTGATAGTGGAGGACGCAATGATAGTAAGGCCATTGAATGTTTCAGAGAGATGGTTAGATTATCTCTTATTGGTTTTAGGCAATGCCTCTTACTTCAGTGGCACACATGGCACTTGCCATTTATCAGTTCCTCTTCACTACCTACACAGGCACTGCGCCCCAACTCTTCCGCCGTTGCATCAATGACTGTATTGGTGAGCGTCCTGCACCCAGGCTGAGCAGGAGCATGTTCAACTTTGCCCACAACTTCCATCCCGCCCTCAAATTCACTTGGTCCATCTTGGGCACCTCCCTCCCCTTTCTTGACCTCACCATTTTCATCTCTGGCAACAGTCTCCTGACAGACGTTTACGACAAACCACATACTCCCATATCTACCTGGACTACACTTCCTCCCATCCAGTGTCCTGCAAGAACTCCATTCCATTCTCCCAATTTCTCCATCGCATCTGTTCGGACGAGGAGATATTCCACTCCCAAGCAAGCCAGATATCCATTTATTTCAAACAACATGCTTTTCCCCCCTCCATCATCAAGACAGTCCTCCACTGCACCATCTCCATTCTCTGTTCCACTGCTCTAAACCACCCCCGCCCTCCCCAAAGGCAATAAAGACAGAGTCCCCCTTGTCCTCACCTACCACGCTACTAGTTTCTGCATCCAATGCATTATCCTTAAACACGTCCGCCAAATCCAACTGGATCCCACCACCAAAAACAGCTTCCCCTCCCCACTTCTCTCTGCCTTCCACAAGGGTCATTCCCTTCGATAGTCCTTGGCTTGTGCCACTCTTCCTACTAACCCCCCTGAATCCACAGGTATATTCCCTACAACTAGAAATGATGCAAAACTGGCCAGTACACCACTCTCCTCACCTCCATCCAGGACCCCAAACAGTCCTTCCAGGTGAGACAGAAGTTCACCGGCCTCTCTTCCAACCTAGTTTACTGCATCAGGTGCTCCCGATGTGGTCTTCTCTACATCAGGGAGACCGAACGTAAAGTTAGGGACCGGCTCGCTGAGCATCTCAGCCTGGTCCACAGGGACAGATTGGACCTCCCAGTCACCACCCATTTCAATTGCCACTCCCTTTCCGACATGACCATCCTTGGCTTCCTCCATTGCCACAACGAAACAAACCGCAAATTGGAGGAACAACATCTCAGCGTCTGCCTGGGCAGCCTACAGCCCGGAGGACTCAACATTGAGTTCTCCAAGTTCAAATAACCTCCTTTCCCATCCCCCAACTCCCTTCCATGCCTTTCCCCCTCCCTTCTACTCCTCTCAGCCAACTACCAGATTCATTCCTCCCATTGACCAACCAGGTCGGATCCTCTACCTGTCTTCACCTATCCCCACTTCACCACCCTGCACCCGCCACCCCCTTTACCTGCAGCTCCCCTTGCACCCATCTCCAGTCCTGAAGAAGGATTACACCTGAAACATCGACTTCTCCACCTTATGATTCTGTCTGTCTCGGTGTCTTCTTCCAGCCTCCTGCTGGTCTATCTTGGATGCCAAAATCTGCAGTTTTTTTGTCTTTAACCATTTATCAGCCTAAGGCTGGATATCGTCTAGGTATTGCTGAAAATGGACACAGACTGCTTCAGTATCTGAGGAATCATGAATGATCCTGAACATTGTGCAATCATCAGTGAACATTGACACCTCCAACCGTATGATAGAGGGAAGGTCAATGAAGAAGCGAGTGAAGATGGTTGGGCCTAGGACACTGCCCATAGGATCTCCTCAGTGGAGAGTTTTCCCCCAATTCCACCAGTTTTTCTTGGGCTGCAAGATGTAATTTTCAGTCAAATGTTGCCTTGATGTCAAGGGCAGTCACTCTCACCTCACCTCGGACTGGAAGAAGGAATGTTCACATAATACACAAAAAGACCCACCTGCTTAGTACACTTACTGGTACCACAGTAACTTTTATTTAGAAGAAAAAGTTATTCACAATGAGAGCAAGTTTATTCATCCAGAGGAGATTAATGCTGAATGTCAACAGGTTGGACCTGGTTCAAGGAAGAAGCTGAGAATCCTCAGATCATCTGGGTGGTGATTGGATGTCATTGATGGAGAGGACAAGAAAAGAGGAAACTGATAAAATGATAAAGTCCGTGGTTGAGCAATAGATGTAGGTGAAAGTGAGGACTGCAGATGCTGGGGATCAGAGTCGAAGAATGTGGTGCTGGAAAAGCACAGCTGGTCAGGCAGCTTCTGAGGAGCAGGAGAATCGATGTTTTGAGCATAAGCCCTTCATCAGGAAAGAGGTTTCGTTCATTCTCAGTGAGGGGGAGGTCTGGCGGGGAATAGTAAAACATGACAGGGCTGGGAGCTAAGACCTGGTGTGGGGCTGAAGCTGGGAGTGGGGCTGGAGACTGTCACTGGAGTGGGTGTGGTTATGAGATTTTGGGTGATGTTACCAATGGAAGTGATGCTCACCCCTGGGAGTCATGGGGGCAGAAGTGGCATCTTTGGTGGCATCCTTGGAGGCAGAGGTGACATAACGCATGATGTAGGCAATTTTGTCAGCGGTGTTCAGATGAGTGACGTCGGTATGGGCAGAAGTGGGTGTGGTGGCGACCACTATGGGGGCGCAAGCGATGGAATGCGTGACATAGGCGATGTCGGTGGTGTTCCGGTGAGTGACATTGGTGGGGGCAGAAATGGGTGCAGCGGTGGGGGCAGAAGAGACATGTTGGGTAGACTTCACGCTGGTTTTGGCAGCGGTGGATCTTGTGGCATTTGCCGCAGTGGTGGATCTTACAGTGATCATGGAGGTGGTTGTATTGGCGGCGATTGTGAAGGCAGCATAGTCAGCAGTGGCTGTGATCTGTGGGGTGGCGGGGGCTGAAGTGACATCATCGTTCGCCGTGGTAGTGGTGGCTGGAGCAGCCACATGGCTAATGGCATCCAAGTGGTTCCAGAGGCCAGGAGAAGCTTCTAGGATGATTGAGGAATCCCAGGTATTGAGGTAAGTACATGAAAGTTTGGTGTACTTGCGTTCCTTGATGTCTGATATGATTGAGAAAAAACATTTGTTGAGTGTGTGAATCTTTGAAGGATGAAGAGCAGCAAAGATCCTTTGCAAGTCTGGGAGAATGTGGCCCTGAGCTGGGGCAGACTGACTGCAGGGAGAGTAGGCAACAGTGCATGGCTGTGAGTGTGGAGTGGAGGATCCAGAGGGAGAACTGTTTCTGGAGGCTTTGGATTTGCGATAGGTACTGGTTGTCCTGGTCAGGTTCAAATTGTAATGGTCTGAATGTAGTTTGGAGTCCATGCGGGATCAGTGGGTTCCGTAGGCAGGCACTGAGGAAGGCAATGTGCTTGTACTGGCAGGTCTGCTTCAGGATGTGGCTGAAGATCTTCAGGCCAGAGGAGACGACTTGGGGGTTACAGTAAGAGAGAGACTCACTGAAGTCCTTGTAGAGGGAGAAGAGAACTTCTAAAAGGTAGGCATCCTTGGAAGAGGCTTCGCAGTAAGGTTATAATAATCAACTAGTAGAAAGTGAGGACTGCAAATGCTGGAGATCAGAAGAATGTGGTACTGGAAAAGTACAGCCAGTCAGACAGCATCCAAGGAGCAAGAGAATCGACGTTTCGAGCTTAAGCCCTTCATCAGGGATGAGGCAATAGATGTAGGTGCAAAGCAACTCTAGTAACAGAGAAAACATACTATCAAGACAGGAAGAAACCTTTATTTCTAACATTTTCCTGATCTGATAAAATGTCATAAGTCTGAAAACATAGGGTTAAATTGTATGGGGAAGCTGACTGCTCCCTAATGCTACACCATCCCCAACTAAATCATTGAAGAAAAACACATCTGTCCCACGGTGACATTATGCCATCAATGATATTAATGAGAACAGAGTGGGTCTTCCACCCCTCAGTAGGAAGAAGACTACCTTCAGAACAACAATCAATCTAATTGGCAGCAGATCCTGCTGTCCCCACTAAACCTGGAAATGAGAAAAGTAACTACTGCTGGATGTTGAGAGACGTGCATCCTAGTAGGGCTTGGGGGAAGTGGCGAAGAGGGGGTGGCTTATGGTACACATTTTCCAGTCTGGGCAGGAGAAAGGAAACAGGAGGCAATCAATCTTCTGGAGTTGAGCCCCCATTGCACAAAAGCCACCTCCCAAATCCTTCTTATTGTATTACAAAATGAATGGTCCACTCTGAGCTGTCATCCCAGTATAACCATATTATGGCACGGACAGGGTAACATTGGAGTGAAATGAGCATCATCCATCAGAGTGAATGCATTGTGAGTGGGAAGGTGGTGGGCTAGACATACAACTTACTTTACAGGCTCATTACCATGTCACTGAAAACATGTTCCTTGGAGGCATGTAGAATTCAACCTGTCAACATTTTCTCTGTCACCACAAATGCTTCCAGATCTGCTAAGTATTTCCTGCATTTTTATATTAACTAAATCAAAGAAATGGGTTTTAATAAGGCGCTTAAGAAAGTGAGACAAGCTGGAGGCTGGAAGAACACAGAAATTTGGGTGTAACCCTTCTTCAGGTCTGGGGTGGGTGTGGGAGGAGTGGGGAGAGGCGGGGTGGTGAGGTAGGTGGACACAGGTAGAGGGTACAACCTGGTTGGTCTATGGGGGGAATGAATTCAGTCATAGCTGGAATGAAGGATCCTTCAGAGGAATGGAAAGGAAGGGGCGGGGCTGGGAAGGGAGTCAGGGGATGGGAAGGGAGGTTATATGATGCAGATAAAGGAGGGGGGAGTGGGCTGGTGAGGTAAGGATCGGTGAACCGCTGACGCCCTACACCCACTCCCAGTTTTGATGAAGGGTTACACATGAAATGTTGACTTCTCCACCTCTTGATGCTGCCTGGTTTGCTGTGCTCTTCCAGCCTCCTGCCTGTCTACCTTGGATTTCAGCATCAGCACATTTTTTTGTCTCTAACTTAAGAAAATGAGGCGATTATAAATTGAAATGGCCTAATTTTAGAGGGAATGCCAAAACCTTGAAACCTGGGTTTTCTGTGCATAAATCTTTGTAAGTGGCAGGACAAATTGAGAAAGCTGTTAAAAAGCAAATGGAATTCTTGGTTTTATTGATTCAGCATAGACTCTTTATAAAATGCTGGTAAGATCTCATCTAGAGTACTGAGTCCAATTCTGGACACCTATAGACTGTTTTTAAAATAGACTGTTTTAAAAGCTATCCCTTAACAGAGACTGTTTTAAAAATTGGATTGGATACATATTTGAAAAGGAAATGTTTACAGGGTTGTGGTGAAAAAGGTGGAGTGGAACTAATTGGTTTCAAAAAAATTAGCATCAGAAAAATGGGCTGAATGATTTCCTTTCATGATGTAAGATTATATGAGAACAATAGGTTTTTCACAAAGAGGAGAGACATTGCCTGTACTACATCACTCCTACCTGTCTGTGAATGTACAATGCATAAATATTCAAGTTTTTTTCCCCAACAGAATACATTTATACAACTCTCCCTGGCGTTTAAGAATGATAGCTATACATTAGAAACAAGGCTGGGCCTGGCTGAAAGAGAGCGAAATCTTGCTGAGGAAAATACAGAAAAGGAACTCGAAAATTTCAAAACAGAGATGAAGGTGAGAAATACTACTCACAAATCCACTGATGTCAATCTTTGCACACATAATGGTGACTTCCTAATCTAATATGTGTGTTGGGAATGATGCTCCCTTAGGACATAATTCTAATAATCTTTGTACATTCCCTGTGACCATTGTTGAAGGCTCCACAAGCAGGATTCAGGCAAAACTCCAGAAACCTCAATTTAAATGGACTGGACGTGCCTGGATAGTTGAGAAATATCTCTCTGCAAGATCCTGTTTTCAAATTTGTATCATTGATAGTCACAGGTAAGGGGCCGGAAGACTGGAGGTTGGCTAACGTGGTGTCACTGTTTAAGAAAGGTGGTAAGGAGAAGCCAGGGAACTGTAGACCAGTGAGCCTGACGTTGGTGATGGGCAAGTTGTTGGAGGGAATGCTGAGAGACAGGATGTACATGCAATTTGAAAGTCAAGGACTGGTTAGGGATAGTCAACATGGTTTTGTACGTGGGAAATCATGTCTCACAAACTTGATTGAGTTTTTTGAAGAAGTAACAAAGAGGATTGATGAGGGCAGACGGTAGACGTGATCTATATGGACTTCAGCAAGATGTTCAACAGGCTTCCCCATGGGAGACTGGTTAGCAAGGTTAGATCTCACAGAACACAGGGAGAACTAGCCATTTGGATACAGAACTGGCTCAAAGGTAGAAGACAGAGGATGTTGGTGGAGAGTTGTTTTTCAGACTAGAGGCCTGTGACCAGTGGAGTGCCACAAGGATCGGTGCTGGGTCCACTACCTATCATCATTTATATTAATGATTTGGTGTGAGCATAAAAGGTATACTTAGTAAGTTTGTAGATGACACCAAAATTGGAGGTGTAGTGGACAGCGAAGAAGGTTACCATGGATTACAATGGGATCTTGATCAGATGAGCCAATGGGCTGAGAAGTGGCAGATGGAGTTTAATTCAGATACATGCGAGGTGCTGTATTTTGGGAAAGCAAATCTTAGCAGGACTTATACACTTAATGGTAAGGTCCTAGGGAGTGTTGCTGAACAAAGAGACAATGGAGTGCAGTTTCATAGCTCCTTGAAAGTGGAGTCTAAGGTAGATAGGATAGTGAAGAAGGTGTTTGGTATGCTTTCCTTTATTGGTCAGAGTATTGAGTACAGGAGTTGGGAGGTCATGTTGCAGCTGTACAGGACATTGGTTAGGCCACTTAGACTCATAGAGTCATAGAGATGTACAGCATGGAAACAGACCCTTCGGTCCAACCCATCTATGCTGACCAGATATCCCAAACCAATCTAGTCCCACCTACCAGCACCCGGCCCATATCCCTCCAAACCCTTCCTATTCATATACCCATCCAAATGCCTCTTAAATGTTGCAATTGTACCAGCCTCCACCACTTCCTCTGGCAGCTCATTCCATAC
>NC_057725.1:30875241-30916328 GCF_004010195.1 Chiloscyllium plagiosum
TCAGGTCCTGGGGATTTATCCGCCTTTAATCGTTTCAATGCATCCAGCACTTCCTCCTCTGTAATCTGGACATTTTGCAAGATGTCACCATCTATTTCCCTACAGTCTATATCTTCCATATCCTTTTCCACAGTAAATACTGATGCAAAATATTCATTTAGTATCTCCCCCATTTTCTGTGGCTCCACACAAAGGCTGCCTTGCTGATCTTTGAGGGGCCCTATTCTCTCCCTAGTTACCCTTTTGTCCTTAATATATTTGTAAAACCCCTTTGGATTCTCCTTAATTCTATTTTCCAAACCTATCTCATGTCCCCGTTTTGCCCTCCTGATTTCCCTCTTAAGTATACTTTCTTTATACTCTTCTAAGGATTCACTCGATCTATCCTATCTATACCTCATATATGCTTCCTTCTTTTTCTTAACCAAACCCTCAATTTCTTCAGTTATCCAGCATTCCCTATACCGACCAGCCTTCCCTTTCACCCTGACAGGAATATACTTTCTCTGGATTCTTGTTATCACTTTTGGAATATTGTGTGCAATTATGGTCTCGTTCCTATCGGAAGGATATTGTGAAACTTGAAAGGGTTCAGAAAAGATTTACAAGGATGCTGCCAGGGTTGGAGTATTTTAGCTATAGGGAGAAGCTGAATAGGCTGGGGCTGTTTTCCCTGGAGCGTCGGAGGCTGAGGGGTGACCTTATAGAAGTTTACAAAATTATGAGGGGCATGGATAGGGTAAATAGGCAAAGTCTTTTCCCTGGAGTTGGTACAATTGCAACATTTAAGAGGCATTTGGATGGGTATATGAATAGGAGGGGTTTGGAGGGATGTGGGCCGGGTTCTGGCAGATGGGATTAGATTGAGTTGGGATATCTGGTCAGCATGGATGGGTTGGACCGAAGGGTCTGTTTCCGTGCTATACATCTCTATGACTCTATGACCCTATGAGTGGCCAACGTTCCAGTGGAAGAAGAAAAAAATGCTTCAAAGACAATGCAAAGCTCTCCTTGAAACACAGCAGCATTGACTTTTATTGCTGGAAAGTAAATGCTTGCTTCCAATCATTCAAAATGGAGATATTCTGTACATCAAGCTACATCATACTTCAAAATGAGGCAGAACGGTGGCAAAGATGGAAAGGAAAAGAAACAAATCCTGCAAGCTAGGTCCCACTTCCCCACAAGACATCATGCCCTTGTGCAAAAGGTCTGTGGGTTGGGAATCAGCCAGTTCACTGATATGAAGACCCACAGCAGAAACTCATGACTCTGAATAGATGTCATTCTCAAATCGAGGGACATCCAACGTCGAGAAGTAAATGCTGGGCCAGGACTCGACTGGTTCCCAGATTCCGTTTGGAGTTAGGAATGACCTCATCATTGTGTTACAAATCATTTCTAAATGGCATTTATGTAGGACCATTAAATACTGAACATTCCAAGGCACTACACAGGACCAGAAGCAAAACCAGGCAAGTGTGGCAAATGATTTCCTTATTGAGAGAGAGAAATCTTGTATTTCAGGAGAGTAAGGATACTGTTCCTAGTGTCTTGGAAAATATCTGCTCTTCAAGTAGCACCACTCTAAAGCTCAGTATCATTAATCACATATTGTTTGTGGGATCTTGCTGTGCACATATTAATTCGTGTGATGTGTGAATTGCTGGCTAGAGCAGCACTTATTGCCTAGTTGTGAAGGTGGTGGTGAGCTGCTCCAGTCCATTTGTTGTAGGTACACCTACAATGCTGTTGGGGAAGTAATTCCAGGTTCCAGGATATTGAAGCAGGAACACATAATGGAATGGCAATATATTTCCAAGTCAGGATGGTGTGTGATTTGGAGGGGAACATGAAGGTGGTGGTGTTCCCATGTGTCTGATGTCCTTGTCCTTCTAAATGGAAGTTGTCATAGGTTTGGAAGATGCTGACTAAGGAGTCTTGGTGAATTTCTGCGGTGCATTTTGTAGCTGGTGCACACTGCTGCTACTGAACATTAGGAATGAAAGTTTAAGGAGGTGGATGTGATGTCAATCAAATGGTGCCAAGCTTTTTGAATGTTTTTGGAGCTACACTCATCTACTACCCTTACAACCCCAGTATTTATTTGTCTGGTTAAGTGTATGGTGAATTGTAATGCTTCGGAAGTTGATAGTGGCCAATTGAGGATTGTTAAGACAATTGAATGTTAAAGGCTAATGGTTAGATTGTCTCTTATTGGAGATGGTTATTACCTCGCACTTGTGTAAAGCAAGTGTAACTTGGCCTTTGTCAGCCAAAGCCTGGATATTGTTCAGGACTTGTTGCATTTGAACATGGATTGCTTCAGTATCTGAGGAGTTGTGAATGGTGCTGAATGTTGTGCATTTATTAGCAAACATCCCCATTTCTGACCTTATGACAGAGGGATGGTCATTGATGAAGCAAATGAAGATGGTTGAGCTTAAAACCCTACCTGAGGAACTCCTGCAGAGATGTGCTGAGCTGAGATGACTGACCTCCAACAATCACAACCATCTTCCTATGTGGCAAGTATGGTTCCAAACGGTGTAGTCACCTTCCGCCACAATCAAACTCCCCCACCACCACCAATTCCCATTAACTCTAGATTTGCTAGGGCTCCATGATGCCAGAGTTGAGAGTGTGGTGCTGGAAAAGGACAGCAGATCAGGCTGTATCTAAGGAGCAGGAGAATGGACGTTTCAGGCATAAGCCCTTCATCAGGAAATTTTGTATTTCCAGCAAAACTGTGCTTTTCCAGCACCAATTCTCAATTCTGATCTCCAGCATCTGCAATCCTCACTTTCTCCTCTATGATGCCAGACTTGGTTAAACACAGCTTCATCTTAAGGGCAACAACTCTTACCTCCCTTCTGGAATTCAGCTGTTTTGTTCATCTTTGAACCAAGGCTGTAATGTGGTCAAGAGCTGATTGGACCTGACAGAACCTAAACTGAGCATCACTGAGCCAGTTAATGCTAAGTATTTGATGCTTGATAGCACTGTTGATGACACTTCCCATCACGATACTGATGATCAAAAGTAGACTAGTGGGATTGGATGTGGAGTAACAGAGTAGTCAGTCAGGATAGTAGATTTTATTCCTGACAATACATTAGTGAGCCAGATAAGATTTTACAACAATCAATTCATGGTCATCACTAGATTTTTAAAAAGATTCCACATTTTATTGAATTCAAGTTTCATCAGCTGCTAAGGTAGGATTCCAACCTGGGTATCCAAAACATTTCCTATTTCATTGGCTTACTGTTCAATGACAACACTACTGTTGTATCTCCTCTCCCTGTTTCATGCGTTATCACTGTGATAATTGTTTGTGTGTGCTTCTGGGGAAAGCTGAAGTCACGAAAGTTTCTCTAAAATGTAATTTTTTCCTTGCTTTACTTTTATTTAATTCCATCTGCCTTGCAGTCCTCAACTTCACTTTGGGTACACCCTGACCAACGAGATGCTCAGCAGAGGCTCCTCGAGACCATCACTGTCCTCCAACGGTTGGCTATCAGGCTCTCCGGTCGAGCTGAAATGGTGGGGGCTGTTCGTCAGGTGAGTACTACTGAATAACTGGACTAAACCAGTCCATACAAGCCTCTCTTTCCCTAATATATCTCAAGTCCCAGTTTCTCCCCCATGCCTCAATCTCGTCTATCTCTGGAGGACATATGTGCCCAATCATCCCAGTGCCACTATAGCTCGCAGCACAGGTCTGCTACACTATGTGTAAAATATTTCAGCTTAACCATTATACTTATCCTGAGGTCCTGAGATTTCACCTGTGTCCTCCAAACGTTGACCCCCTTCCCTACAGTGTACTCAGACCAGCCTTGAATTTTCCATTCATCATCTGAAACACCTAATCAAAGTCATCTCTTGATCTTCATTATCTCAAAGTCAACTCCAATTTCATTTCCAGACTCAGCTGTAGGTGTCACCGGCAAGGATTGCATTTATTGTCCTTTCACGATTACTTTGAAAAGATGGTGGTGAGCCACTTTCTTGAAAAAATGTTTCTTGTTAGAACTGAGGGTCTTGCTTGTTCAATTGATGTTATAAGTTTAATAATAAGTAGATGCGGAAATGTCATCATGTGACTTCAAGCAAATGTGAGGTCAGCTAAATCTTTTAAATCCACAAATAGTTGGGGTCGAGAATGCACTTCCTGGAAGTGTAGGGAGGCAGGTTTTATTGAGGCTTTCAAGAAGCATCAGATTAGTATTTGACTAGAAACAATATGCAAGGTGAATTGGAAAGGAAGGAAATTGACACTAACTTAAAATATCCAAAGAGTTGATGCAGATCTGTTGTGTTAAATGGCCTTGTTTTACGTTGTAATACAGTCATTGAGATTTATGGCACAGAAACAGACCGTTTGGTCCAACTCGTCCATGCCGACCAGATATCCTAAATTAATGTAGTCCCACTTGCTAGCACTTGGTCCATATCCCTCCAAACCCTTTCTATTCATATACCCATCCAGATGCCTTTTAAATGTTGCAATTGTACCAGCCTCCACCACTTCAATACACGCACCACCCTCTGTGTGAAAAGGTTGTCCCTTACGTCCCTTTTTTATCTTTCCCCTCTCACCCTAAACCTATGCCCTCTAGTTCTGGACTCCTCCACCCCAAGGAAAAGACTTTGTCTATTTAGCCCACCCATGCCCCTTGTGATTTTATAAAACACTGTAAGGTCACCCCTCAGCCTCCAACGCGCAAGGGAAAACAGCCCCAGCCTGTTCAACCTCTCCCTATAGCTCAAACCCTCCAATCCTGGCAACATCCTTGTAAATCTTTTCTGACTCCTTCCAAGTTTTCACAACATCCTTCCGATAGGAAGGAGACCAGAATTACACACAGTGTACCAAAAGTGGCCTAACCAATGTCCTGTACAGCTGCAACATGACCTCCCAACTTTAATACCCTGTGTACTGACCAATAAAGGAAAGCATACCAAATGCCACCTTCATGATCCCATCTACCTGCGACTCCCCTTTCAAGGAGCTATGAACCTGCACTTCAAGGTCTCTTTGTTCAGCAACACTCCCCAGGACTTTACCATTAAGTATAATTCCTGCCCTGATTTGCCTTTCCAAAATGGAGGAGCTCGCATTTATCTAAGTTAAACTCCATCTGCCACTCCTTGGCCCATTGGCCCATCTGATCAAGATCCCGTTGTACTCTGAGGTAACCTTTTTTGCTATTCACTACGCGTCCAATTTTGATGTCTTTTGCAAACTTACTAACCGTACCTCCTATGTTGTCATCCATTTTTGATACTATATCAATGCAACCCTTTGGAATCAAAGTATCTTTTCGGAGTTGCAATACCCAGCACAGAATGCAGTTACTTCGGTGGACTCGAACCAAATCGCTAATCAAGTCGAGCAAAACTTCCACCTCTTTATATTCCAATCCTTCTGAGAGAAAAAAGCTAATATTATCCTTTTAAACTATTTTTGTCCCTCACAAAATAGTTTATGCTTATTTCTGTATTCAGATCCTTAAATGTCTCTGCCCCTCTGGTGCCCAGCTACTTAGGTCTAATGTGGATGACCTTGCACTTTCTCATGTTGAACACCATCTGCCACAGTTTTACCCATTTTTTAAATCAAAAAAATCTTGTAATTTAGCATTTGAATGCAAAACAATTGTCCCAAGCCATTTCACTCAAACTTGATCAAATAAAATTTGACACCAAGCCACATGAAATGATAAAAGACAAGTGGCCAATGTTTATTCAAAGGGCTGGAATTTAAGAAGGACAGAGAGGTACAATGGCAAAGAAGCAAAGGGAAGGAATTTTAGAGTTTAGGACTCAGTTATCTGAAGGCACAGGGATAAAGGTGAAGCAATGAGAATTGGGGATACAGGAGAAGCAGAACTGGAGGAGTACAGATACCAGAGAAGGGTGTAATCTTCCAGTATCCTTTTTGCATATTGCCTTTAAGAGTGTCTCTGGTTAATCTGAAGATGTGTTCCATGTTTATAGGAGAAACGAATGTCCAAGGCCACGGAGGTGATGATGCAGTATGTGGAGAACTTAAAGAGGATGTACGAGAAGGATCATGCTGAGCTAACAGAATTCAAGAAGCTGGCCAATCAGAATTCAAACCGTACCTATGGCACATACGGAGATAGCAGTGGTAGGAATATATGGTCCTTTCTGTGTTTCTGGGACTGCCCTGATAAAGTCTCTTGGTTGTGATCAGTAGAGAGCTCATTCCAATATATGTGTTTCAGGACTCGCAGAAATCAAAGGGCCAAGTGATAAGTTCTTCATCTTGGCCTGGTGACACCAAGAAGGCTCCTAGCAGAGATAATGACCATCCCCTAGAATGAAATAGAGAGATTCAGTTTCTTGTCAGCTGAGCAGCATGTTGTCAAAAACAGACCCCATGGTCTAATCCTCGTGTTATACTTGTGTTGTTCTGAACCTGATTTTATCTTAATATAATACTATTATTCTTTTGGTGTAATTGTGTTTTAAAGAATCCCTACAGTGTGGAAACAGGCCTTTCAGCCCAACATGTCCACACTGACCTTCTGAAGAGTAACCCACTCATACCAATTCCCATACCCTATTACCCCTGACCTACGGACCTTACCTACACATCCCTGAACACTAAGGCCAATTTAGCAGGGCCAATTCACCTAATCTGCACATCTTTGGACTGTGGAAGAAAACCCACACAGACAATCGCCTGAGGCTGGAATTGAATCTGGGTCCCTGGCGCTGTGAAGCAGTAGTGCTAACCATTGAACCATGTGCCACCCAAAGCTAATGCTGGTGTTACCTTGCTGGTCCTAATCCTGGTTTTATCCCAAACCTGATATTATCCTGGTCAAGGATGTGGTGCTGGACAAGCACAGCAGGTCAGGTAGCATCCAAGAAGCAGGAGAGTCGACATTTTGAGCAAAAGCCCTTCATCAGGAGTGAGGCTGTGAGCCTCAGGGCTGGAGAGATAAATGGGAGAGGGGTGGGGCTGTGGGGAAGGTAACTGAGAGTGTGATAGGTGGAAGGAGGTGGGAGTAATGGTGATATGTGAGAGGGGAGGGTGGAACAGATAGGTGGGAAAGAAGATGAACAGGTAGGACAGGTCATGAGGGCGGTGCTGAGTTGGAAGGTTGAAACTGGGATCAGGTAGGGGAGTGGAAATGAGGAAACCAGTGAAATCCACATTGATGCCATGGGGTTGGAGGGTCGCTAGGCAGAAGATTAGGCGTTCTTCCTCCAGGCGTCGGGTGGTTAGGGAGTGGTGATAGAGAGGTCCAGGACATGCATGTCCTTGGCAGAGTGGGAGGGGAGTTCAGCCACAGGGCGGTGGTTTTGGTTGGTGCAGGTGTCCCAGAGATGTTCTCTGAAACGCTCTGCGAGTAGGCGTCCAGTCTCCCCAATGTAAAGGAGACCACATGGGAGCAACGGATACAGTAAATAGTGTGTGGAAGTGCAGGTGAAACTTTGGTGGATGTGGAAGGCTCCTTTGGGGCTTTGGATGGAGGTGAGGTGGGGAGGTATGGGCTCAGGTTTTGCAATTCCTGCAGTGGCAGGGGAAGGTGCTAGAATGGGAGGGTGGTTTCGTGTGGTGCGTGGACCAGACGACGAAGTTGCGGAGGGAACGGTCTTTATGGAAAGCGGATAGGGGTGTGGAGGGAAATTTATCCCTGGTGGTGGGGTCCGTTTGTAGGTGGCAGAAATGGCAGAGGATGAGTTTGGTGGGGCGGAAGGTGAGGACCGGGAGGTTCTGTCCTTGTTGTGGTTGGAGGGGTGGCGTTCGAGAGCGGAGATGTGTGATGTGGATAAGATGCGCTGAAGGGCATCATCAACTATGTGGGAAGGGAAATTACGGTCTTTAAAGAAGGAGGCCATCTGGTGTGTTCTGTGGTAGAACTGGTCCTCCTGGGAGCAGATGCAGTGGAGACAGAGGAATTGGGAATAAGGGATAGCATTTTTACAGGAGGCAGGGTGGGAGGAGGTGTAGTACAGGTAACTGTGGGAGCTGGTGGGTTTGTAGATGATGTCAATATTGAGTCAGTCACCATTGATGGAGGAAGGTGTCTGAGATGATCCAGGTGAATTTAAGGTCGGGGTGGAACACCTTCCCCTGCCATGCACGAATTGCAAACCTGTGCCCACACCTCCCCCCTCACCTCTGTTCAAGGCCTTCCACATCCATCAAAGTTCCACCTGCTCCACACAAGTCATTTACTGCATACGTTGTTTCCTATGCGGTTTCCTCTACGTTGGAGAGGCAGGATGCTTACTCGCAGAACGCTTCAGAGAACATCTCCAGGACACCCGCACCAACCAACCCTACCGCCCCGTGGCCGAACACTTCAACTCCCCATCCCACTCCGCCAAGGACATGCAGGTTCTGGGCCTCATCTATCACCACTCCCTAACCACCCGGCGCCTGGAGAAAGAATGCCTCATCTTCCACCTCAGGACCCTCTAACCCCGTGGCATCAGTGTGGATTTCCCCTCCCCTAACCTTATCCCAGTTCCAACCTCCCAACTTGGCACCACCCTCATGACTTGTCTACCTATCCATTTTCCTTCCCATCTATCTGCTCCACCCTACCCTCTGACCTATTACCTTTACCCCCACCTCCATCTACCTATCACACTCTCAGCTATCTTCCCCCAAGCCCCACCCCCTTTCCATTTATCTCACCACCCCCTAGGCTCACAGCCTTATTCCTGATAAAGGGCTTTTGCCCGAAATGTTGACTCTCCTGCTCCTTGGGTGCTGACCTGCTGTGCTTTTCCAGCACATTCTTGACTCTAATCTCTAGCATCTGCAGTCCTCAGTTTGGTCTTGATGTTATCCTGGTGCCATTCTGTTGTCACTTTACTGTAATTCTAGCTTTATGCAGTGTTAACCGTATTGTCATCCTATACCTGATCTAATCAATATACTTCATCCACATGCTTACTTTCCTTCTAGTTATTTTCTAACTCTCTCTACCTTAAACACTTTGACTCCTGGATGGCATAGAGTTTAATGGGTTTAACTGTATGGTCACTTGAATAGTGAGTGATTTCAGTCTATTCAACTGATCAAACCTGACCTTGCGCGTACAGCATGGATAGTAAATATCTCACAGCAGAATTCTCCCTGTCTTCACCCACAGGAGTCTTGAGATATTGTTGCATCCTTAATGTTGTCTCAATTGAGATTAGCTAACACAGTTTCATCCATGTTTGAAAGGGATATTAAAAGGTATGGGAAGCAAGCTGGAGAGTGGCAAACTGGATTAAGGTAATAAAGAGAATGGGTAGTTATCAGGAGAGTTGGGTTAGGTTTGATGGAAGAAAACACTAGTCAATCTATCTCCTTCTTCAAAATTGCCATTCAGTCACTCACTAAAATCCTTGATTTAAATAAAGTAGTGGGTGCTTGGTGAGTCATTCAGGAAGGCAAAAGTGAGGACTGCAGATGCTGGAAATCAGAGTCTGGATTAGAGTGGTGCTGGAAAAGCACAGCAGGTTAGGCAGCATCTGAGGAGCAGGAAAATTGACGTTTCGGGCAAAAGCCCTTCATCAGAAAAGCCCTCGAAGAAAGAGTGCTCAATAAACTGAGAAGAAGTTGTCAAAATTGGGAAAGGGTTGTTGTTTCTTTGGGACTGTACTTTTATCTCTCACAGTGGGGTTACAACTGAGAACTTCAAAGAGAGTTCCAAGAGAAACAAAATAAGTGATGGGCACTTGTCCCATTATTACATTCTTTAAATTCTCCAAATGGGTAGTCAACAATAAACTAGGCATGAAAATGTTTGTAGTATCAATTCATCAACTGTAGGTGGCAGAATTGAACTATCTAAAGGAACCTTATAGTTTCAATGACATCCCAAGGTGGGGTGGCCTGCACTCACCCTATACTGTATTATAGCAAAACTCAGTGTTACGCCTCAGTGTTAGTGCATGGGAAATCCTGAAATGTCGATTCTCCTGCTCCTCGGATGCTGCCTAACTGGCTGTGCTTTTCAGCACCACACCCTCGACACGGAAAATCAAGTTCTACTATTCCTGGCGTCATCTCAAAAGTTAAAGATTTTATAAAAACTACACAGGGTTCCCCAATTTACTTGTCTTTTAGACCCAGGTTGACAAGCAGGAGGCTGGAGGAACAAAGCAAACCAGGCAGCATCAGGAGGTGGAGTTTTGACTCTTTTAGACCCAGGTTGACAGAAATTACAGACCAGGTTTATATACTAACAAGAATGACTATTTATTACAAATAAATAGATTCTAATTGCAGATAAACAACATTAATCTATAGCTATTAGTTAAAATTCTAACCCCACCTTAAAAACCCCTGTGCACACACACAAACACAAACACAGAAAAAAAGGGTGTTATGAGCAGAGGGAAAGAGTGGGAAGGTGACTCAATGGTTCCTGTCCCCAAGGTTTGCTGAGATGGTGTATTGTTCAGCTGTAAGTATCTAATTGGCTCATAAAGGTCTGATCAAAATTAATACAACAAGGAACATGCACTTTAATGTGAAGTCAATTATTAGCTTAATCTGTTTCATATATATTAGAGACATTTGCAAACTATTGACTGAAGCTACATAATATACTCATATATATATATAAACAAGTGACTCTCACGCTGCCTTCTATCTGTTGGGGACTTTGCTGACAGTGATAATTAGAGCTCTATCTTAGATTCCGTGGTACTGGTCTCGCAAACCCCAGCCCGATGGTGAAAGGTCCAATGAGTGAGACAAAGTCCTGATATTAATACTATTCTGAATCCAAGGTTATGTGCTGAATCCCTACTTTGTAACAACTTCAGTACTTTTCCAGTCTTCGAAAATAGGTGGAAAACAAGTCCAGGTGGCTATATTTTTTTTTACTTTTTTTTTCTGTTTATATTTTTTTTCTCCTGTTTATATTTTTTTTTCTCCTGTTTATATTTTTTTTTCTCCTGTTTATATTTTTTTTTCTCCTGTTTATATTTTTTTTCTCCTGTTTATATTTTTTTTTCTCGTGTGTGTGTGCAGGTGGGAGACACAGTGGAAGACACAAAGTGCACGAATCTTTATTCAATCCAGGTGGCTATATGTAAACCATACAAACAGGTGGTTCCCATAGACTCTCAAGGTCAGGCACTTTTCCCCAAGTCAGAACAGGCTGTTTTTGCATTAGGTCTGTTTTTCATGTACTTATCCACTTTATTTCAATTACTCATCATCATGTCCAATTAACCCTTAACAGTTGACCCTTAATGGTTTGGTTTGAAGGTATCATTTTTAAACTCAACACAACAGATGGTCCTTTTGGCCTGTCAGGACCTGCTGCTCTTTGATCCTTCTCCACTTGCTTGCAGCAGGCACAGAGTGACTGGTTCATACTTATAAAGTCTCTGACATCATGGTTGAAAAGCCACAGGTTACAACGATATGAGGGAAAAACAAAATAGCTTTCTTAAGGCTGGAGGCTGTTTTTACTCCAGAGAAAAGAGTCAGCTTCTTTCCTTTCAAAAGATCCAATAGCTTCTACCCAAACATTCACATCTACAAGCTATTCAGCCAGCTGAGAGCCAATTGCACAGGCAGAAGATCTTTGTCAGCAATAACTGGTCACCATTTCACAAACCATTTCAGCCACTTGTTGCCAGCTGAATCTCCCTTCATACAAATCCCTTGGATCCAGCTTATCTGCAGCTAGACTTCTCCCTCTGCTTGAACAAACTGCTGTGTAAACATCATTTACGATGAGTGTCAAATGACTTACTTTTAAAAATTACCATAATCCTTCAGCCACCCTTGGCTTCTACGACAATTCTTTTCCCATTTCAGTCCACAATCAAAAACGCAGAATATAAAAAGGTACAGGCTGCACACACCAAGCCAAGAATCACAGTCCTTTCTTGTAATCTGAAAGATTTTTTTAATGGTAATATTGGTGATAAGTTTTAGCAGATCCCTCTGATCTGCGAAGCAGTCAAGACAATATGTTGAACTTCAAACTTACTCCCATTTGCACACATTTTCTGACAATCTTGTAGCAGCACAGAATATAAGAAATAGCAGAACATTCAGACTGTCAACCCTACTGCACCATTTATTGAGATCTTGTGGTAGATTCCCACAATCCCCATATCCTTTTAATTAGTACCCAAATTTCTGTCCATCTCTGTCTTGAATGTACTCAATGACTGAACATTCACAGCCCTCTCAGATAGAGAATTCAGAAGGTTCATAGCCCACTGAGAAAAGACATTTTGCCTCATCTCAATCCTTTGGTCCTGAGTTCGAGAATCCCCACCAATTTTTAGGAAGTTTAGAAGTTTCAATGAGAGAATCTCTCATTCTTGTAAACTTTAAGCAATATAGGCCCAGTTTAAAGGAGGTCATTCATTGTGTTGTTCCTGAATAGACTCTTTCAACAATCTACCCAATTAGTCTCACTTTCCCTCTTCTTGTCCCATGCATAAGCCTACAAATATTCCCTTTCAAGTATTTATCCAATTTCCTTTGAAAGTTAACCTGCTCCAGCTGTTCTTGCGGATAGTGCTTTCCAGGTTTCAACAGCTCACTGTGCAAACTTTTTCTCTCATTTCCCCTCTACCATTTTTGTCAGTTACATTACATCTGTGTTCTCTGGTTACTGAGCCTCTTTGTCATTGGAAACAGTTTCTCCTTACTCGGTCTATCAGATCCATTCGTGATTTTAAACACCTCCATTAAATCTCCTCAACCTTCCTTTCTAAAAGCAATTGCCCTGACTTTCTCAAATCTTCAACATTTTTTTACCCAGTTGCAATAGTTGAGTCCATGAATTATTTCTTTGGAATGTATTATCCTCACTGATACAATGTGATTCAGATAAATTCAATCATAGTTTCTTTAAAGGCCTATAATGAAAGGGAGTTCAGTGTTGGGTGACTAGATGGTTTAATACACAGTACCCGAGGACTGGTATCCAGCCTATGACATTCAGGCCACTCAGCTCTATTTGTGTTTCTATCTCTCACTTGCTGCATTGTCCTTTTTGGAATTGGCAGGACTAAAGAAGACAGGGAGCAGAACTTTCAAAGAGTCTGCATGGATACAATAGGCAGAAGGCTCCCCATTTTCCTGTCTGATTGGGAAAAAGGTGTACATAGTGCTGATGTTTCAGTGTACAATCTATAATCAATATATTTAGGTCTAAACAGATTTAGATCTTGGAAATTAATGCGAATATTAAAATTTATGGTAACTGGCAATGAGAGAAAATTTCAAGGTATAATATTTGTGTAAAGATTTGTAGCTCGGGTGCCTGTTGTTGTGGTTGTGAGTATGTTCGCTGAGCTGGGAAGTTGATTTGCAGACATTTTGTCCCCTGTCTAGGTGACAACTTCAGTGCTGTGGAGCATCCTGTGAAGCGCTGCTGTACTGTGTCTTCTGGAATTTATTTGGTTCAATTTCTACTGCTTCCGGTTGCTGGTTCAGGTTGTTTGTTGTAGTGGCTGGGTGTATTGGGTCCAGGTGAATGTGCTTGTTGATAGAGTCCGTGGCTGAGTGCCATGCTTCTAGGAATTCTCTGGCTGTCCTCTGTTTAGCTTGTCCTATGGTTGTTGTATTGTCCCAACCATCTGTGTATACGGCTACTAGAGACAGCTGGTTGTGGTGTTTAATGGCTAGTTGGTGTTTGTGGATGCAGATTGTTAGTTGTCTGCTTGTTTGCCCTATATAGTGTTTTGTGCAGTCTTTACACGCAATCTTGTAAATTATGTTAGTCTTGCACATGATGGGTATAGAGTCTTTTGTCCCAGTGAATTGTCTGAGCATGGCTGTTGGTTTATGGGCTGTCATGATTCAGAATGTTTGGAGAAATCTGGCTGTCAGTTCGAGATGTTTTTAATGTAAGGTAGCATGGCTCGTCAGTTAGGTTGTGGCATGTCCTCATCATGTTTGTCTGTGAGGCATCTGTGGATGAAGTTGCAGGGATATCCATCCTTGGTGAAGACTCTATAGAGGTGTTCTTCTTCTTATTCCCTTTGTAGGTTAGGAGTGGTACAGTGTGTTGCAGTCCTTTTGAACAGTGTCCTAATGCAGCTTCTCTTGTGTGTATGTGGATGGTTGCTGTTGTAATGCAGGACCTGGTCGGTATGTGTGGCTTTCCTGTACACTTTTGTGGTGCATTCACCGTACTGTGTTCTTTGTACCCTCACATCCAAAAATGGAAGTTGATTGTTGGCTTCCTCCTCTCGTAAATTTGATCCCTGTGAGAATGGTGTCGATGATCTGGTGTGCGTTCTTGATTTATGTTCTCGTAATGATAACAAATGTGTTATCTACGAATCTGATCCAGAGTTTGGGTTGGATTTGTGGGAGGACTGTTCATTCCAATCTTTGCATCACTGCTTCTGCTATGAGCCCAGAGATGGGGCAGCCCATAGATGTTCCATTGATCTGTTTGTATATTTAGTTGTGGAATGTGAAGTGTGTCGTCAAGCATGCAGTCCTTGTTAATAGGTTTCCCATCGTGTTGTCTGTTCTGCCTGTCCAGGAGGTTGGCTCTTGACTCTCTGGCTAGAGTTTTGTCATTTGAGGTAAATAGTGCCGTTACATCAAATTAGACCAGTGCTTTGTCCTTGTCTATGTCTATGCTCTTGATGTTGTCTCGGAATTCCTGTGGTGATTGTATGGAGTGTTTGGATCTGCTGGTGTTTTAGTTTTTGTTGGAGTTCTTTTTACCAGTTTATGCAATGGCGTTTCCAGCAATGCCACAATGGGTCTGAATGGTATGTCTGGTTTGTGTACTTTGGGTAATCTGTAAAAACTTTGAGTGTTGTTGCTTTCTGGTTTCATCCTTTGTTGGTCAGTCCTGGTTATTAGTCTGTTTTTTTGAAAGTTCCATAGTGTTTTGTTTATTATTCTCATGGTTAGCTGTGGTGTGGGGTCAAACTCCCTCTGGAGGTAGGTGTCAGTATCTGCAAGTAGTTTCTCTGCTTTCTGAATATATTCGGTCTTGTCTATGATAACCATCATTCTGCTCTTGTCCGCTGGTATTATGATTACATTATTGTCACTTTCGAGTGTTTTTAGGGCTTCTCTCTCTTTAGTGTTGAGATTGTTTGTTTGTCGCAAATCCAACCCAAACTCTGGATCAGATACGTAAATGACACTTTATTATCATTAAGAGAACAGAAATCGAGAACACCAGACCAGATTATCAACACCACTCTCACAGGGATCAGATTTACGAGAGAGGAGAAAATCAACAATCAACTCCCATTCCTGGATGTGATGTTACAAACAACATAGAAAGGCGAATGCACCACAAAAGTGTACAGGAAAACCACACACACTGACCAGGTCTTGATTTACAACAGCAACCACCCACATACACACAAGAGAAGCTGCATTAGGACACTGTTCAAAAGGGCTGCAACATACTGTACCACTCCTGACCTGCGAAGGGAATAAGAAGAAGAACACTGCTATAGAGTCTTAACCAAGAATGGATGCTCCTGCAACTTCATCCTTAGATGCCTAACAGACAAACAACGTGACCTGGACATGCCACGACCTAATTCACTAGCCACGCTACCTTATATTAAATAACATCTCAAACTGACAGCCAGACTTCTCCAACCATTCTGAATCATGAAAGCCCATAAACCAACAGCCATACTCAGACAATAACTCACCAGGAGAAAGGACCAAATACCCATCATGTGCAAAACTAATGTAATTTACAAGATTCCATGTAAAGACTGCACAAAACACTATATAGGGCAAACAAGCAGACAACTAACAATACGCATCCACAAACACCAACTAGCCACTAAACGCCACGACCAACTGTCTCTATTAGCCATACACACAGATGACAGGGACCACAAATTCAACTGGGACAACACAACGATCACAGGACTATCTAAACAGAGGACAGTTAGAGAGTTCCTAGAAGTGTGTCACTCATCCACAGACTCCATCCAGAAGCACATTCACCTGGATCCAATATACCGGCTACTACAATGAACAATTGGAACTGGCAACCGGAAGCAGCAGAAATGGAACCAAATAAATTCCAGAAGATACAGTACAGCAGCGCTTCACAGGAGTCTCCAAAGCACTGAAGATGTCACCTAGACAGGGTCAAAATATCTGCAAATCAACTTCCCAACTCAGTGAGCATACCCACAACCATGACAAGGTAAAATATCTGACCCCACTTTCAAGAATTGACTCTTTTGTATTTTGTTCTCAGATGACGGAGTTCCCAGAACAGCCCGATCAATGTCACTTACATTGGGAAAGGTAGGTTCGCCAAACCACAAAAGCCAGTTCATTTTCATGTTGAAGAGGTCATTGGGGTATCTAGCCATCCTTAAAACAGTTATTGAGTACCCAGCTATCATTACAGCAATTGAAGTTTCTCTATCAAAATCTACATAATTTCATTGTTACTTACAAATGTTTGATAAGTAAGCAGAAAGAACCTTTACTGGATCAGAAAATGTATTATTGAATCAGGAGGATGTCCCTGAGATAATAGCAATGAAGTACTTTTGAAGTGTAGTCACTGTTGTGATGCAGGAAAGACAACAGCTAATTTATGCACAACAACCTCTTACAAATGGCAATGTAATAAATGACAGAGCATCTGGATGCTTTTGGTAACAATTACTGTTGGATACTGTTGCCACTGGATACTCTCTTCCACTTCTTTGAATGGCAATTGTAGGATCCTTCATGTTAATCAGAGAGATAACATAGGCCTTCCTTGAATGTTTCTGTCTTTAGATAAATGATGATCTAGTGGATATGACAGCCCCCATTTGGAAAATGCTCCAAATGTTCACTAAGGTAGAAGCTGGACTAATCCGTTTTTCTACAAATCACAGGCTTCGATTCCTCTGTCAGACTAACTAATCTCTTTCTTAATAGATCCATGAGCTGTGGCCATCCTTCACAATTACCTTGAAGCCAGCTGTCTGTCTTAATATCAAAACTAGCGTTTTGGTCAATTATATGATCTGACCTCTCTACAGTAACTGCAGTATTAATTTAAAATTAGTTCATTGGCAAAGACTTCGAGATTTCTTAGGTTGTGAAAGGTGCTGTATAAATGCAAATTCTTCCTCGTTTTTTCAAATTGACCTCTTTGTCGGTGGAGGGCAGTGTTTAAAATCCACTTTGACCCACTCAAACTTGCTGCTGCTTCCAAAGTGAAAAGTTGGAACCCAGCATTGAGTACAGAGAGATAATAGGAAAGAATTTGAGTTAAGTATTTGTAAGCAATTTTTGTTAATGGTATACTTTTACATTTTATGAACTACGAATCAACAGCACAGGAGGTAAATCAGAGATGCACAGCACTAAAAGAGACCTTTCAGTCCAATTAGTTCATACTGATCAGATATCCCAACCTAATCTAGTTTCATTTGCTAGCACCTGACCCATATCCCTCCAAGTCCCCCATATTCATATACTCATCCAGATGCCTTTTAGATGCTGTAATTGTACCAGCCTACACCACTTCCTCTGGCAGCTCCTTCCACACATGTATCACCCTCTGCATGAAAAGGTTTCCCCTTAGGTCCCTTTTATATCTTTCCACTCTCACCCTAAACCTATGCCCTCCAGTTCTGGACTCCCCACCCCAAGGAAGAGACCCTGTCTATTTATCCTATCCATGCCCCTCGTGATTTTATAAACCTCTATAAGATCACCCCTCAGCCTCCAACACTCCAGGGAAAACACCCTCTGCCTATTCAGCAGCTCCCTGTAGCTCAAACCCTCCAACCATGATAATATCTTTGTAAATCTTTTCCGAATCCTTTCAAGTTTCACAACATCCTTCCGATAGGAAGGAGACCAGAATTGCATGCAATATTCCAAAAGGGGCTTAACCAATGTCCTGTACAGCCGCAACATGACCTTCCAACTCCTATACTCAATGCTCTGACCAATACACCAAAGCATACTAAACGCCTTCTTCACTATCCTATCTACCTGCAACTCTACTTTCAAGGGACTATGAACCTGCACTCCAAGGTCTCTTTGTTCAGCAACACTCCCTAGGACCTTATCATTAAGTGTATAAGTCCTGCTCTGATCTGCTTTTCCAAAATGCAGCACCTTGTATTTATCTAAATTAAACTCCTTCTGCCATTCCTCAGCATATTGGCCCATCTGATCAAGATCCCATTGTGCTCTGAAGTAACCTTCTTCGCTGTCAATGACATCTCCAATTTTGGTGTCATCTGCAAACTTACTAACTATACCTCCTATGTTCACATCCAAATCATTTCTATAAATGATGAAAAGTAGTGGACTCAGCACCAATCCTTGTGCCACACCATTGGTCACAGGCCTCCAGTCTGAAAAGCAACCCTCCATCACCACCTTTTGTCTTCTACCTTTGAGCCAGTTCTGTATCCAAATAGTTAGTTCTTTCAGTATTCCATGAGATTTAACCTTGCTAACCAGTCTCCCATGAGGAACCTTGTCAAGCATCTTACTGAATGAAGTCCATATACATCACGTCCACTGCTCTGCCCTCATCAATCCTCTTTGTTACTTCTTCAAAACACTTAATCAAGTTTGTGAGGCATGATTTCCCACACACAAAGCCATGCTGACTATCCCAAATCAGTCCTTGCCTTTCTAAATACATGCAAATCTTTTCCCTCAGACTTCCCTTCAACAACTTGCCAACCACTGATGTCAGGCTCACTGGTCTATAGTTCCCCGGCTTCTCCTTACCATCTTTCTTAAATAGTGGCACCACGTTAGCCAACCTCCAGTCTTCCGGTACCTCACCTATGACTATCGATGATACAAATATCTCAGCAAGGGGCCCAGCAATCACTTACTTAGCTTTCCACAGAGTTCTCGGGCACATCTGATCAGGTCCTGGGGATTTATTCACTTTTTCATGTTTCCTAACATCCAGCACTTCCTCCTCTATAGTATGGATATTTTTCAAGATATCACCATTTTCTTCCCCACATTCTGTATCTTCCATGTCCTTCTCCACAGTAAACACTGATGCAAAATACTCATTTAGTAACTCCCTCATCTCCTACGTTCCAGACATAAGCTGCCTTGCTGGTCTTTGAGGGGCCTTATTCTCTCCCTAGTTACCCTTTTTGTCCTTAATATATGTATAAATACCCTTTGGATTTTCTTTAGCCCTATTTGCCAAAGCTATCTCATGTCTCCTTTCTGCCCTCCTGATTTCCCTTTTAAGTATACTCTTAGTATACTCCTACTGCCTTTATACTCTTCTAAGGATTCACTCGATCTGTCCTGTCTAAACCTGACATATGCTTCCTTCTTTTTCTTAACCAAAACCTCAATTTCTTCAGTTATCCAGCATTCCCTATACCCACCAGCCTTTCCTTTCATCCTGACAGGAATATACTTTCACTAGATTCTCGTTATCTCATTTTTGAAGGCTTCCCATTTTCCAGCAGACCCTTTACCTGTGAACATCTGCCCCCTGTCAGCCTTTGAAAGTTCTAGCCTAATACTGTCAAAATTAGCCTTCCACCAATTTAGAACGTCAACTTTTAGATCTGGTCTATCCTTTTCCATCACTATTTTAAAACTAACAGAATTATGGTCGCTGGCCCCAAAGTGCTCACCCCCACACTCATCTCAATCACCTGCCCTGCCTTATTTCCCAAGGGCAGATCAAGTTTTGCACCTTCTCTAGTAGGTACATCCACATACTGAATCAGAAAATTTTCTTGTACACACTTAACAAATTCCTCTCCATCTAAACCCTTAACACTATGGCAGTCCCAGTCTATGTTTGGAAAGTTAAAATCCCCTACCATAGTCACCCTAGTATTCTTACAGATAACTGAGATCTCCTTACAAATTTGTTTCTCAATTTCCTACTGACTATTAGGGGGTCTATTATGCAATCCCAATAAGGTGATCATCCATTTCTTATTTCTCAGTTCTACTCAAATAACTTCCCTGGATGTATTCCCAGGAATATCCTCCCTCAGTACAGCAGTAATGCTATCCTTTATCAAAAACGCCACCCTCCCTCCTCTTTTGCTCCCCTTTCTATCCTTCCTACAGTATTTGTATCCTGGAACATTAAGCTGCCAGTCTTGTCCATCCCTGAGCCATGTTTCCTTTGTATCTGTCCTGGCTGTTTGAAAGAGCTATCCAATTAGTCCTTTGTCCTCATACTCTTTTTCATTGTCCTGTAAAATGTCCCCTTGGCTAAAATTGCTCAAGGAAAATTGCTGCTTATTTTTTAGTACCTTTATTGCTCAATTTTTAGTGCGCATCAAGAGAAACATTCATTTCAGTGAAGCTGGGTTGGGGCTCAGTAGAAAGGTTCCATGACTCACTGACATTTAGCTAAGTGGTGTGGTTGCTAAGTTTTTAATATCACAATTAAGGGCAATGTAAATATTGTTGGAAATAAAAAAACATCATTGTGAGTGCTCCAATTTGTTGGGGGCAGTACATTGCTGATTTACCTTCTGTAACACTTCAGTGTAGAAATGACAGCCAGTAATATTAATGAGATAACACTCAACACATTTCTATCTGATTCCTCTGCCTGGCTATTTTAGGAGAAGCATTAATCAATGTAAACTGAAGAGGGTTTAAAGCCCCTGTAAAATAGATGGAGAATTTTACACTAGTGCATTAAACAGTGATTCACTAATAGCAACACCGTCTTTCCACCTGGTAGACAATTTTTCACCTTGGTTGTAATCCATTTACATGGTCACAGACTAAAATATTAATATTTATAATTGAAGAGTAAAAGCAATGGGAGTGGAATTGTCCTTAAGCATTAGCTCATCGGGCAGCTGTGTTAATGGTTCACTTTTCTTTCCAAAGTGTTAGCGCCCAGTTTTGCCGAAGGTTTCATCCCTGCTGACGTATTGCTCAGTGTTACAAGTTTAACCATTTCAATATTACGAATGTTATATTTTCTTTCAGACTGTACCTCGCAGGAGGGTCAGTGTAGCAGTGGTTCCAAAGTTTATTAACTTTCCTGGGCAGCCTGCCATTGTCACCATGGTAAGTCAACAACTTACTTATTATCAGACTTTAAGAGAAAAGGTGACAACTTGTATGAGCCATATAACAAATAATGTAAATGTTGCATTGAATTAAATATAATTAACATTACAGAAATACTTTATTTGGCCCAACAGTTTCATGCCATTGTTTGTGCTCTGCACAAGCATCTTCCTTTCTTCCCGTACAAGCATAACTTTCTACAATTTCATCTCCCCGTACAAGCATAACTTTCTACTCCTTTCTCCCTCATGTACTTCTCTAGTTTTACCTTAAAAGTGTCTGCGCTATTCACGTCAGCTACTCCATGTGGTAAGAGATCACAGAAATCTTCAAATATTTGATGAATGAAAGGGAACATTTTTGATTTATATAGGGAGACAGCAGTGAGTGAGAGTAATTGGGTAACCCAACAGAAACGTTGACATATTCTTAGCATTCCTGGAACCAACTTCCCCATGCCTTATTTGTCGTACTAAACTGTACAATCATACATTCACTATTTTAAAATGACATACCCAGTTTGCAAATGCCTTAATGTTCTCTTATTAGATTGGATTAGATTCCATATAGTGTGGAACAGGGCCTTTGGCCCAACAAGTCCACACCGACCCTCTGAAGAGTAACCCACCCAGATCCATTTCCTTCTAATGCACCTAACACTATGGGCAATTTGGCATGGCCAATTCACCTAACCTGCACATTATTGGACTGTGGGAGGAAATCAGAACAGCCAGAGGCAACCCATGCAGACACTGGGAGAATGTGCAAACTCCACACAGACAGTTGCCAGAGGCTGGAATTGAACCCGGGTCCCTGGCGCTTTGAGGCTGCGGTGCTAACCACTGAGCCATCATGCCGCCGTTGGTTTTTTGATAAATCCTTGTTCAGGATTGTAAGTTTGTGGAAGAATGAAGGACTGTGACTATTAACTCCTTATTTTCTTTGCTATTTTCAAAATTAATTACTCCGCTTTTGATCTTTCATCAATGCATGTCTGATTAGCTTTTGATTAATGTTGAAATATCACAGAAATCTTCAAATATTTGTTGAATGAAAGGGAACATTTTTGATTTATATAGGGAGAGAGCAGTGAGTGAGAGTAATTGGGTAACCCAACAGAAACGTTGACATAAAGACAACCAGCTGAAAGTTGATCTGATGAATATAAATGTGCACCTAAAAATGAAAGGTGGAATGTGTCATAGAATGGAGCTCTGTGATTAAAAGGAAAAATTGAATCTAATTTGATATTTAGAATAGAAACATATGATTCAGTTAGGGCTTTCAGTAAATAACATGATGAATGTGCAAAGATAACTGGAATATGAAAAACATATTAGTAAACAACATAAAGGAAAATAGGTTTAATTAGTATTTTCAAAAGTAAAGGAATGATTGTAAGAGATGAAGATTACGGGGGGTGAAGGAAATGTCTAATTATGAAGAGTTAAAGAGTGATGGCATTGGGGAGTAAATAGTGTTGCTTTTTGCAAATGATGACAAAGCACTGATATGGGTGAATTGAATGCAAAGAGAACTGAAATTTTAAAAAGTGGTTCTGAAAGCAGTAGCAGATTGAAGTTGGATTAGTCACTGGATCCTGAAGATTGCACCCTTGTATGTTGAAAGCAGGAGCACAGACAGAAATCACTGGCCCCAGTGTGGCTTCTGACCTGCACCCCTAACCTTATCCCACTCCTGTCCCATGTTATGGTTATTGGGCCTTGATGTATCCCCTTTTCTGGGTCCTGATTTAAAGTTGAGGTTCTGACCATATCTGGTTTCAGAAAGCAGCTCACCTTTATCACCATTTTCCCAAAGCCAATTAGGAATCAATAATAAATGCTGGTCTAGATAACAATGTAGGATTGTGTGAATGAACAAAAGAAACTAAGTTTTGTGCAGAATTAAGGTTTTGAACATGAGATACAAGGTGATGAGAGAAGGAGCTTTTATGCAGTGAGTGATAATGACCTGGAACTTCTTGCTTATGAGGTTGGTGAAAGAAGAGATAATCGATGATTTAATTTTTTACAGCTGGACAGGGCATTGGTGTGGCTGCACCTGGAGTAATACGTGCAATTTTGATCTCAAACTTATGGAAGTATATACTCTGGAATTCAGAGAAAGTTGACTGGCTTGCTTGCTGGGATATCTTATAAAGGAAAGTGGGTCTGTAATCATTGTCATTTAGGATTGGGCAGTGATCAGTTTGAAAATGTCAGTTTTTGAAGGGGCTTAATGTAATAAATGCTCCGAAGATATTTCCCTTTTAGGAGCAATCTATAATTAGGAAGCATAGTTTAAAAATAAGGTGTCTCTCATTTAGATGGTGAACAGGATGAATTTCTCATTCTGGAGGGTGGTTGTTCTTTGGAATTCTCATCCACAGAAAGTACAGGAGACTGAGCTATTGAACACATTCAAGGATGACTTTATAGCTTTTTAATCTACATTATGGGGAGGAGGCAGGAAAATGGGCTAAGGCTACAATCCAAATTATTGTGACCTTACTGAATGGTAGCATAGACCTCGGCTGAATGACCTATTCCTGTTCCAATTCCTTTTGATTTGATTTGATTTATTGTCGGCACATGTATCTTAGTACAGTGAAAAGCTTTGTTTTGAGAGCAGTGTAGGCAGATGACAGCAAACAAGGACATATAGGTCATAGGGTGCTTACACAGAGCAGGCATACAAGTTAACAACTGCACAGGAGGTGTTCAAAGCAAGATCAACATTATTTGAAGTTAGAGAGTCCATTCAGCAGTCTAATAACAGCAGAGAAGAAGCTGTCCTTGAATCTGTTGGTCCATGTGTTCACACTTCTGTATCTTCTGCTTGACAGAAATGGTTGGACGGAGTGAGAAGGCTCTTTGATGATATTGGCAGTCTTTCCACAGCAATGAGAAGTGTAGTTGGAGTCCATGGATGGGAAGTTGTCTTTCGTGATGGTCTGGGCTATGCACACAACCTTCTGCAGTTTCTTATGGTCCTGGGCAGAGCAGTTGCCATACCAGACTGTTATGCTCCTGGATAGTATGCTTTCTATGGTGATCTATTGATCAAAAGAAAATTGAATGGATAATTAAGAAAGATAAACATATGGAGCCATATGGACGCAGTGGGGTAATGGGATTGACTCATTTGCTCTACAGCTGACTATCATTGACCTGATAGGCTGCGTTGCCTCTTCCTGCACTGTTCTGATCCTTTGACAGAGGACATTTGATGAGATTCTTAGCAAGATGCATCAAGTGATGAAGGAACTGCTTGCGTTGGATTCTCATAGGTTTAACAACATTGGAATCAATATAAGCATATCTATTTTAAAAGAAAATTACTGCATATGCTGAGAATCTGAAATAAAAACAGGCAATGCTAAACAATCACCAGGTCTGGCAGCATCTGTAGAGAGTGAAATAGAGCTAACATTTTAGGTTGAAGCTTTGCTTTCTGGAAAAGGGTTATTGACTTGAAACAGTGACTTTCTATTTTTCTATTGCTGGAAATGAGTTCTAATTTGCTGAGTGTTTTCAGCGTTTCCTGATATTAGCACAATATATCATCAAGTTCTCTTTTTGCATGCTGATATCATTTAGCCTAACCGTTGTTGTGAAGACCTTTGATGCATTATCTCTTGCAATCTTAATTGTGTTCAACTGGAATCCTTTCAGCATTGTACAGCACAGCTGTGCTCAGCATCTTTCTGCTGCAGCTGATAGTTTAATGAAGCATATCAACTCTCTAGGTCAACACAATGTTATATATGTGTACACCTTTGAAGGGATTGGCAATGGCTGATATAATCTTATCCTTGGAGATTTGCAGCAGGTGACCAAAGTCTCAGTGCTGAGCTATTATTCCTGAACCAATATATATATATATATATATATATATACATAATAAAATTCCTGAACTGCCGCATCAAAAAAGCCTAGTTGACAAATACTTTTCCTTTTGTTATGTTTCCTTCTTTTGTAGGCAGAAACAACTAACAATGCCAGCAGCTCCAGCACTGTCACTACCACCACCATCGGTCCCAGTAGCTCCAGCAGCCTCAATGCCAGCAGCTCCAGTGGGATTAATATGTATCCCAGTCCGACACTGGCTCCTCTCGCCGAACAGTGAGTACATCAACAATGTTTAACTAACATCTGAGAATTTTTAGGATTATTTATTTCTTCTGGAGATGTGGGCATCGTGGGCAAAGCTACCATTTCTTTGCCCATCCCTAGTTTCCTTGGGAAGGTGGTGGAAGGCTTATTTTCTTGAACTACTGGCCTAATACATTGAATGACTTGCGAGGCCACTTCAGAGGGTGCTTAAGTGTCAATTACATTTTTATGGGGCTGGAGTTACACATAGGCCTATACAGGGTAAGAATGGCAAGAGATTTGAAATGAGTGAACTAGATGGGTTTTTGATTTGATTTATTATTGTCATGTGTACCAAAGTATACCACACAAATGCATCAGGGTAACAGAACAGAGTGCAGGATATGATTTTACAGCTGTCAAAAAGGTGCAGAGATAGATAAGCATTAACATTGAAGAGGTCTATTAAAAGTCTGATAACAGCAGGGAAGAAACTCTTCTTGAATCTATTCATACGCATTCAAATTTATATATCTCAAATTTTAGTGTTGACCTTTCTCTGCATCCTCTCTGAGGCTGTAACATATTCTGCACTCTGTTCTGCTACCCTAATGGACTTTGTATGATACAACCTGCCTGTATAGCATGCAAAACAACATTTTTCACTGTATCTCAATACTTGTGACAACAATAAATCAAACTCCATCTTAAACTCAGTAATAATCAGATAATCTGCTTTTGTGGTGTTGATTGAGGATACATTTTGGCCAAATCACCACATTTTGCTTCTCTGGACATGGTCAAAATTGTGCACTAGAATCTTTAACGTCCATCCCAGCAGGCAGTTGGATACCTCAGTTTAATGTCTTTCTGAGAATGGCATCTCCAACAGTGCAGCACTCCTTCAGTACTGAACAAAAGCTTCAAACTTGATTTTTGTTCTTAAGCCATGGAACAAGACTTTAATTCAGCATCTTATGACTCATAGACATAAGTCACTGATCCAGTGCTGCTGCTCAAGATGCATATCTTTCTGCAAGTTCAGTGCTGGGTAAGCTTTTGCTCTTTCCGTTTTCCTGTAACAGTGAAGCTGAATTCTTTGTTTCCTATGTATAAAGCGGGAAGCAGAATGCTGATAAGGAGAATAAATGTCCTACTCCAGGCAAAGTCCAATCGGTCAAGGTCGAGATAACCAGCTCAGAGACAAAAGCCAAGATTGAAGAGGAAGCTTACAATAAAGGGTAAGATTTCCCTTATGCCTGGAGAGAATGGAGTGGAATATATAGATGCTAGTAGAGCGTCCACCCTCACAATCCACACAAGTGTTGGCTGCTGAGTGCTGAATCTCCCCATTGCTCTGCAAAGACAATACAGACTCTCAGATATGACAACAGCCATTCCTTGCGTCCATTCAGGATCTAGTGATCTTCTTACTTAGTGCTTGTTGGTAAAACCCCAAAAGGTGCTTCTTATCCATTAGCTCAGGAGTTTAACTTATTCTCCTGTCAACCATTCTCAGTCCCAACATTGTTCTATTTCTCTTGCTGTATTTTCTATAAATCTCCATAATGGAATCTTGGGAATAATGGAAGTCCTTTGATAGCTCCTTATGTAGAGCGTTCACATCCAAATCAGACATCCATTTGTCCCTTCATTGCTCCAGGAAGGCTCCCAGTAAGTCAATGCATTGATTTTAAAATTCGTGTCATTTTTTTTCAAATCCCTTCACTATCTGACCTCTCCCAATTGCTCCAAACTCCTCCAGCTTCATAATAGTCAGAGATGTTTGCACTTTTCTATTTCAGGCTGCTTGAGAATCCCTGCTTTAACCACTCATCCATTGACAGCTATTCCTTTAGTTGCTGGGTTTAAACTGGAATTCTCTCCCTAAACCTTGCTCCATTTCTACTTCTCTGTCTTCCTTTATGGAGCCCCTTAAGCCTGCCTCTTTGCCCAATATTTTGGTCATCTGTTCTAAGAATTTATTATATGGCTCAGTAATTAATCTTGGGTCCAATGTTTTACAGCGTTAAAGGTGCTATCAATGGAAATACTTGTATTTGTTCGCTCTTGATATTAGTGGAAATGATCATTGAATGGTGAGATTAAAAACCTCTTTTCAGGCAGTCCTTGGAATCAAGGATGACTTACTTCCTGTCCGGAATGATGGCTTCTAAGCTTGCTGATAAATGCAATGTGCAATCTGCACCCACTGTCACATGCAAGGCAGGTATTGCATGGAGGGACAGGTAGATGAGTACTTTGTAGGTTTGTACACACTTCCCAACATCTTAACTTCTGCTCTGGTATTTAACAGCTACTAGGATGCTTTGAAGGCATAGCTAAAGTGCTTCTACTGTAATCCTGAGTGTTTCCTGTCATTATCAAATCCCAAGTAGAGCAGATACTTCAGATCCTAATGTCAGGCACAAGAGTGATATATCCAGCCTAGCAGAGTTGGTTTAACTGATTAATGTTGGCTTACTAAAGGACACTACGTTTGGGCACACCCCCTTGCCGTTAGATTTGACTAATCTTGTGAAAACTTCTTCAGAGTTTTGAATTGCCTGCTGCAGTTTGTCTGAGTTTCCCCAATAGGTTGTCTAAGTAGAATGAGAAAGGGCTGTACTAATATCGGTGCAGGAGTATTGTGTGGGCTTGTGTGGACATTGCACCCAAACTGCACACAACAACCATTCCCTATCTGTATTTATAGCCAATGCAATGTGATGTAAAAGTTGTGCAAAGTTTTATAAACATTTTTTGCCTCCAAGTTACCAAGAAGGTTTGAAAGCCCAACTCAGCCAGGAACAGAAGGAGTTGCATGACATCCCTGAGAAGGTAGAGGAGCACAATACAGAGAAACAACCAGAACTCAACTTCAAAGAAGAAAGGAAATGCAGGTGGGTTCCTGAAACTTTCATCATTCTAACGAAAAGATTTGCTGCATTATTTATGGGATTACTATCCAACGTATTGTTCTGTCCCCAGTTTAATATGGCACATCACAAATTACACAAGCTGATTTTAAGCATTCAGGGCGTAATATCCCAGATTCAGTGTTCAATACCCCAGATTTGAATCCCCAGAAGAGACAGTGAGGTAGTGGTGAAAATACTGGACTGGGGGGCCTGGGCTGATGCTTTGGGAACATGAGAACATGGTAACATGGCAGCTAGTGCAATTTAAATTCAATTTTAAGCTTATTTCATTGATGGTAACCACAGAAATTATTATCAGTTGTCATAAAAATCCATTTAATGCCTTTCAGGGAAGGAAATCTGCCATCTTTACCTGGTTTGGCCTACATGTGCCTCCAGACCCACAGCAATATGGTTGACTCTTAACTGCTGTCAAAGTCAATTAGAAATGGGTAGGAAATGCCAGCCTTGCCACCGCCACCATATATCTTGAGTTAATTTTAAAGAAAAGTGGTTGTATCCATAGATTTTAATACAGGTTCCTTGGTTTTGTACTGTACACTTGCAAACTCCACACAGACAGTCACCTGAGGCGGGAATTGAACCCGGGTCTCTGGCGCTGTGAGGCAGCAGTGCTAACCACTGTGCCACCGTGCCGCCCACTATGATTCATATGATACATATGATTCAAGTCACACATTGTGTACCTTCACATGTGGTTTGGTGAACCACTCTTTTATGGAAATAAACTTTATAGAAACCCATTAAATGGAAACTGTTCTGGCAGGAAGGGTACACTGGTCTTGGAGGGACTGCATTACAGATTCACCAGAACAATACTGGACAAAATGGGCATTCCGTTATGAGGATAGCTTGCATATACTGAACTTATATTCAGTTTAATCAAAAATATTAATTAATTAAAGGATTAAAATGTTGAAAAATGCAATAAAGTAGATAGAAACAATTTACCTCTGGATGGGGATTATTCAGAACCAAGGTTGTATTAGACATTCAGAGGTGATATCACCAAACACCTCTTCAGAGTAGTGGAAATTTAGAACACCCTCCCAAAATAAAACTGTTGATAATTTGCAAGTTTTGGGATGCATGGATCTTTCAAGACTGAAATCTGTAGGTTTTACTTTGATAGCATATTCTGGAAAACAGAAAGAAAACAGGTAAATGGAGTCAAGCTGCAGGTTAGTCTTAATCTAATTGAATAATAACAGGCTTGAGGATCCAGATGGGAGGATAATAAAAACAATGATTCTAAGAAACGTACAGAAGTGAAAATTATTTCATCTCAGCTCAATTATGTTTCAATCATGTTTTATACATCCCAAGCCTACATAACTGGCAATGTCAGCAATGTTAGTTTGGAGTACTCACCAGAGTAGTACACATGGGAGCTCACTTTGGATTGAAGGCTGCATTGTGGAAGGAACTTTCTGGGTAAAGTAATAATGAAACTTTTATGTTGATAACATCTAAGTGCTGATTAAAGTCCCTGCTTTGTCTGATAACAGATTGCACCAGTCTCATCACTTCCTGTAAACAAAAACTTATACTTCATTTACTTTCTAAAATATACCCATTCTCCTGCTTACATATTTTGGGCATAAAATGCTTAGTTTATGTCGCACTGTTTTTGTCAGTGCACAGATGCCATTAGAATCCAGAGCTTCCCACAGTTCCTCTGCAATCCCAGGTCACTCTGATCATATAGGACTGCTACATAAGTACACAGTCCTTTGCTCTTGGCACCATAGGGGCTCTGGGTTGAGTCTGTGAGCACAGAGTTCTAGCTCAATAAATCAAAGAGGGAAATGCACCTGAGTTGCTCCAGAGATTGAGTTGAGAAAAGATGTTCACTAATCTTTTGCAAGTAATAAAAATTGGTGTCTCTGTCTGTTTCTGTCTCTCATGCTTTACTTTGTTGACTATTTAACTCTGCCTCTCCCACTCTGTCCCAATTTCTAACTTATTTTTATTTTCTTTTTCTCTGTCTTTACCTGTCTCTGTGTCTCTGTCTGATTTTCTCATGTTCACTCTCCCTCTATCTCTTTGTTATTTTCCATCTCCCTGTCATCATCTGCTCTCTGCTCTGACACTCTATCCCTTTTACTATCTTTTTCACTCTCTCTTTTGTTTTCTTCCTCTGAATGTTTCTCTTGTTCAAGCTCTGCGTTCCTCTGCCCCCTGTCTTCTTCTGTCTCTTTTGTTCCATTCTACTACTCTCTCCCTCTCTTTTTTGCCTGTATGTTCTTCTTTATCCCTCTATCGTTTTCTTTCTGCTTCACTCATTCCCTGCCTCTCTCTCTCTCTCGCTCTTTTTCTCTATCTCTTACTTCCTCTACATTCATTATCCTGTCTCTCTTCTATCTCTTTTCTGTGTTTATCTTTTTCATTTGTCTATCTGTTTCCTCACCCTGTCTTCCTTTCTTCTTGCCTGTCTCTGTCTTGCTTTATCTGTGTTTGGCATCTCTTTGTTTCTGGATCTCTCTTTGCCCACCTCTCCCTTTCTTGATTTCTCTGTTCCCCTTCTCTGTGTGTCTCTCTCTCTCATTCCCCTTCTCACAGTAAGTTTGAAGAAGTTTCAGAGCTGATTGACAGACTGTGCCCGAAGTGTTTGAGACATCGCAGTGCAATCTGGATTGTGGGGGCTGTGGTCCTATTCTTTGCTGTTCTCATCAGTATCTTCAGCTCCATCCATTATCCGTGCAGTGATCTATCGGACACTCCAAACAGGAAGAGCAGCTGCTCGGCAGTGCAGAAATATCTCTGGCCCTTCTCAGGATCACGACACAAGAATCGAGCACAGGTGTAAGGGAAAGTTTGAATTTCTGGGGGAGCGAGAGCACAAATCATTCCACAATCAAACACCAGGGAGACAGCTTTCACAAGACTTCCAAAGGCGTGTGAACACAGGCATTTATAGAACCATCGTCGCTTGAACCATCCACCAACACAGTGACCAGCTGCTAACTTACAACTAGGAACAGCATAGTTTACATAGCCCTCTAAGATATTCAAATTATTTAACTGTTTTATCCTAAAAGGCATTTAATCATTTGATTGTTTCTGTGTTTAAATATTGATTAATGGGTGTAAGTAAATATTCATACTTCTGAACAATCTTGTTGCAAACTGTTTCCTATTTTACTTCTGTTAGCTGGAAGACAAATCAGGTGATTTTTTAAATTTTAGTTATATTGTTTCTATTGTTCCGACCTGATTTTAATTTTTCATGACAAATTACCCAAAATAGGACAGGCCAACACTGGTTGTGATCAAACTCTACCATGCTCTAGCCAGCCCCACCTTGGACCATTGTGTCATGTGCCAGTAATGGAGACAATGGAACAACATTCATACACTGGAGGCAGAGCAGAGAAGGAATGCATATCTAAGAGCATCAAAGGGTCAGAGTAATGAAAATACTGGAAAGACAGTTTTGAAAGGAGAGATCTGAGAAGTGATCTTAAACAGTTTATTAAAATAAATAAAGACTGCAAATTAAACCAGAAGAGCCGGATAAGGGAGAACAAATTCAAATTAATTAATAAAAGGCAAGTTCAAGCTAATCAATGGCAAATCCAGCTCTTTTTTCTTTACACGTGGAATGAAAGCTTGGAAAAGGGAGTGGGAGGTAACAACCGAGAGGCAGTTTAGGGATAGAAGCATTTTCATTGATGGATGAGGAGAATCTCTTGATGAATTGATGTTCAGAGAGACCTTCCACACTCCCTACGGTTTTTGAACCTTCACTTTTAATAATTATTTCAAGAGTGAGGAATTTCACCTGTTAGTACATTGCAACGTGAAATTCGAACTGTTGTGCCTCTTAAGAGGGACATGAAACAATAAACAGAAAAAGGAAAATAAGGACTCAAACTGAAATCTCCAAAGAATCAGATCTGCTCTGTCATCTCCTATCCAGGCTCACTTTCTCCTCAGATTTTTAATCTAGGTTACAACATTCACCCTCTACTCCTTCTACTACCCTGACATTTAGAACCTGAATGTTAGTGCAAGTTGCCGCTATCTTCACTGCCTCACATAGATCCATCCTGAATGATATACCCCTTCCTCACCTGAGCATTCCCAATTGGAGATTCAACAGATCGGGGGCATTTACCTCATCTCTTGCCACAGCTATTTAGGAAGATCAGTGTGTGAAGAAAGAATCTGGAGGAATCCAGCAGAGATTTCAACCCCAACGTTTGCCATCTTTTGTGATCAGACAATTCATTTTTATAATGATCTTGCCTAATTCAGGGGCAAACCCACAAGTAATTTTGCACCTTTGTTTTATGGTTTTAAAAATCATCATAGAAGCAAGAGAAGAGGCTTAGGTGTTGGCTGAGAGGCAACTGTACATAAATCCACCTTTTTGTTATTCATTCATTTGATGTGAGAGTTTCTGGCAAAGCCAACATTTAATCCCAGTGAGAAAGTGGTGCTAGCTGCCATCTTGAACCACTGCAGTCCACATGGTGTAGGGACACATGAATACTGTTGAGCAGGGTATTCAAGAATTTTGACCCAGTAACAGGGAAAGAATGGCAAAATATTTTGAAATCAGAGAGGATGCCTTACAGGAAAACTTACAGGTGGTGGTGTTCCCATTCATCTGCTACAAGGTGGTAGATGTGGGTTTGGAAGGTGCTGTGAAGAAGCCTTTATGATCTGCAACACTGCATCTTGTAAATGGTACACACTGCTGCCACTGAGTGCTAGTGATGGAAGGAGTGCTCTTCAAGTGGGCTGATATGTCCTGGGTTGATGACAACTTCCCAAGGGTCAATAGGACTACACTCATTCAGGCAAGTGGAGAGTATTCCATCACACTCCTGACTTGTGCTATGTAAATCGCGGTCAAGCTTTGAGGAGTCAGGAGGAGAGTTATTTGCTGCAGACTTCCCAACCATTGATCTGCTTTTGTAGTCACAATATTTACGTGGCTGGTCCAGTTAAATATGTTGATACATTTTGTATATGTTCTCAGCTGTCCTGGATTAATTAATGGAAAATTTAAATAATAGATAGCTAATATTATGCTGAACTGAATCTTACACAAAAATTAAAAATGCCAGATTAATAATTGTGTGCAGTGACTGCGATGGTAATGTCCTTATTCTAAGATAATAAGATAATACTTAAATTTAATAGGCCTGTTGTAAAGTGCAATATTTATGAGCAGTGGAATTGATTGGGCGGGGTCCTCCACCAAAGCACTGAGAACATATGAAAGTAACACAATAATATTCTTCCTTCATGTCTGAATGTTATCATATTATATCAATATCCATGTAAAGATTTGCACGTTTAAGCTAACACAATGTACTGTATAGTCCCACATACTTGATTTTGTTAAAATAAAGTTTACCTAAAATGTCTCTGTGTAACTTGTTTGACAAGAGATCTTTTTCCCATTTAGAACCTTAAGGATTTATAACAGTAGGAGTTGTCAGCTCATTGCATTTGTGCCAATTCTTTGCTACATCAATATCAAACTGAATGGCATAGCCAATTAGGTAGTGGTTTATACAAACTGATGTTACTGTCCTGCTCTCTCCTGAAGAACTTTACATGAATCCAAAACTAACTCTGCTGCCCAGCTGTCTCCCTGTAGTCCTGGTCCCACTGATCCCACTGTTCCTGTCTCTTCCTATAGCCCTCCTTCAATTACACACTATTGCTACCACTCCATCCCGATAGTTTTATGTCCTCTTACTTTTTCTTAAGTAACTATCCAGTTTTTCATTAAAAGATACATTGATCTTTGCATCATACCTCCCCTTGGTAAAATATTCTGTACTCTGACAGCCTTCTGTGTAAATAACATCTCACAAAATGCTATCCTCAGTCTTTCAATAACAACTTTAAAGTGATGACCTCCTCAGCACTGACTCCCCAACCAGAAGAAACAATCTTTCCTGTACCCACTCTGAAAGTATGTCCAGCCAGTCCTCATGCCTCCAAAGTAACATCTAGGTAAATCAACCACTTTGCACTAATGCGAAATCCAAAACTGCACATAGTTTCTAACTGTGGTTTAGTGGTTTGTACAAAGTTAACTATTTCTTCTTCAATTTTGTATTCTATGCCTCCAGTTGTAAAACCACATTTTCTACTGGTCTTTCAATGAAAGGTATTTTATACGTAGTCATTGGATGTGTGGGTCACTTGCCAGCTCAGATTTATTGCCCATTATTATCTATCCTGGAGAAGGTAGAGTGAGCTACCTGGAAATGCTGCAGTCTTGGTGTTTAGAGACACTCAGAACTGTTAGGAAGGTAATTCTGGAATTTGACCCCATAACAGTGAAAGAACAACAGAATGTTGTGTGGATTGTAGGGAAAGTTGCAGGTGATTGTTTTCCCTTATATGATCTGCCCTTGTCCTTCTAGATGATAGATGTTTTGGGTTTGGAAGATGCTGTTAAAGGAGCATTGGTGAGTTACTGCAGTGCATCTTATAGATGGTACACACTGTTGTGACTGTATACCAGTGGTGATGGGATTAAATATTTACAATATTGGAAAGTGTGCCAATTAAGCAGGCTACTTTATCCTGAGTAGAGTTGAGCTTCTTGTATGTTGATGGAGTTGTATCAATCAGACAAGTGGACAAAATTGCATCATACTTCTGACTTGTGCATTGTAGTTGATGGATAGACATTGAGGAGTTGGGAATTAGTTGCCACAGAATTCCTGGTTTCTGACTTACTCCTACAGCCACAGTATTTGTATGGCTACTCCATTTCAGTTTCTAATCAACAGTAACATTGATAGTGGAGAATTCATTGATGGAAATACCATGGTGCATTTCTTACCCAAAGTGCATTATATCCAAGCAAGTATATTTGAAATGAATTTTAGTGTTGGAAATGTGGCAGCCAAAGTTTACGTGACAAGCTCCCAAAAATTGTACTGTTCCAATCAAGTGAGCAGGAGTAAATCAGTTCCCCTCTTGTCAATCTCATCCATTAGCAATATCAAAGATTTATATTCTTTTTCACACAAGGTTTAGCAAATTTTAATTAGAATGAAGTTAACTAGTGGTCCAGAAACAAAAAGAATCTAAATCACAGGTCTTCTTGAGTGAAAGGAAGTAATTTATCTGGCTAACCCTGAAAAAAACAAAATATTAAAGCATAAATACGCACCTGTACAAAGTTAAAGAGGGGTTGTGCCCATTCTAAAACAGAAATAAAATAATTCACAGTTTACAATTCTTAGGGTGTCCACTTATATGAAAGATTTTAATCTGGGATCAAATTTATTTGATTGATGACTAGTGTCCTCAACAGTAGTGAATACTTTCTCTTGTCTTTTAAATTTTCTTGTTCTGATGTTTCATTTCAATCAACTCAACAACTGGGTATTTTTCATTCTTCAGAGGCTGAGAAATCACTTCCCTTACCTTTTGGAGAAGCCGGTGTTGGACTGGGCTATACAAAGTTAACAATCACACAACACTAGGTTATAGTCCAACAGGTTTAATTGGAAGCACACTAGCTTTCATCAGGTGGATGAAGGAGCGGTGCTCCGAAAGCTAGTGTGCTTGCAATTAAACCTGTTGGACTATAACCAAGTGTTGTGTGATTTTTAACTTCCTTTACCTTGTTTCAGTTGCAAATCCATCTCCTGTCCTCTGCCACAAGCTGATTTTTGTATTCCAATCCTTGTTTCCAAGCCTGATAATTGTAATAATGTCTTTCACCTCAAATATGTGAAATTTAACATTAATAGGAGATGGGAATTTCTTAATGCCTGACCGATAAAAATGTCAGACAATTTTTGTTTATTCCACATTGATTTCATGAATTGTGGCTAACCAGTATGGTCAGTTGATTGCTGTAGCCATTTTGAGTCAGTGTTTTTTCCCTTTTTAAAACCGTTTTAGAGGCATAGAGTCAAATAATCATGGAGATGTAGAGCATGGAAGCAGACCTTTTGGCCCAACCCGTCCATTCCGACCAGATATCCTAACCTAACCTAGTCCCATTTTCCAACATTTGGCCCATATCCCTCTAAACCCTTCCTATTCATATAACTATCCAGATGCATTTTTAATGCTGCAATTATACCAGCCTCCACCACTTCCTCTGGCAGCTTATTTCATAAACACACCACCCTCTGCATGAAAAAGTTGCCCCTTAAGTCTCTTTTATATCTTTCCCCTCTCTTGCTAAACCTATGCCCTCTAGTTCTGGACTCCCCCACCTCAGGGAAAGGACTTGGTCTATTTATCCTATCCTCATGATTTTACAAACTTCTATAAGGTCACCCCTCAGCCTCAACACTCCAGGGAAAACATCCCCAGCCTGTTCAGCCTCTCCCTATAGCTCAAATTCTCCAATCCTGGCAACATCCTTGTAAATCTTTTCTGAACCCTTTCAAGTTTCACAACATCCTTCCAATAGGAAGGAGACCGGAATTGCACTCAATATTCCAAAAGTGGTGTAACCAATGTCCTGTACAACCACAACATGACCTCCCAACTCCTGTACTCAATACTCTGACCAATAAAGGAGGGCACATACCAAATGCCTTTTCACTATCCTATCTATCTGCAATTCTACTTTTAAGGAATTATGAACCTGCACTCCAAGGTCTCTTTATTGAGCAACACTCCCTAGGTCCTTACCATTAATTGTATAAGTCCTGCTCTGATTTGCTTTTCCAAAATGCAGCACCTCACATTTATCTAAATTAAACTCCACCTGTTGCCCCTCAGCCCCTTTGGCCCATCTGATCAAGATCCTGCTGTACTCTGAGGTAACCATCTTTGTTAAATATTACACCTCCAATTTTGGTGTCATCTGCAAACTTACTAACTATACCTCCTATGTTCACATCCAAATCATTTATATAAATTTTAGACCATGGCTGTCATAGGTATTAAAATCAGATGATGAAATTTGAAAATAAATTGGCAATTTTTATCACTGTTGTTACAATATCCATACCAATGTAAAGAGTTGCACACTCAAGCTAAAGCATTACGTTATATAGTGCCACATACTTGATTTTGTTGAAATAAAATTGTCCTAAAATGTTTCTGTTTAATTTGTTTGATTAAAATGATTTGCTTTGTCATTTAGAATTTGAAAGAAATGTTGGACCACAGATATATAGGGGAGAATTCTCCTCTGTTCTTCAATGTAATGATTATAAGACTCCACACACCCACCTGAGAGAGAAGACAGCTTCAGTCTAACATCTGATTCAAAAGACAGCTGCTCAGTGCTCTCTAATAAGTAGTACCTGGACAGTGGTCCCTCACTGCCACTCAGATTGTGCTATACTCCTTCAATTCTACCCCTCTGCCAGTGAAGTACTCACTTGCTATTGCCCCTCTGATACTGCAGAACACCTTCAGTTAAAGGCAAAGTTGCATTGTCCTACCAGACAATGCAGCTGGTCTCATCATCAAAGACAACTAGTGGGTGCTTTAACCTAAAGGTTGCCATGCTTCAGGCAAGGGGTGAGATTGAGAAGGAGAGTCCTTCATGTTAACTCAGCTGTTGCAAGAATTGAGCCCACACTGTTGGCATCACTCTGCATTGCAAACTGGCTGTCTAGCCAACTGAGCTAACTGATAGTACAGTGCACCCTCAGTATTACTGACTTTCTGACAGTGCAGCATTCACTCAGTAGCAACAGTGAACTTCAGTACTGCCCCCTCAATGTTAATACAGGACTGACTGCACTCCCTCAGAACTGACCCTCTGATAGAGCTGTGCTCACTCAGTATTGATGATCTGCCAAGGCTGTTCTCCTCAGTGTTGATTTTCCACCAGCACAGCTTCTTGAGTATTGACTCTCTGACAATACTGAACTCCTTCAGTACTGTTTCTCCATTAGTGCAACACTCCTGAATACCAAACCTCCAATAGGGTGACAGTCTGCATTCTGATGTCAACCTGGACATCTTTGTCAGCTTTTTACCTGGACTGGAACTTGAACCTGGTGGGTTAGATTTCACCAGCCAATGACATTTTGGGTTTGGAGCAAAGAGTGAATAACAACACAGGAATAGGATGAGGCTATTTAACTCGATGAGTTTATTTTGCCTTTTTAATGAGATCGTGGCTGATACATGACATCTCATTTGTCCTCTATTGCTTAATACCTTCAAATATCAAAACTCTATCAATCTCATAGTTAACATTAAGAATTGATTTATCATTGATTGCCATTTGTGGCAGAGAATTCCAAATTTTTGTTATCCTTTGTGTGTAGAAGTGTTTCCCAATGTAGTAAAATATCTGGCTGGATATTTTACACTCTGCCACTAGTCCTAGACTTCCCAGCAAACAAAAATAACATCTTTATCTATGCTTGTTAAAAGCTTGAGAATTTTTATCAGATCACTCCTTAACCTTTTACACCGCAGAGAGTTCATCCCTAGTTTATGTAATTTCTCTTTGTAATTTAACCCATGATCTCCTGGTGGTTGATGAGACATAGCAGACAGACATGGGTCGAGAGGAGCGGATACAGCAAGCAATTAGAGACAGCAAATCAGAACAGACATAGCAGAACAGGGGGAATTACATCTTCAAAATGAAGCAGAGTGAGAGGATTGGCAAGGTGAGTGTATTGAAGTGGATCTAAAGTGTGTCAAAAATTAAAATTTATGCTCCTAAACATTTCTGTGTTCCCATTGAATGATCTGGTCCAATGTAGGATGGGTCTCACTGGAACCATTTAAAATGGCTGTTTAAGAGGCCTGCACAGAACAAGTTAGTAACTGAATTCATTAACATTATCATAAAATTGCAGACACGTAAAAATGCTGACCCAATAATTTCTTATTCTGTCTCAATCAAAATCCCCAGCTGAACTGAATTCTTATCAGCAAGCTCTCGTCATTCCTTTGTTTGTAATTAAAGACAGGAAATCTTTTTGATTCCAAGTTATTAATCATATTGACAGAGCTTAAATATTGCTAAAAGGAAACCAGTCAAAGCTTTTCATCTTACACTCAAATAAAGATGATACGAGAAACAGACTTGAAAAAGAGACAACAATTTATAAAATCTATTACTATGATCTACTGAATGTCTGTGTTCATGGGTGAATATACAAATTGGGATTCCTGCAGTTCCACATGCTACAAGGTCAATTTTATTGGCCAAAGTTAAAAATCACACAACATCAGGCTATGGTCCAACAGGTTTATCTGGAAGCACTAGCTTTCGGACTATTGTGTGATTTTTAACTTTGTCCACCCCAATCCAACACTGGCACTTCCACATCATGGCTACAATCTCATTGGCAACATTGTGCATAGGGCCCTAGTCATCTGTTCACCTTGAAAGCTTGACTTTGGAGATAGGGTGTGTCAAATCTACTCAAACCAAATCATTATTCACTGAATGTGGCAGAAACTCATGAAAGGGCCTTGTGTACCATTGAGCAAGTCCTAGGTCACTGTGGAAGGGGAGGTATCTCAAAACATTTAACACCAGATGAAGATAGCTATCGCATGATGCTATATGCAGTAAAGCCAGAAATGGTTTTCTCCGTGAACAAGATGCTGCATTTGCCAACCATACAAATGAATAATGTGGTATATGAGTTTCAGTGCTGGTGTGATGCCAGTTAGTTAAGCCATGCATCTCAAGTTCAAAATACTCCAGATTATGATAACAGTGATCCAGAAAACCAAGATCATCAGTCAGGCTCACAATGTGATGCATTTTTGTGTGCTGGAAGCTACATATATTAACACATACAACCCTATTTTACATAGGCAAAAGGAATTTGTACATACATTACATGACTTCTATGGAAAAGAGATAATGCTGACCTCCCATTTCTGCTGCATTCTCATAGCAAACCTTGACCAGTCACACTCTAGCTTCCTGGTCTGAGAATTAAGATTGATAGTCAACTCTTCTTAATGTGTCTCCATACCAACGATGACCAACTTCCCCTTCTAGGGTAATCTGGGGTAGACTGGTCACTACTCGAAGCAGAAAGTGGTCAACAAGGAACGTTTTGTTAGATTTTGCTATATACAACCCAGTCAGCACCTTTGTCTAATGTTATATAAATTGTTGTCCCTTTCTGCAAGCCTATTTCATGTTTCATAGTTCTGATGAATGGAAGATAAAAAGTCTTAGTTTCTGGCATCCTTTTAGCAATGCTTAAATGTTGTTGACATTAAGTTCACTGCTCTCTAAGTGTTTAAATATGGAAGGCCTAAAAATGGCTTGGGAGAGATGAAAGAATTTGATAGTATGGCTAAAGCATAAAATGTTCTGATGCGTTTTGTACTAAAAAATGGCAAAAACCAGCATTCAATTTCATTTACAGAGGGATAGAATTAAACAAGAGAGGTTATGTTAAATTTATACTTGGACTAATGTGAATGGTTCTTTATAAAAACAGGATAAAGGAACTGAGGAAGGTGTAAAAAAGATTTACAAGAATGATACCAGAATCAAGAGGGTATAGAGAACAGGAAAGACAGGACTGGCTGGACCTTAATTCACAGGAAAGACCAGATTCGGGGTGACCTGATGGAGGTGTATATGTTTATGAAAGAGTTTAGAGTCACAGAGTCATACAGATGTACAGCATGGAAACAGACCCTTCGGTCCAACCCGTACATGCTGACCAGATATCCCAACCCAATCTAGTCCCCCCTGCCAACACCCGGCCTATATCCCTCCAAACCCTATTTTTATACCCATCCAAATGCCTTTTAAATGTTGCAATTGTACCAGCCTCCACCATATCCTCTGGCAGCTCATTCCATACATGTACCTCCCTCTGTGTGAAAACGTTGCCCCTTAGGTCTCTTTTATATCCTTCCCCTCTCACCCTAAACCTATGCCCTCTGGCTCTGGACTCCCCCACCCCAGGGAAAAGACTTTGCCTATTTACCCTATCCATGCACCTCATAATTTTGTAAACCTCTATAAGGTCACCCCTCAGCCTCTGACACTCCAGGGAAAACAGCCCCAGCCTGTTCAGCCTCTCCCTGTAGCTCAAATCCTCCAACCCTGGCAACATC
>NC_057725.1:30916858-30934528 GCF_004010195.1 Chiloscyllium plagiosum
TTGCCTTTCCAAATACATGTACATCCTGTCCCTCAGGATTCCCTCCAACAACTTGTCCATCACCGATGTCAGGCTCACTGGCCTACAGTTCCCTGGCTTGTCCTTACCACCTTTCTTAAACAGTACTACCACATTAGCCAACCTCCAGTCTTCCAGCACCTCACCTGTGACTATTGATGATACAAATATCTCAGCAAGAGACCGGCCCATCACTTCTCTAGCTTCCCACAGAGTTCTAGGGTACACCTGATCAGGTCCTGGGGATTTATCCACCTTTACCCATTTCAAGACATCCAGCACTTCCTCCTCTGTAATATGGATATTTTGCAAGGTGTCACCATCTATTTCGCTACTTTCTATATCTTCCATATCCTTTTCCACAGTAAATACTGATGCAAAATACTCATTTAGTATCTCCCACATTTTCTGCGGTTCCACACAAAGGCCGCCTCGTTGATCTTTGAGGGGCCCTATTCTCCTTTTGTCCTTAATGTATTTATAAAATCCTTTTGGATTCTCCATAACTCTATTTGCCAAAGCTACTTCATGTCCCCTTTTTGTTTTTAGGTTGGATGCTGAGAAAATCTTTCCACTTGTGGGTGAGATGGGATGTCAGAAGCATAAATATAAAATAGTCACCAACAAATCCAGTATAGAATTCTGCACATCTTGGCCCACCTAACTCAGCCTTGAATAAATTCAGTGACCAAGCTTTCATAGGTGAAAAGACAAAGACCCCTTGAGAGAATAAAAAGTCTCCACATCTCTGTCTGAAAAGTGAGATCTCTTAATTTGAACAACACAGTCCTAGTGGAGTCTAGCAAGGTATAATCGTGGAGGTGAAGGTGTTGTGGTGAGGGGTGTGTCCAGAACTGCGTAGTATAATGTAGTTCTGAGGGTTGGTCAAGTTGTGCAAAATGATGATCTCTGTGCATTGAATTATCAAAGGACTGCTGCTTTCCTGTGTAGGTGTGATATCGGATAGCAGGCAGCAAGCTGCTATCTTCACTATTGCTGCTGAAGCTGCAAACATGTTCTAAATAAAAACATGTGATTTCACTGGAAACAGTGATGAATAACCTTCCTGTCACATGTGTGATGCCTGCCCTTGGTGAACTTAATCACAGAACTTTTAGCCTCTCTCTCTCTGACTTGCCCCTCCTCTTTCTGTTAACTCTCCCCACCCAAAGATTTTTTTTAAGTCTCAGCGTGGAGTTTATCATCAAGGCTCTGACTCAAGCATCTCCAAATTTTCAACTGGCACTTGGAGGACAATGGTGACCACGACTTTCTCCTCCTGGTGCTGCTATTGCTGCTGCCATCATCACGCCTGGTTTCAGCACAAATGAAGTCAGAGTAGGAAATGTATTAGAAGGTGTGTAAATCTTTTATAACCAGTAGCCTCCTGTGTTATTCCCCAATGTCAATTCCAAGCATGAATCTCCATTCCACTGTCAACATAGTCATAGGGTCCAAAACTATTACTAAGTTCATAGAATCCCTACATTGAGAAAGCAGGCCATTCAGCCCATCGAGGCTACACCACCTCTCCAAAGAACATTCCAGCCAGACCCACCCCATCCCGTAACCCTGCATTTCACATGGCCAATCCACCTAACCTTCACATCTTTGGATTATGGGAGGAAACCAGAGCACCCAGAAGAAACTTACACAGACACAGGGAGAACATGCAAACTCCACACAGTTGCCCGAGGGGGGAAATTGAAGCCAGGTATCTGGAGCTGTGAGGCAGCAATGCTAACCACGGAGCCACCATGCCACTCCAGTTCTAGCAACCCAAAAGCTGATACCCTTGTGGACTGGTTTTATATTTAACTATTAGGCGAAATGGAGAGGTTAGACTCTGTCACAATGCAGTCCAGCACTCTGCAACAAAACCTCAACAACAGCCCGAAACCAACTTAAAAACCACAACTTGCATTTATAGATATTTTTAATCAATCTGGACAGATAAACTGCCTCAATAAAATAAAACATTTCAGAGAATGGTTCGATAACACATAGAGTGGTTGAGGTGGGAAATATTAATGCATGTAGCATTAAGGCACATGCCCACATGAATAAAATAATTATGTTCTGAAGTAGGTCAGAGGATTAAAAATGTTAACACTGTTCTCTCTCCACAGATGCTGTGAGACCTGCTGAGTTTTTCAAGCAATTTCTGATATTAATGATAATAAAAAGATCATGTTTGAAAAGGGTTGGAAGCAAAGGAGTAGGAAGAGGCTTTTGTAGTCCAGTTTGAAAGTCTGTAAGCCTTTGTTAAATCTATGCAATAAAAACCTATTAATGAAAACATGCCTCAATGAGAAACTCTCAGATCTCCGAATACTGAATTAATAATTGTGCAGCTGATAAGTGAAACAAATGTCACAGACATCAGTCACTATGAGCCCTGTCTCAAAGCAATGTCAGATAACCGCTTTTAAGATGGTTCAATAGATCCCAGAACCAAGTGTGTCAAAATGGCATTAGGGTCAAAACATTCCATGAGGCACGCAGGTTGCATTGAACAATGATATCGTCTCAAACAGAAATGCTTGACAACTCAGCTAAGAGCTTGATTGTAAATGGACAATGATGGGAAATTAGTGGAAGGAAATTAGTGGAAGGTTTAGCCTCAAAATTTTGTGTTCATTATTCCCACTACAAAGCACTTTGTAAAGATGAGCTGTCTTTTGAACCATTGCAGTCTGTGGTGAGGATAGCACAGGACTAAGGGGAAGGGAGATCCAGATTTTAATCCAGCCACAGTTAACAGTAGTATCATTCCAAGTAAGCATGGTGTGTGACTTCAAAAGCAATTCGTAGTTGGTGATTTATCACAGCATCTGCTGCCCTTGTATTGCTTGGGGCTACGAAGAATTTACAGAATGGGTTTGAAAGGCATTGTTGATGACAGCATAGTGAGTTACAGCAGTACATCTTTTGGATAGTACACATTGCTGTCATTGGGCTTTGCTGGTGGCAGGAGTGAATGTTTAAGATAGCAGATGGGTGTTGATTAAGCAGCTTCTTTGTCCAAGGATTGTGTTGAGAATCTTGGGTGTTGTTGGAGCAGCTCTCATCTAGGCATTGGAGAGTAGTCCATTACACACCATGGAGTTGGGCATTAATCTGCTATCTCTGTGGTATAGGAAGTTCTGCCTCAGACAGCTACTAGCCAATCAGAGCCTTGCAACTTGCAGAAGGTTACCTCTGTGAAGGTTGTGGCCATTTCCAATATTGCTCATGATCATTGAGACAGTGTGCTGTATTGGATTGGAACAGTAGGTTGAATCTTGCCAACCCCTAAACAGTGAGGCCAATGGCAGGGCAGTTGAGAAATAATGACAAGAATGAAAATTTAGATGATTATCATCAAGCAAAGCAAGTCCAATTTTCCACCCAGTGTTTTAATGGTTAGATGAGAATTTCACTAGTGAGCAGTGAGAGGTCTATTTGCAAGTATGATTATCTAATTTTGCCTCATTTATGTGCAAATTGCTATTTTCCCAGATGAAGAGAAATAGACAGCAAAAGCTCTCAACATAAGAGGCAGAGCAAGTACCTGGTGGTTGCAAAGTGTGAGTGTCTTCTCTGGGCCTCCCTCTTAACCAGCATTCCCCAACACCTCCATGGGGAATGACCACTTTATCCTCTGTCCCATGAGCCAAGCACCAGCCTCATCCCATCACCATCATTGCATATATCTCAGACTCGACTAAACTACAGTTCTGCACTTCGATACTGCATTGTGTTGTTCACCAACATTTCTTATTGCTATGCTGGAGATACCCTGTTTCAAATAGGACATTAAAGTATGGCCCTGTTTTCTGTCTTGATGGAATGTAAGATTTTAAAAGATAAGATTTCTTCCCATTGTTCAAGTTAACATGTATCCATAACTTTTTATCACTATTGTAGAAGTGTGCTATGCTCTCAGGGTTAATGCTGAGGAATGCATTAAGCAAAGCCGAAACTGATGACATCATGTGGACTTTGGAGGCAGAATGACTTGGGATCTTTAAGGAATAAGGCCTAACATCAAGGTTTCCCCACAGTCTTGTTGTAATGTCTATTATACCACTATAACTTGTACCTAGTTACTGTCATGCAGTAAACAACAACTCGTTTAAAATAAAAGTCTTCTCTCATTAAAATACCAACTGGTTTTCCTTGATCACACTAGATCAGGCCCTGTTGATTCCTACCAGGAAAAAGGATCTACCTGATGGATCTTACGCCAAGATGTGCCATGATACAGATCGATCATACCAACATTGACAATAAAACAGATTGCCTGGTCATTATCACATTCTTTGTAGGATCTTACCATCGGCAAATAAGCTCCAATGATTCATACTTTACAAGAAGACTGCCCGTCATTGGCCATGAAGCACTTTGGGATGCATTGAGATAATGCAAGGTGCCATTGTTGTAAACTGGAGTCCATTTAAAACTGAATATTTATCCTGTTACAGCACGTACTTCCATTCCAAATGTAAACAATTTCTCAAACAAGAAAAAGTAGGTAAGAATGATGGTTTAGAAGGCTACCAGGCCACTGATATCTGGAGCCCCAAGTTGTTTATGGAGAAAATAGCAGAAAGATTTATTCTTAGGAAAAATGAAAACTGATCTTGTGATGGAGGTAGGCACGTGGGAGTGATGGTTATTCTGACATCATGAGTAATCATCTTGTGTCATCAGCTAAAAAGGATTTGGAGAAATGATTGACACAACATAGATTGCCAGTCTTAAAAATAGCGTATGTTAATAAATGCTCAGAGTCAGAGAAGGTGCCTTTGTTAGGGGGGAGTCCAGAGGCTTCAGATGGAAGATGGACCAGACGAGATAGAGGGAAGACCCAGGAAAGAGTCCTACTTAGCTGGAGAGCAAGATGCTGTCTTCACAACTTTAATGAGATTGATATACTCAATGTCAACTGTTTGCTCATCGTTTAATATCCAGTAAATTATCCTCAATTGTCTCCGGCTGTGTACTTCCTATATTTAATTAATTAATATATCATATCTAAACTGCCACTTCTTATCAAACAATAACTATCAAAAAATTCTTTACAATTCTGTGTTAGGTAAACTTTTCTCAAACTTGTGGAAAAATATGTACTAATGATGCTTTATGCTTCTGAGTGTACTTCAGTTAATGTATTTCAGACTAGCTAATTCTGCTGTTAATTTCAATTATAGTAGGTTAGGTATTTGTAATTTCCTGTTTCCTGTCACCAAAGGGCTGTGGAACAGGGTTGGAAGAGACCGTGCTTAACACTTGGTCATAACCACAATCTCTCACTTGGATGTTTAAAGGCGGTGGTTCCTCTCTGCAGATTTACTTGGAAAGTTAGAGATGACCAATTGGAGAATTCTGATACTAGTTGCCTTGAGCCAGGCCCTTCTGGCGCTGACTCAAACTTCAGTTGATGTTAAAGGTAAGTTGATCTATTTTTTAATTGTACAGATCAAGGAATCCACTCTGTCAAGTTAAATAAATTAGTTTTCTTGTTGTCTCTATTTTGCACTTGTGCAGAAAGTGAACCTCTTTTTTGCATTTACAGGTTATTTACATTTACAGTTATTGCAAGTATTTACATATAATTTAATCATCTGACCTTTTGTGAAACTGTAATACATTTCCAGCTAATGAAACATTACAAGACTTTAGACAAACACAAGGAATCTCTGAGCCGTGGAACATGACAAGAGATTAAAGTCTAAGTAGAGTGACCTTTAAAGGCTTAAAGGGGTGTGTGGAGAGATAACCTTGATCGCTCTAATGCAAATTATAAACTTATAACCAAAAGGGTTCTAAATTCTCACAGAAATGTAAACATGAGATTATAAGACAGTTGAAAGTCATAGAAGACCCTTAGGCAGCAGTTCAGAGATAATTTCAAAGAGATTAGTTGACAATAAGATTGCAGATCTATAGATGGCAAGAAGTCTTTCAGCTATATAGGGAAAAGGTGGAGCTATTAAGATTAAGATCAATCATTGAAATATTATGGGGGGGTATGGAAATAGCATGATCCAGGAACAGAATTTTTTATTTATCCCGATGTATCTTTGCTAACTCCAAAAGTAGCCCTGCCCAGCTCTATCACCTGTTGTACTCATAGCTTCTTGCAGTTTTTGTCCAGTTGCAACAGCAACAATGGTTTTAATAGATATTTTCCTAATCACCCTATTCTGAGATGATATTGCACAATACTAGAGCGGGTGGGATTTGAACCCAAGCTACACTACCTCGGTTCCAAAACAGCCCTTGGTTTCTGGGCATAAAATGCCCGATTACATTCCAAATGTTCTTAAACAAATGTTCACCAGAAGCCGCTTAAGAAATAAGTAGGACAGGTGACAAAAAGCTTGGCCAGAGAAGTAGGTTTAGTGTTAGAGCTTAGAATTTTGCAGCAAAATGTATGATAATTAAAGATGGAGCAATTAAAAATTGGGGAAGTTCAGAAAGGCAGAATTGGAGAATTGCAAAGATCATTGACAGTTGTGTAGCTGAAGGAGATTACTGAGATAGTGAGGGCGGGGCAATGGGTGAATTTAAAAAACAAGAATGAGAAAGGGTTGTGAGGTTAAGGAATTCATTATCTGAATTACTAACTAAATTATCTAACATTCACAGATTGATTAAACAGATTACTGTAATAGGTGATTTAACAGAGGTGTTCAAAATCATGCAAGATCTTATTAGAGAAAAGAAGGAGAATCTGACTCCATGCGTCAGGAACCGGATATCACAGATTTAAGATGACGATCCTGACAACCAGAGGTGACATAAGAAAATATTTATATGCAGCGATTATTGTGATCTGAAAGGTCCTGCCTGACAAGGCGATGGAAACAAATTCAACAATGACTTTCAGAAATTAATTAAATAAGTACTTGGAGTGAAAATATTGCAGGGCTTCGAGAGAAAGAGCCTTGCAGTGGGCCCATTTTAGACACCTCTTTCAAGGAAGTATGTGAAAGAGACAGAGAATAAACTCAATGTTAGATGTGAAACCAAAGCAGAAATTGATGGCGAAATTCAGCAGGTCTCGCAGCATGTATGGGAAGAAAGCAAAGTAAATGTTTTGAATACAATGGCTTTTCATCAGAACCATCAGTAGAAATGTTACCCGTGAAGAGGTACTGGAATGCTGCTTCCAGGGTCCTTGGAATCCAAAATGGAGTCTGATAGAACGGAATAGTAACATTCATTAATTTGATTTGAATTGTGCAGCAACAGCTCTTCACAGGGAGTTTCGGGCCAAATTTGCAAAAGTGAAGAATGGTAATCCCGTGTGAGGTCTAATTAGACCTGATGACTCACCATTTCATGAATACCTAGGGGGAGTTGCTGATAAATCCATAGGATCTGCTTTGATTGCATTCTTTTTATTCATTCAAGGGGAATGTGGATTAATTTATTGCCCATCTCTAGTTTACATTCAAAATATGGTGGTCAGCTAACTTTGATGCTACAGATAGACCAAAAATGCCATTATGGAGAAAGCTTTAGGAGTTTGACGCAATGACATTGAAGGAATGCCAAAATATTCTCAAATCCAGATGTCAGTGACTTGGAGGGAAACTTGCAGGTGGTGATGTTCCTATGTAACTACAGCCTTTGTCCTTCTGGATGGTAATGTCATGGGTTTGGAAGGTGTTCACTTCGGAGCCTTGGTGAATTTCTGCAGTACATCTTGCTGACGGTACACACAACTGCTACTGAGCATTGGTAGTGGAGGGGGTAGATGTTCATAAATGTGTTGTCAATCAAGCGGGCTGCTTTGTCTTGGTGATGTTGAGCTTCTTGAATGTTGTTGAAATTCCATTCATCCAGGCAGGTGGGGGGTATTCCATCATACTCCTAATTTGTGCCTTGTAGATACTGAACAGGCATTGGAAAGTTAATCGCTGCAGTATTCCTAGGCTCTGACCTGATTTTGTAGCGACTGAGTCTAGTTGAGCTTCTGGTCAATGGTAACCCCCAGGATGTTGATAGTGGGGGTTCAGTGATGGTAATACCATTGAATGTCAAGGGTGATGGTCAGATTGTCTCTTGTTGGAGATGGTCATTTGCCTGGCACTTGTGAGGTGCAAATGTTACTTGACGTTGTGTGTGTAAGCTAAGGTTTTGTGAGTATGACTAAGTCAGCCTGTTGCTTGACTAGTCTGTGAGTCAGCTCTCCCAGTTTTGTAAATAGCTTCAGATGTTGTTAAGAAGGACTTTGCTGTGTTGATAGATTCCATCATGTTGTGTGGCACTAATACCATGCAAAATGGGATAGACTTTGAATATATCTAGCAACTGTAGATCTGGCATCAATGAGGCGCTGTCAGCTGAGTTTGCTGTTGTCATTTTCTGGTGCTATCATCAATGTCAGATAGTCTATGCAGTTTCATTCTTTTTTAGCAATTGATACAACTGTATGGTTTACTCTACAATATCAGAGGGTAACAAAGAGTTATCCATGTTGCTGTATAGACTAGATCAGGTAAGGGTGGCAGTTTTCTCCCCTAAAGAACGCTAGTAAATCAGATGGGACTTTACAACAATCATTCGACTTTTAATTCCAGATAATTACTGGATTTAAACTCTAACACCTGTTCTGGACCTGTCAGTTCTGGGTATTAGAAGTAAGTTGTATTTTAGATTGTATTACTCTCATCTTCTGAGACTGTGGTGGCTTTACCTTACTGTTCTCACTTGCATAATAAAGTAATGTTTGTTATTCAAAACTGGAATCTTGTGGCTTTATTCTGTTCATAAGTGCCCTTACTAACTTTTTTGTATACTTTTAAAACAAAGGCTATTGTTCTGTATCTAGATGATAGCATAATTTAGTAGTTTCACTTATAATCATAACATAAAGTTGGCAGTCAGATCTGAGATCATAGTGTAATGATCATAATAATAATTATTATAATAATACAGGCTTGAAGGGCCAAGTGGCCTCTTTCTGTAGCTCAAGGTTCTATGGGCAGAATCTTCTGAATTCTCTGTTGGAGAACTGGAAGGCATGAAAGATATTTAGTTAGATAGGATGGTGGTGTACCAGCATCAGGTTCTGAGTGGGAAGGCCTATGGTTGCTCAAGTGGCCAATTAATTTTCTTTTAAAGGCCTCATTTCACTGGGATTGGTGTTAGGCCAGCAGTAGATGGGTTTTTGTCGTACTGCTGGATGGCAGCTAAAACAGCTTTCCACCTCCAGAGGTTAGATAGGATAGGGGCGGGAGATGAGAAGAAGGGGCGTGTCCCTTGGTCAAAGGCAATCATTGTCTAGATTAGAGTGGTGCTGGAAAAGCACAGCAGGTCAGGCACCATCTGAGGAGCAGGAAAATCGACATTTCGGGCAAAAGCCCTCATCAGGAATAGGGCCTTTACAAAGGCAATCAGTGCCTGATCAAGAGACTGAACATCAGCAGGAATGGGGTGTTCCTGCTGACAGCTACCTCCTTGCCTTGCTGCCAACAATGTCCTTCCCCCATTCCTGGATCCACCTGACCCAAGTCAGGAAACCACATCATTAATCCACATCCCCTCCCACATCAATTATCTTTGACCTGGGTTGCTCAGTAATCCTGGGACTCCCGCCAATATGGCTATGACCTCTCCAATGGCATTAATAAGCACAGGAGCTGCTGGCCCCTGCAATTCTCAATAAGGGGAACTGTCTGTTCAAGAGATTTGATTTCAGGGGAAGACCCAGACTGTCCTTACTACTGCCAGATTGACTTGTTGTACAGCAGCTCCTTGGAGACGGGTAACACATCGGTCTCTCATGGAGTCATAGAATCAAACCGCATGGAAATAGACCTTTTCGTCCAACCAGTCCAGGCCGACCATATTCCCAAACTAAATTGTCCCACCTGCGTGTGCTTGGCCCACATCCCTCCAAACCTTTCCCATTCGTGTACTTAGCCAAATGTCTTTTCAAAGTTGTAACAGTACCCGCATTCATCACTTCCTTTGCAGCTCATTCTACACACGAACCATTCTCTGTGTAAAAAAGTTTCCCCTTCCTAAATCCTTTCCCTCTCACCTTAAAAATATGCCCTCAGGTTTTGAACTCTCACACCCTCGGGAAAAAGACCATTGTTATTCACCTTATCTATGCGCCTCATGATTTTATGAACCTCAATAAGGTTACCCTCAACTTTCTGCACTCCAGTGAAACATGTCCCAGCCTACCCAGTCTATCTGAGCCAGCAGAGGAGAGTCTTGTTAGCTTGACAAGATTCTGCCCTAGGATTCAAAGAGGTAAATGGTTACAGAGTGGGTAAGTAATTTTAGAATACTGTACCAATATAGGATAAACAAACTGAATGGGGCGAATGGCCTTTTCTAAGCTATAATTCCATGAAAGTGCATGAAACAGAAAAGAGCTTCAGGAAGCTAAAAAACATGTAGAAACCACAAAGGTTGGATCTTGCCTATCTTGGTGTGTCATAGTGTGAGTTGTGTTGTTTCTTTTTGGAGGGATCTAGGCACTCTGATGGTCAGGTTGGTACACACACAGGATGCCCTCCTCCCAGGACCAACAGAGCGGGCCATGACTCCAGGCTATGGTTGCCTGGTCCGAGATTGCTATCCAAGTCAAGGTAATCTCAGCTGCCTGAAGGAATTGTAGGCAGAAGGTCAATGATCTCCTTCACTCCACCAGCATCATTGACAACATCTTGTCTCCAATACCTCACACTCACTCTATCTCCACTGCTTGAAACACCTGCCATCGAAAAGGCTCATTCCCTACCATTACCGGATCTTCCTTCATTCACCTGCTCAACATTCAGCTCCTCACCCCTATGAGAACAGCATCATGACTCAGGCTGCCCTGAGAGGTTGACTGACCATGTCCAAGCCATTGGATTGGTGCAAAGTCTGCCCCTGACTTACTGCGGAAGGACACCTAACTGAAGGCTATCCCTTTGAATTGTCATTGCTGACAACCATGACAAGCTTATTGAGTTTGTGTCTCCACTAACTGACAAGGCAATAAACTAGTAATGTGCTCTGGCTGAAGAGGGGATTGGGGTGTGCAAAAAAACAAAAAGACAAGTTAAGGCGGTGCAAGGCAAGAATACTGTGCACAGCCACATAGGCTCAAAGTGTGTGAGCACTATAGGAGCGAGCAAGCAAACAACCTGGAGATCTACCTTGATCCAGTCAATGAGCTGAGCGCAGATCCCTGCACAAAGTGTCCTTGCTGCAGCATTACAATCAGAGTTGCCATTACACCCTGACCAGCAGCATTTAAATCAGAAGTGTAGTCTAGGTGGATTGGAGATGTGACATGTAACTTTGCTGGACTCCTCATGCGATCCTAATGGAGAAATGTTTATGGAAAAAGGGAAAAAATGATCTGCAGGAAAAGATTTTGAATTTGGAGATGGCAGATTTTATTAAAATAAAGCAAGATGTGGCCAAGGTAGATGAGGAACAGCTATTTGTGGAAAAATCTACTGCAGAACAGTGGTGGGGTGGGGGGAAGCATTGGTGTTCAAACAGACATGAGACTACAGGTTCAACACGTTCCCTTTAGGATGAACATGTAGGAGCAACAAGCCCAGAGAACCCTGGATGTCTAAGAATATTCAGGACTGAACAAGAAGAAAAAGAAATGCATTTCAACAGCTACAAATGGACCGAATCAATGGAGACCCTAATGGAGTATAGAAAGTGCTGAGGTTGGAAGGAGGTCAGTGAGGGAACTATAAGAAAGCTATGAGGAAAGCAAAGAGGGGACATGAAGAAAAACTGGTAGGTAAAATTTTGAGGATTCTCTAGTTATTCTACAAGAATATATAGGGGCAGAGTACAGGCAGGGAAAGAGTAGGGCCCATTAGTGCCAAGAGGCAATCTGTACGTGAAACTAGAGGACATTGGGAAGGTGTTAAATGAGTGCTTGATTTCTGTCTTCACTCAGAAGAAGAAGGAGGTAGGTATGGAATTTGGGAACAGGGACTGTGAGGCTCTTGAGTAGATTGACACAGGGAGTGAGGAAGTATCGGAGGGTTTGACATGTTTAAAAGTAGACAGATTCCCAAAAGCAGATAAGTTGTGTCCTAGGCTGCTGTGGAAAACAATGGAGAAAATTATATGGCTCTGATCCAAAGATTTAATTCCTCTCTGGTCACAGGTAGGTATGGAGGACTGGAGGATAACTAATGTGGCTCCACTTATCAAAGGGTAGATAAACCAGGGAATTATAGACCAGTGAGTCTCACTTCAGTGGTTCGTAAACTATTGAAGAAAATTCTGAAGGAGAGAATTAATCTCCACTTGGAGATGCAAGGTTTAAATAGGAATAGTCAGCAATGGCTTTGTCAGAGGGAAGTCATGCCTAAAAAAATTTATTGAATTTTTTTGAGAAGAAGCATGCAGGTGAGAGTAATGCAGTAATGTAGTTTAAAATGGATTCAGTATAGTTTCTAAAAAGGACCTACGTGGGAGACTGATAAAGAAGGTGGAAGCACATGGGGTCCAAGGTAATTTGGCAAGCTGGATCCAAAACAGACTTTGTGGTTGAAGACAGAGGGTGGTGGTAGAAAGCTGTTTGAATGACTGGAGGCTGGTGTCGGTGCTGGATCCCTTTCTGTTTGTATATATATATATATATAAGCAGTGTAGATGAGAATGTAGGGGGTGTGATAAATAAGTTTGCAGATGACATGAAGATTGACCAGATGGTTAATAATGAAGATGAAGGTCTTAGGTTACACAAAGGTGTAGACAGATTAATCAAATGGGCAAATCAGTGACATAAGGAATTTAATGTTGAAAATGGACACACTTTGGAAGAAATAGCAAGGGAGTACTCCATGAATGGCAGGACACTAGGAAGCTCAGAAGAGCAGAGTGATGTTGGGGTGCTTGCCGTAAAATCCCTGAAGGTTGCAGGGCAGATTAATGGGGTGGTTAAGAAGACATGCAAGACACTTGCCTTTATCAATTGTGGCATAGATTATAACAGCAGGGAGGTTGGAACCATACAGTACTTTGGTTAGGCCACAGCTGGATTGGTATGTGGAGTTCTGGTCATCACACTATCGGAAGGATGTGATTGCACTGGGTGAGGGGTGCACTGGAGATTCACCAGGATGTTACCTGGAATGGAGCATTCTAGCTATAAAGAGAGGTTGGATAGATCTGGGTTGTGTTCTTCAGAGCAGAGAATGCTGAGGGGTATGTAAGTTTAAGGTATGTAAGTTTATGAGGGGCATGGACAGAGTGGATACAAAAGGTCAATAATGAGAAAGCATAATTTTAAGGTGAAGGGCAGGAGGTTTAGAGGATTTGAGGAAATGTTTTCCTCATCCAGAGGTTGGCAGGAATCTGGAAGGAAGGGAGGTAGAGGCAGAAAGTCTTGCACTCTTTGAAAAATATATAGATGAGCATTTGAACTGTCATAACATTCAAGGCTATGGCCCTAGTGTTGGAAAATGGGATTAGTGGAGATAGGTTGGTGCAAACGTGATGGGTCAAAAGATCTCTTCTGTGCTGTATGACTCTATGACTCTGCCATAAATCTTGCCAGGGCATAATTGCTCGAGACTCTGCCAAGGAAATGAAAGGAGAACTAAACAATGTCTTTGCTCATATTTTTAGACATTTCAAACATACAGGAACTGAAATTACCATCTGAGAAATGACAAATATGATTCCAATAATCAAATAAAGAATAAAACAAGAATATATGAATTGTACAACAATTAAATTAACATCCTTTACATTCAAAATAAAAAGTGCTACATGTGCTTCCATTGTTCATTTAAATGGAAAGCAGGGCATGCGAGATAAGCAGCATGGATGTTGAAGCAACAGTTCTATCCTCCACTAGAGTCCTTAAAGGATATCATTATCTTAGTAGCTGAGAGCTAGCTAGTAGTTTTAAGGAGGCTGATTTTAACTCTACATAACTTCCCCACCCCATCAGTGTCAGTATTAGTTGCATGCCAATGTATAATTATATGCAGGAGGAGGGCATTATCTGGTGTTTCACAAGACCACATAGAGAGAGAGAGAGAGAGAGAGAGATTCAAACTGTGGGCTGGTTGAGTTGGGAGGTATATGTTTGTAATGTTTCATTGGCTCCAGTATCATCATTCAGGAATGGGATATTGTAGTGATTGGAATGAAGTCAGTCAGGTAGATCTCATAGAATATAAGTTCCTGATTGGGGCTGTTAATGTGGTCCAGTCGAGGAGTTTTGGCTGAAAAATATAAGCAGGAGTGTCAGGGGTTCTGTTCACTGGAGGAGCTGGCTCTGAGCTAGCTAGGTCAGTATCATATATTATGTGCATGTAAATAACGAGTGACTTAGAGTCATAGTCATAGAGATGTACAGCATGGAAACAGTCCCTTTGGTCCAACCTGTCCATGCCGACTAGATATCCCAACCCAATCTAGTCCCACCTGCCAGCACCCGGCCCATATCCCTTCAAACCCTTCCTATTCATATACCTATCCAAATGCATCTTAAATGTTGCAATTGTACCAGCCTCCACCACTTCCTCTGGCAGCTCATTCCATACACGTACCACCCTCTGCATGAAAAAGTTGCCCCTTACATCTCTTTTATATCTTTCCTCTCTCACCCTAAACCTATGCCCTCCGATGCCAGAGTTCTTTGGATGACTAGGGTTCTCCATTGGAGAGGTAAGTAACCCTTTGTTGAATACCCCTTAAAAGAGATCTAATGTTCTTTAGGTACCCTTTGAGAGAGATTAAGTGACATTTGGGCTTTTATGGATGGACATCACTATGTATATAAAAAGGATAAATTTATTGGAACTATCAAGCTCATTAGTACAGTCAAAACAGTTATCAAAAGGGAACCAGAGGACACAATGTCATATTTAAGGCAGAGATATAGAGGAAATTCTTTGGAAATATGAGTGGTCATCAGGGTGTGGGTGTTAGTCATGAGGTCATCTGTTGACCAGATGAGACATTGAGAGTGTGCGGTTTGGAGTTTTTAAACATTTTCTTCCATAAATTGAACCAAGTGCTGGAGCCTCAAGGCTGGTCTTTTGTCAAACTAACCTCCAGACCTAGCAGCCTCTTTCTAGGATGAGCCAGACATGAGTACCATTTTCAACTGGAAGTTTATGATATAGTCCCAAATAAGAGGACATCATGCACAATCAAAGCCCATGGGATTGGTGGTATTATATTGGCATCAACAGAGTATTGGTTAGCAGATAGGAAACAATGAGTAGGAATAAAGGGGTTATCTTTGAAATAGAAGGCAATGACAAGTAGGGAACCTCAGGGACCAGGGCTTAGGTCTGGCTTAACAATATATATCAACAATTTGGATGAGAGAATTGAGTGTAATATTTCTAAGTTTACTGTTGTTACAAAACTAGGTGGGAGCATGAGTGGTGAAGAGGACATAATGAGGATTCAAGATGACTTATTGAGTGTGTGGGCAAATACGTAGTATGTGCATATAGATAAAGCTGAGGTTGTCCAGGTTAGTACAAAAATCAGAATGGCAAGTATTGTACAAATGGTGATAGACTGGGAAAGATTGATGAATTAAGGAACCAGGATGTCTTTGTGACACTGATCATTAACAGTAAGCACACAGATGCAGAAAGCAGTTAGGAAGGCAAGTGGTATGTTGGCCTTCATTGCAAGAGAGGTTGAGTGTAGGAGCAAGGGAGTTTTACTGCCGCTGTACAAGATCTTGGTGAGACCACCTGGAATATTATGTACAGTTTTAGTCTCCTTACTTAAGAAAGGATCCACTATTCATAGCAAGAGTGCAGTTAAGATTCACCACACAGCAGGTTTGTTGTATGAGGACAGATTGGGTCAATTGGGCCTATATTCACTGGAGTTTAGAAGAATGAGAGGGGCTCACATTGAAATATGACATTCTGACATGGCTGGACAGACTGGATGCAGGGAATGATGATGATGATATGGGGGTGGGGGGAGGTCAGGGAGTCCAATAAAAGTATCTGAATACTGGATATGTGGGAGAGTGTTTTGGAGTGTGATGATGAGAAATTTCCTCCCTCAGAGGTTGATGAATCTGTGGAATTCTCTACCACAGAATGTTGTAGAGCCCAAGCCACTGAATATATTTAAGATAGAACTAGATAGATTTTTAGAAGCTAAAGATGTTAAGAGGTTTAAGGAGAGAATGGGAGTATGGCACTAAGGTAGAAGATCAGCTATGATCCTGTTAGCTCAAAGGGCCAACAGCGAGGAGACTTTTGTTCCATGGGTTTGGATCCTATTCCTGATTCATGTCTCGTGATGATCTTTCTGTTGCAGAAATTGAAATCAGCAAATGCCAATCGGTGACAGTTTTAAGCACAGAACATCTGCAACCAGTTTGGTCTATTTCTGCTCCTATTTTCTATGTTTTTAAGGCCTTGACAGCCTTCCTAAAGTGTGTCACTCAGAATTGAGTGCTAAACTCCGGGCTGAGGCCAAACCACAGGCTCATCAAAAGATTGAAATAAGGAGAGCATGAGATCTTATTTAGTTTGCCATGTGTGACCAATTAATTAAATTTCAAGCTTCAAAGCCTGCAGTGCACACCTAGTTTTAATTGATCCACAACAAGTGGCTGTGTCTTCAGCTGGACTTGGAATAGGCACTCTGAGGCTCTCCAATAATAATGATAATAAATAGACTCAATAGACAATAGACAATAGGTGCAGGAGTAGGCCATTTGCCCTTCGAGCCTGCACCACCATTCATTATGATCATGGCTGATCATCCACAATCAGTATCCTGTTCCTGCCTTATCCCCATAACCCTTGGTTCCACTATCTTTAAGAGCTCTATCCATCTCTTTCTTGAAAGTATCCAGAGACTTAGCCTCCACAGCTTTCTGGGGCAGAGCATTCCATACACTCACCACTCTCTGGGTGAAGAAGTTTCTCCTCAACTCTGTTCTAAATGGCCTACGCCTTATTTTTAAATTGTGTCCTCTGGTTCTGGATTCACCCATCAGCGAAAATGTGCTTCCTGCCTCCAGAGTGTCCTATCCATTAATAATCTTATACGTCTCAATCAGATCCCCTCTCATCCTTCTAAACTCATGTGTAAACAAGCCCACTCGCTTCAATCTTTCAACATATGACAGTCCCGTCATTTCGGGAATTGACCTCGTGAACCTACGCTGCACTTCCTCAATAGCCAGAATGTCCTTCCTCAAATTTGGAAACCAAAACTGCATATAATACTCTATGTGCGGTCTCACCAGGGCCCCTGTCCAGCTGCAGAAGGACCTTTTTGCTCTTATACTCAATTCCTCTTGTTATGAAGGCCAGCATGCTATTAGCTTTCTTCACCAGGGCCCCTGTCCAGCTGCAGAAGGACCTTTTTGCTCTTATACTCAATTCCTCTTGTTATGAAGGCCAGCATGCTATTAGCTTTCTTCACAGCCTGCTTTACCAGCTTGCTTGCTTTCACTGACTGATGTACAAGAACACCTAGATGTCATTGTACTTCCCCTTTACTTAACTTGACTCCATTTAGATAGTAGAGGTAAAAACAATAACTGCAGATGCTGGAAACCAGATTCTGGATCGGTGGTGCTGGAAGAGCACAGCAGTTCAGGCAGCATCTGAGGACAGGCAAAATCGACGTTTCGGGCAAAAGCCCTTCATCAGGAATAAAGGCAGA
>NC_057725.1:30937300-30942884 GCF_004010195.1 Chiloscyllium plagiosum
GTGACCACGGCAGTAGGGGTGGCGGAAGTCACTGAGCGTGTGGCATCAGCGATGATGTGAGGGGCGGAAGTGGCTGTGGGAGTGGCCATGATGGGGGCAGAAGTGACATCATCAATCAGCGTGGGGGTGGCAGCTGCGTCAGCCGCATGGCTAATGGCATCTGAGTAAAGTTAAAAATCACACAACACCAGGTTTTAGTCCAACAGGTTTAATTGGAAGCACACTAGCTGAAGGACCGATGCTCCTTCATCAGGTGATTGTCTGAGTAGATTCCGAGGCCAGGGGAATCTTCTGGAATGTTTGAGGAGCGCTGATTATGGAGGTGGGTAGATAAAAGTTTGTTGTACTTACAGTTTTTGATGTTTGAGATGGAATTGAAATACTGTTTGTTGAGAGTATGGATTCTCCTGAGGATATAGTACAGAGTGGGTCCTTTGCAATTCTGAGAGAATGTGGCCCTTAGCTGAGGCAGGGATGACTGTAGAGAGGTTAGGTGCCGGCGCATTGCTGCAAGCATGGAGCGGAGGATCTTGAAGGAGAACTGTTGCTGGTGTTACAGATTCAAAAAGCTACTTTTCCACCTATCCACTCCACCCTCTCCTCCCTGACCTATCACCTTCATCTCCTCCCCCACTGACCTATTGTACTCTATGCTACTCTATCCCCACCCCCACCCTCCTCTAGCTTATCTCTCCACGCTTCAGGCTCTCTGCCTTTATTCCTGATGAAGGGCTTTTGCCCGAAACGTCGATTTTGCCTGTCCTCGGATGCTGCCTGAACTGCTGTGCTCTTCCAGCACCACCGATCCAGAATCGATTTAGATACTAATCTGTCTTCTTGTTCTTGCCACCAAAGTGGATAACCATGCATATATCCACATTAAACTGCATTTACCATGCATCCATCCACTCACCTAGCCTGTTCAAGTTACCCTGTATTCTCATAATATCCTCCACACATTTCACCCTGCCACACAGTTTTGTGTCATCAGCAAATTTGCTAATATTACTTTTAATACCTTCATCTATATCATTAACGTATATTGAAAACAGCTGCGGTCCCAGTACCGAAACTTGTGGTACCCCACTGGTCACTGCCTGCCATTCCAAATTAGACCCGTTTATCATTACTCTTTGCTTCATCCAGAAGATTAAGATGCATGGGATCCACAGTGATTTAACCATGTGGATTCAGAATTGGATTGCCCATAGAAGGCAGAGGGTAGTGGTGGAAGGTTGTTTTTCAGGCTGGAGGTCCGTAACTAGCGGTGTTCTGTAGGGATTTGTACTGGAACCTCTGTTATTTCGAGATATATATGAATGGCTTGGATGAAAACATAGATGGGTGGGTTAGTAAGTTTACAGACGGTACAAGGATCAGTGGAGTTGTGGGTACTGTAGGAAGTTGTCAAAGGATACAGCATGATACAGATCAGCTGCAGATATGGGTGGAGAAATGGCAGATCGAGATTAATCCAGGTAAATGTCAGGGAGATCAAATGTTAACACTTTGGGAAATCAAATGTTAAGGAAAATATATACAGTTATTGGCAAGACCCTGAACAGCATTGATGTAAAGAGGGATCTTGGGTCCATAGCTCCCTGAAAGTGGCCATTCAAGTAGATAGCTGAAAATGTGTTGCTGGAAAAGCGCATCAGGTCAGGCAGCATCCAAGGAGCAGGAGAATCGATGTTTCGGGCATGAGCCCTTCTTCAGGAATAAGGAAAGTGTGTCCTGAAGAAGGGCTCATGCCGGAAACGTCAATTCTTCTGCTCCTTGGATGCTGCCTGACCTACTGCGCTTTTCCAGCAACACATTTTCAGCTCTGATCTCCAGCATCTGCAGCCCTCACTTTCTCCCATTCAAGTAGATAGAGTGGTAAAGAAAGTGTATGGCATGCTTGCCTTTATTGCTCGGGGAATTGAGTACAAGAGTCAAGATGTCATGTTGCAGCTTTATATGACTTTGGTTAGGCCACACTTAGAGTACTGCATTCAATTCTGGTCGCCACATAACAGGAAGGATGTGGAGGCTTTGGAGAGGGTGTTTAAGAAGTTTACCAAGACACTGCCAGGATTAGAGAGTATGAACTAAAAGGAGAGGCTAGAAGAATTAGGGTTGTTTTCTCTGGAATGGCTGAGGCAGAGGGGAGACTTGATATAAGTCTATAAAGTTATGAGATGCATGGAGAGGGTTGACCATCAGAATCTTTTTCCCAGAGTTGAAATGTCTAAAACTAGAGGGCATGCATTTAAGGTGAGAGGGGGAAAGTTCAAAGAGGGGCATGTTTTTTATACAGAGAGTGGTAGGAGTATGGAATACACTGCCAGGGGTTGTGGTGGAGGCAGATACAATAGGAGCGGTTAGGGACTTTTACTAAAGCACATGAGTATGCAAGGAATGGAGTGATATGGACCAAAGGCAAGCAGAAGGGATTAATTTAATTTGAATTTAATGTTCAGCACAACATTGTAGGCCGAGGGGCCCATTCCTGTGCTGTACCATTCTAATGATAATAGTAATTTATAGTTACATGTATTCATGAAAATACAGTAAAATGTGAATGAGTCACCATAAGCGGAGTCAATTTTGATTACATAAATCATACAAAGTTCAGACAAATTTCATTTTTCTTCCATACATGGCTTATTGATTTCCTCAGTGGCTACAGAACACTTCCACACTCCACAGCTGCCAGAGCTGTCCCTGAGGTCTCTTACACCAAGGAGGATGCACACTGAAGCAGCCCCCATCACTGCTGACTGAACCCAAAACATTGCCTCTGCCAAAGCCACCTCATCAGCACCGATACTCCAGCTGCCACCATAACCAGGAGACTGTCCCAGCTCTCAAGGACTGGGACCCATCTCAACTTCTGAGAACAAACTGAGCATCTAAATCAAAGCATGAGGACCAAGATATCTTTCACTCTGCCACCGCTGCAGGCGCTGCCAAAATACCAAAGGGAAAGAACAGACCCCAATTTATAGACACTCAAACAGTTGCACAAGCTGCAACTGCCGGGGCTACTAGGAATGGACCAGTCCGCCGTCCAATAGCCCCCTGTAACCTCTCTCCACCACCGCTTCCACAGGAAACAAAAGATGAATTTGATTCAAAAGTTAAATGAAGAAAAATAAAATTAAAAAAGAATGATGCGGTCAGTTACGTGAGAGGGAGCGGATGGTATGGGAACCTTAACACCTCCTACCTTGCCGCCTCCACCATCCTCCTTTAGATCACTCATTACAACCTACTTAACTTTTAGCCCACCTGTACTTATGTTCTTCTTTAGCTCCCTATCTATTTTTATTTGATAATGCTGCTGTGAAGCATCCCAGTACATTTTCCTATATTTAAGATGCTACGGGACACGATGCTGCCTCGAAGTATTGAGCCCCCCCAGGTCTGTCTACGCTCTGCACTTCTGCATTGAGTCCATCTCTCAGTTGGCCGGTAGTGGAAAGAGTGAAGGGAGCCGCAGAGGTCTGGCTGGTGCGCCGCTGGCCTCGCTGTGGAGCTCGCTGGTTCAACACGCTGACCCAATTCGATTGTTGATCGTTTGAGAGTGTTGAGAGGCACAGACCACGTCTGGGAGCTGCAGGCTGCCGCTGTTGCAGCCGCCTGTCTCGTGGTTTGTCCTTGGCCTAGAGTGGCCAGTGGGGCATCTGATCCTGTCTTCTCTGATGGCGCCGAGTGCCTGGCCAAGGGAAGAGCTTTTAGTTGAATGCTGTGACTTCGATGGTCGCACCTGCGTGGAGCGCTGGCTTTGGGAGGTCATGTTGTAGCTATACAGGACATTGGTTAGGCCACTGTTGGAATATTGCGTGCAATTCTGGTCTCCTTCCTATCGGAAAGATGTTGTGAAACTTGAAAGGCTTCAGAAAAGATTAACAAGGATGTTGTCAGGGTTGGAGGAGTTGAGCTATAGGGAGAGGCTGAACAGGCTGGGGCTGTTTTCCCTGGAGCATCGGAGGCTGAGGGGTGACCTTAGAGAGGTTTATAAAATTATGAGGCACACGGATAGGATAAATAAACAAAGTCTTTTCCCTGGGGTGGGGGAGTCCAGAACTAGAGAGCATAGGTTTAGAGTGAGAGGGAAAAGATATGAAAGAGACCTAATAGGCAATGTTTTCAAATAGGGTGTGGTATGTGTATGGAATGAGCTGTCAGAGGAAGTGGTGGAGGCTGGTACAATTGCAACATTTAAATGGCATCTGGATGGGTGTATAAATAGGAAGGGTTTGGAGGATATGGGCTGGCAGATGGGACTAGTTTCGGTTAGGATATCTGGTCGGCATGGACCGAAGGGTCTGTTTCCATGCTGTACATCTCTATGACTCTAAGTTTAATACTTAGATTGATAAATAATCCAATCTTGCCCTTCTACTTTGCAATGTTGTGTTTTGAAATTATAATTGGTTCCAGAATCCGACAATCTCTCTGTACTTTTCAGTATTATTTCAGTCGAAGTTAACCCCCATTACCATGAGGCAGGAGACTTTTGCTCCTTGGGTTTGAATCCTATTCCCAAGTCATGTCTCATGATCATCTTTCTATTGCAGATATCGAAATCAGCAAATGTCGAATCATGGGGATTTTCCACGTCAGCTTGCAAGGTGATTACAATCTATCACTAGTTCAAGCACATTATACCTGTAACCAACTTGGCTCACTGTTGGCAACAAAGGCACAGGTCGAAAATGCACATGAGCTAGGCTTCGAAATGTGCAGGTAAGTGATATTTTATTGTTTTTTTTTAATAGATATTTTTATTGAAAATTTAACATTTTTACAAGTTTACAAAATAAAAAAATCCCATATACAAACATTGATATACAATTAAATCTTAAATAAATAATAACCAAAATTTAACAAAAGAAAAATGCCGAGAGAAAAAAAAAACAAAACTCAACTAACTACTAATCTAGGAATGAGGAAAGTGTGCAAAGCATGCTAAGATCTTAGCCTGCTTGGCACACTTTCCTCATTCCTGAAGAAGGGCTCATGCCCGAAACGTCGATTCTCCTGCTCCTTGGATGCTGCCTGACCTGCTGCGTTTTTCCAGCAACACATTTTCAGCTCTGATCTCCAGCATCTGCAGTCCTCACTTTCTCCTAACTACTAATCTAACCTACAACTAACCAGAGTGTATAATTAAGTCTCTTACATTATTCAAATAAGAGAATAAAAAATGACGGATAAGATAGAAATTATGTAGTGAGATACATGCTTGGAATGTATTAATATCAAATCGTAACAAAACCCGTATTCGTGCGAGATTCCTCTCCTAAGGGGCCCCAGACTAGCCAGGTTCGCCATCTCAATTAAATAAAATCCCTTGTTAGGATGGCCGAAATATCTGTATTTATATAATTCAGGAAGGGCTGCCATATTTTATGGAATAATTCGGTCTTTTGGTGCACCATATTTGTAAGGAAGTCAAGGGGAATACATTCCATAATTAATCTGTGCCAATTTGAAAGTCCAGGGGGGTCCTCAGCCACCCAGTTTACAAAATATTTTTCCTTGCACAGAAAAAGAGAATAGAAAATAATCTCTTCCCGTGCATATCCAGGGAGGG
>NC_057725.1:30943461-30961873 GCF_004010195.1 Chiloscyllium plagiosum
GCAGCTGTTCAAAAGACATCAGGACCCCTTCTTTAAATAGATCCCCTAAACAAGAGATACCCCTGGATCTCCAGAGTTTGAAAGTGGCATCTGTAAATCCCGGTTGAAATCCCCATGCTCCCACTATCGGAGCATAGGGGGATATTTCATGTGAGTTGCCCTCATTTTGCCGCATTATATTCCAAGCTTTAATTGTATTTATTATTATAGGGTTTTTACAGTGATCCGTAATGATTTTCTTCTTGTCTAAAAATAAAAGGTTAATAAGTGGGCATTTTACTTGAGAAGCCTCGATGTCCAACCAGATTGATTGCGAGTCAGACAAAACCCAATCAGCTATGTAACTTAATAGGGAACTTAACTGATATTTCCTAAAATCTGGGAAGTCCAATCCTCCCCTTGCCTGCTCCTTCTTCAGCTTAATAAGGGGCTGTCTATGATTCCAGATAAAGGAACTCAACCAGCCATATCATTTACGTAGTGCCAGCCTCGGCAGCATCACCGGAAACATTCTCATAGGGAAGAGGAGACAGGGCAGGACATTCATTTTAATTAGTGCTATTCTACCCAGCCAGGAAATTGGAAGGTCTCCCCATCGCTGGGGATCCTGCCTTATCCTTTCCAGTAAATGCACAAAGTTAGCCTTGTATAACTGACCAAATACTGGGGTAATGAAAATACCTAAATATAAAAAACTCTCCAGGGACTACTGACAGGGAAAGTGGGATCCGTCCAATAAGTGGGATATACTAGCAAGGTCACTCATTGGCATAGCCTCCGATTTTGAGAAATTAATTTTGTAGCCTGAAAATACACTAAATGTATTAATAACTTGGATTAAGTGAGGCACGGACATCAAAGGGTTACTGAGAAATAGAAGAACATCATCTGCATAAAGGGTAATTTTATGTTTACCTGTACCAATCCTCGGGGCCGTTATATTAGGATCAGCCCGTATAGCTTCTGACTAGTGGCTCAATTATTAGCGTAAATAGCAATGGAGAGAGAGGACATCCCTGACGGCAGCCCCTATCCACACTGAAGCTATCCGAGCCTAATCCATTGGTAATCACAACTGCTTTGGGATCACTATACAGTGTTGAGACCCATTTGATAAACACCTTTCCAATGTGTAAAACAAATATGACCATTCAACCCTATCAAATGCCTTTTCCGCTTCTAATGACACTACTACTCCTGGTATCTTTCCCTGATGGCAGGCTTGAATCACATTCAAAACCCTTCTAACATTATTGGATGATCTACGGCCCTTAATAAACCCCGTCTGATCCTCCTCTATGATATGTGGTAATACCCTTTCTAGCCTCAATGCTAGCGTTTTAGAGAAGATTTTAAAATCTACATTTAGCAAGGATATTGGTCTGTATGATGTGCAATCTTCTGGGTCCTTTCCTTTTTTAAGGATAAGAGAGATATTTGCCTCTTTCAATGAAGGCGGGAGACAGCCCTGACTGTATGAGTAGTTACACATGTCCATAAGTGGACCAGCCAATATTCCTGTAAATTATTTATAGAATTCAGCTTGAAAGCCATCTGGGCCCGGTGCCTTACTGCTCTGAAGTTGCCTAATTGCGTCAAGCATTTCTTGGATTATTAGGGGAACATTCAGGACCGATACCTGTTCCGGAGTTAGGTCCGGAAAGGTCAAGTTTTTTAAAAAATGACTGCATTCTCCTAGTCCTGTCTTCGCAATTCTGCAATTTATATAAATCAGAATAAAATTTTCTAAAGATTGCGTTAATCCTTTTATGATCATGAGTCAAAAGACCCGTACTTTCCTTGATAGATGTGGTAGTTTGAGGGGCCTTCTTTTCCTTTGCAAGAAATGCTAAGTATCTACCAGGTTTGCCGCCAAATTCATATAACCTTTGTTTTGCAAATAATATTTCCCTCTTAGCCGTTTGGGTAAGTGTGGTGTTTAGAGCTGTCCTAAGGGCTGTAATCCTTTGCAATTTGATAATAGAAGGTCTGTCAGCGTATGCTGTTTCAGCTGCTTTTAAGCGAGCTTCGAGCAAACGCTGTTGTTCTCCCTTTAATTTTTTCTGGGTCGCTGAGTATGAAATGATCAAACCTCGCGCGTAAGCTTTGATGGTCTCCCACATCATTGATGGGTTGCTAGCCGTACATAAATTAATTTCTAAAAAAGTTTTAAATTCTTGAGAAAAGTACTTTACAAATTTACTACCTTTCATCGGGAAAGGGTCCATACGCCAAGGCCAGGGGATATCTCATTGTTCCTCGCCTTGATTTCCATATATATATATATATACAGCGTGATTGGAAATTGCTATACTGCCTATTTTACAGGATGATATGGAATTTTAAAAAATTGAGGGGGCAAAAAATATATCGATTCTGGTATGGCATTTATGTGGATTGGAGTAAAAAGAAAAAATCTCTGCCCTGTGGGTGAAGGCATCTCCACACATCTACTAATCCTAATTCTTTGTTTAAACCCACCAATTGTCTAGATCTGGGAGATACTCCTGCAGTACTCTTGGGAATCCTATCTATTTCCGGATCCATAATACAATTAAAGTCTCCCCCTATAATTGTATGACGAGGACCGAGAGCCATCAATTTTGAGAAGGCTTCCGTTATAAATTTAAAAGGATGTGCCGGGGGGCAATAAAAATTTAAAATCCCATATTTCTCTCCATTTATAAGGGCTTTAATCAGAATATATCGTCCAGATTCGTCTTTTATCTGATTTAGGATCTTGAAAGGGAAATTCTTCCGAATAAGAATAACAACTCCCCTGCTTTTTGAGCTAAAAGAAGAAAAAAAGGCCTGATCAAATCCACCCTGTCATTATTTCAAGTGTTCTTTATCCAATAAGCGTGTCTCCTATAGGAGAGCTATATCAACCCTTTCTTTCTTGAGGTTTGATAATATTTTCTTCCTTTTGACTGGTGAGTTACTCCCCTTGACTTTCCAGGTGCACCACTTAACCGACTGATCAACCAAGATCGTTCGGGCAAATCCGAGACCCCTCAGGAAGGGAAACCCTATCCAGAACATCCCGAGCATAGAGCATATAAAATTTACAAAAATAAAGGCTCTCCAATACGCTCACAACAGTATAATAAAAAACTATTTCTAAATAAAAAATATATAAAACATATTTAAATGGAGATTTTCCCCCTTGTTCCCAGGGGGTATCACTTCCTTGCCAAAAGTCCATCGTATCCTCTCCCAACCAGTGCCCCACCCTTGACCCAGGCGCTCTCAATAGGATGAAGAAAATTCAAATATACTACAGAGCTAGAGTTAACAGTGAGCACCCAACCCACACCAACACCTGGATATATTTGGTAATGTTAATACATGTATAAACATATATAACTATAAAATTACAACCTCAACAAGTAATAATTAAATATAATAATACAAAATAACAAGGGAAAACAACCCCGCTCCTAGAGACAGAGGTAAAATAGAATAAGGTAACCACCTCCCCCCACCAACATTAACTAGACCCCCCCGGCCTATATATATATAGAATTAAAAAAAAACAAGGGGGGGAGAAAATCGTTAAGTAGAGAACAAATAAATAAATCCCTCTCCCCACCCCCCAACACAATATTAAACAGTAAGGTAAAAAAAAGGGATTAATATATAAAGAAAAGGGGAGGGGGGGATGTAAACCGGAGTGGGGGGAAAGCAAACCAACATCAATTATCTCTTACAATTTATCTAAGAGAGTCCAAAAATTCCTTGCCCTTTTCCGGTGATCCGAAGTTATACACGGACCCTTCATGATTAAAGCGTAGCGTCGCTGGATAGCGCAAGGAGTACTGAATTTTTAAGTCCCTTAAGCACTTCTTCGCCTCATCAAATGCCTTCCTCTTTCGGACCAGAGCTGGGAAAAAGTCCTGAAATAACATGATATTGGATCCTTTATAGATCATGGCTTGGGGATCTTTTCCAAGATTTCTGGAGGCTTCTAAAAGTATCTGCCCCTCCTTGTAGCTCTGCAGCCGAAACAGAACCAGGCGGGGGCGCTGGTTTGAGCCGGGCCCACGTATTGCAACCCGGTAGGCCCATTCCACCCTTACCTGGCCTGATCCAGACTCCAGATTTAAAAGCTGTGGAAGCCACTGTTCAAGGAACACTGTAAGCTGGCCTTCCTCTTCCCGTTCAGGAAGGCCCAACAAACAAATATTTTTTCGACGACCTCGAGAATCGAGGTCGTCAATGTGATTCTCTAAGGTCCAGACTCGCTGTTTGAGAGTCCAGACCGGATCCACGGCCGATTGTGCTGTAGTTTCGGAGGTCGGGGTCTTTAGCTCCGCCCCTCCGACTTAGATTAGATTAGATTAAATTAGATTACTTACAGTGTGGAAACAGGCCCTTCGGCCCAACAAGTCCACACCGACCCACCGAAGCGCATCCCACCCAGACCCATTCCCCTACATTTACCTCTTCACCTAACACTACGGGCAATTTAGCATGGCCAATTCACCTAACCTGCACATTTTTGGATTGTGGGAGGAAACCGGAGCACCTGGAGGAAACCCACGCAGACAGGGGGAAAATGTGCAAACTCCACACAGAGAGTTGCCAGAGGCGGGAATTGAACCCGGGCGCTCGATTTCCTTGATGTCTCGGTTGTGCTTTTGCAGCGCGGCTGAGAGTGAGTCCCATCAGCTTCGGGACTCTTCAATAAAAATGTCAATCTTTGCATCGAGTTTGGAGATTATTTCCACGAGGCTCGCTACCATAGGTAAATCCCCCGTGGTGGCTGCGGATGCCTCTGATGCAGCTGGAGAGGGTAGGGGAGGGGTTCCTGCTTGCTGAGAGCTGCGAGCTCCCTTCCCTTTAGTCATTTTTACTGGAGATTAAATTGTTTAAATTTAATACTGAGCAACTAATTATATTAAGTAAAAACTATTTTAAATGATTTGGTGAGTGTGGTGGGGGTGGGTGACCCACTTTGCCCAAGTCTTGGGAAGAGCACTGTAGACTCAGACTTGCTGGGTCGCCGCCATCTTGGATATTTTATTGTTAAATCATCACTCCCAGTACCCAGCTGGCTCAACAATCTATCACAAACATATTTATCCTAATGCTTTTTGTCCAAAATATAAACTCAGTAATGTACAAAAACTGAACAATTCTCACTTATCCTTTAGTAAAGATGTTCAATGCAATGGCAGAGTCCTTTGATAAAGATGATCTCATGAGCTGATATATTAAAACACATCCTTTCCAATGCCCCAACTGATGGTTGAAATCTCAACAACTCTCGTATATAGATTGCAGCCGAAGGAAACTGTACCAAAATAGTGGCAGGTTCAGGATTATAAAACAAAATCAAGAAAATCCACCTTTATGGATCCTAAACTAAATGGTTTTGTGGTCTCCAGTCAACTCATTTTGGTCACAAGCCCCAAAATAGGCTGATCCTCCTCCTCCCCCACACTTACCATTAATTGTTAACAAGTGCAAGAGTTGTAAGATGGTTGGTGTGGGAAGTAGAACATAAATCTAACCCCATGTGACTAGAATACAAATGCATCTCTGGTTTGGTAGTTATATGGAGTGATATTGAGGAAAATCCCTCAAAACTTATCTACCCTCTTCTCAAAGAGACAAGAAGGTGAAAAGAGCTTGCATTCATACAGCACCTTCCAGGACATCCCAAAGTGCTTCACAGCCAAGAAGTGTTTTTTTTAAATGTAGCCACTGTTTTAATGCTGTAATGATCGTTCAGTAAGCTCTCACAAGCAGTGATGTGATAATGACCATGTAACCCGCTGATTGAAGTGACAGGATGAGGCCCGGTTTAACACCTCATGTGAAAGCTGTCCCCTAACGGTGCAGCTCTTCCTCAATACTGACCCTCCAACAGTGTAGCGCTTTTTTAGTACCTTGGACAGTTGAGTGCTCCTTCAGTATTGCCTCTCTGACCATATAACATGTCTTCACCACTTCTCAAATGCCAGTGCGGTATTTCCTCAGTACTATGTCAACCCAGATTCTGGATACAAGTCTGTGGTCACTGCCTGAATCCTCAAGCTCTCAAGGAGATCTCTCCTTTTTGCACAGTTATCAGTTCTTGAAGGAGTTAGTTTACAAGGTCTCATGGATTTATTTTCTGTGCCTCTTTTACAGGTTTGGTTGGGTGGATGATGGTTTTCTTGTTATCCCAAGAATCAGTTCAAAGGAGCAATGTGGAAAAAATGCAACAGGCGTGTTGATTTGGAAGGTTGATCCTGACAAACTGTACGATGCTTACTGCTTCCAGAAGAATGGTAACTGGAGATCACTCAAAGTAGATTTTGATTTTTTAAAACCTTAGTGCAAACATTGGCTGAAGAGTTGTACAGAAAGAATGTGTCAATGAACTATGAGAGTTCAGTGAGCATGTACAGGAATCATTTAAAACTAGAGAACAGGTATAAAAGTCAAACAAAAAGATGACCAGAATGTTTATCTTAAGGAAGCTAGAATATGAAGAGATAGCAGTTATGTTACACTTTAAAGAGGTCAAGCTAATGCCAATCCTCAGAACAGCTACATTAACCTTGGAAGTGGTACAGAGTAGATTCACCAGAATGATAGGAAGAGGTAAAATTATGAGGACAGTTTGCATTGACTGGGCTGATATTCCCATGAATTTAGATGGCTTAGGAATGTTCGGGGAGGCTGTGTGGTATTTTTGCTGCACTGTTAATCCAGGAACGAGCTGAAAATGTGTTGCTGGAAAAGCGCAGCAGGTCAGGCAGCATCCAAGGAGCAGGAGAATCGACGTTTCAGGCATGAGCTCTTCTTCAGGAAGAAGGGCTCATGCCTGAAATGTCGAATTCTCCTGTACCTTGGATGCTGCCTGACCTGCTGCGCTTTTCCAGCAATACATTTTCAGCTCTGATCTCCAGCATCTGCAGCCCTCACTTTCTCCTGTTAATCCAGGAACCCAGGTAATGTTCCAGGAACCTGGATTCGATATCCTGCCATAGCAGATGGTGAAATTTGAACTCAATAAAAATCTAGAATTAAGAGTCGAATGATGCCCATGAAACAAATTGTCAGGAAAACACATCTGGGTTTAGGGAAGGAAACTGCCATTTTTATATGATCTGGCTTACAGGCAACTCCAGATCCATAGCAATGCGGTTGATTCTTAACTGTCCTCTAGGATAGACAATAAATGCTGGCCCAGCCAGCGACACCTTCATTTTGTGAATGAAATAAAACAAGTCAAGGTGTTTAAGATCATGAAGACATGCTATAGGTTTCGTTAGAATGAGAATTTTTTATGCAGTGCATTGTTATCATCCGAAGTTTTAAAATTCATTTGTGAATGTGGTATTCAATGTGCAGGGCAGTATTCATTGCCAATCTCTGACACTGAATGAAAGAATGCTGGAGGCAAATTAAATACTAACTTTCAAAAGACAGCATACCACAATAAAACAGCATGCTTGGTTAGCACTAAATCCAACACCTTAAGCATTTGCACACCCCACCTTTGATGCACAGTGGCTGAAATGTGTACCATTATTTTATATTTGTTCAGACCTCGCTTGTTATTTAGATGGATGCAGCATGAACAACACTGAAGAAGCAAGCTTAACACCATCCTGGACAAAGCAGTCTGCTAAACTGTCACCCCTCCCACCACTTTACACATTCACACCCTTCAAAACCAATGTATGGTGGCAACAGTGCAGACCATCTACAAGATGCACCATAACATGCACAGTTCAACAGCACCTTATAAATCTCCAACCATTACTATCTATAAGGATAGAGACAGCATATGAATGGGAATCCTAGCACTTACAAATTCCCTTCGAGTCACGCACCATTATGACTTGTAACTATATCACACCATTCACTTTCACAGGGTCCAAATCCTTCTGTGGGTGTGCCAACAGGACATGGACTGCAGTAGTTCAAGAAGGCTCCATTCTTTCAAGGGTAATTAGCAATAGGTAATAAATGTTGGCCTAGCCAGTGACATCCACTTCCCATGAATGAATTTTTAAAAACTTGAAGAGGACAGATTTTCAGGGTTGTGGACAGAATGCTGGGGCTTGATTGGACAGTCCTGTCAAACAGTTGATATAAGTAAGAGAAATGTTTAATAAACCTCCTTGAGGTTTTGATGAGATTTTAGAGTGAGTTGATGAGGATAATACTTTTGATGTGATTCATTACCAAAGGGCGGCACAAAGAACTTTGAGTAAAGATGGAACTCGTGAAATAAGAGTCAGCAATATGGATGCAAACTTGCCTGAATGTCAGGAAATGAAGAGTAGGGGTGAATGTTTGGTTTTCAGATGGGAAAAGTGTTAAAGTGGAGTCTCCTGGATGTGAGTGTAATACATTTTGCTCTTTCTATAAACATCAATACACTAGATTAGGGTGTATGTGGCAAAATTTCAAAATCTGAAGAAGAAATGAAATTTTTAAGTATTGCAAACCAGGAGGAGAATAGCATAGAAATTCAACGACATAAGACAGCTTGGTGGAAGGATGATCAAGTAGCAGTTGAAGTTTAATGCAAAGAAGTGTGAAATGATTGATTTGGTAGGAAGAACACCAAGATACAATATAAAATACAGTGTACCTCCTGCCACCGCATTGGGACAGGAAATCTGTGCACCTGGAACCGGAAGTCAGTGCCCTTTCAGCCAGAAACTGGATCTTGACATCTATTCCACCCAAAGACACGTATGCTGGGGCACAAAAGGCTTGCGACGCACTTACAACTGGCAGTCTCCTGCCCACTTCACTTCCCAGCACCAGTAGCCACTCCACTTAACACTCTAGTCCACACTTTGGTCATAGTCCCAGTGTAGATAGTGACTGGACTGATTACTGCTGGGACTGACTGGATCCAAGAGTTTCTTTCTTCTATCATTAAATGTAGCACCTTCTTGATCATACCACTCAGGAAATTCAATTTGTAATAGTTTTGGCCACCTCGGTTACTGAAATTAGCAGTTACCTGTGGCAAAAGTGAGGACTGCAGATGCTGGAAACCAGAGGTTACCTGTGGCATCATTAGTAATGGCATGAGAGGCACTATGATTACATGGGTGGTGAGTGTGCCCTCTGCAGTTGTGGTTACAGTAAACATAATCATAATAAAGGATACAATTCTAAATGGAGAGCAGGAGTTGGCTGAATATGTACCTAAATATTGAAGGTAATAGGACAGGTTGAGAGAACAATTAATAAAGTATATAGCATCCTGGGCTTTATTAACAGTGGTCCTGCTGTAACTGAGGTATTGCATCTATTTCTGATCAAAAACCAACTAGTTTTAAAAAGTAATTGATGAAGCAGCTAAAGGTGATTGGGTCTACAGGATGTCCCATAGCAATGTCCCATGGCTGAAGTGATTGTCTTCCAACAATCACAACTATCCTCCTTTGTGCTAGATATAACTACCAACCAGGGGAGGATTTACCTCAACTCCTATTGATTTCAATATAGTAATGCTCTTTGATTCCACATTCAATCAAATGCTACATGAGTGTTATGAACAGTCTCTCTCACATCACCTCTTCAAATTTTGTTCTTTTATTCATTGTTGTAATGAGGTCTGCAACTGAATAAGGGAAACTGAGCATTGGTAAGAAATTATAGATGTGTAGTATTATGATCTTAATGGATGTTATTACTGGACAGGTTAGACTGGAAGCTGGATTGATAGACTTTCTTTTGGTTTTAATGAGCTAGTCTCTCACTGAAAGATGAGTACACAATTTCACGGAGTTGGTTTTAACAATAAAATAAAAGTTTATCAAGTAAAGGGAATGCTGATAATGTAGAATAAATTAGATTTCCATATAGCGCAACCATAAAGATTTTAGGAACACATGGGAACATATTAATCTCAAAGTACTACTTGACAGATACCAAAAATACCCCTTACATATTACTCACAAGTTAAAAAAAAATGCCTTCTCTAATAGTTAACTTAGACTGTAACTGCTATTCCCAGTCTGGAAAATCAGACAGCTTCTTCCTGGAGTTTCCATTTACCCAAACTTAAACATTCTCAAGTTCAAAAATCTCTTCAATGTTTTATCCAAACACTCTGGTCTGGGCCTACTACTAAACTCCTTACTCTAAGGTAATTTATATTTACAGTCTTCTCCCTTGTTCAGGATTACTGTGTTATACATCCACTTTTATCCATGATTTCTACAGAATTGCCTAAATTTGAAATTAATAGATTTCTCCTCAGCTTAAAAAGAGCCAGTCTAGAAGTTGCTGATTGAAACAAATGAAAAACCCATACCTCACTAATTCAAGATTCAAAAATTCAAACCTAAATGTAAATTATAAAAACATATTAATCATACACCTTGCAACACAGTAAGTACAGTTCAACAGCACTAACAATAAAACCTTCCATCACTTTTATAATAATTGAGAATAAACTGAAAAGACAGTATTTGGACAGATTAGATTTGTTCTGCTTTTTGTTAACAGGCTGTACCTGGGTAATTTTCCACATTGCCATGTAGTTGGCAGTGTTTCAAATGTACTCAAATAGTTTGGCTCGGAGATACAGCTACTTCTGGAGCACAAATCTTCACTACTACTTCCTGGAGGGTGTAAGGGCACGTAGCATTACCTATATCCAGTGTTTCAAGCCTTATTTTTACATCAAACAGAGTGAATCAAATTGGCTAACGACTGTCATCTAAGACCCATGAGATGGATCATTTACTTAATATTTTGGGTAGAAGGTAGTTGCAAATGCTTAAGCATTGTGACTTGCATTGATGTATTATGCTCCCTCATCATTAAAGATGGGTATGTTTCTGTATCCTCTTCCTCCAATTCTTGTAAGTAATCCTGTGTTGTAGCTTCACCACACTGGCACTTTACTTTTAGGTTCACCTGGTGCATTTCCTGGCATTAATCTCAATGTAAAAACTGGATATTGTCTCCACCAGGCTGTATGGTGGTCACGACTACCAATACTATCATGGACAGGTGAACCTGCAACATGTATATGGGTGAGGGCTTGATGGCTTGATGGCTCCTCTTCTCCTGCCGTAAGCCTAAGACCCAGCAGCTATGACCTTCAGAAATTTGACCAGCTGAGTCTGTAGTAGCTGATGAGCCACAAATATGACAGCTCTAAAATGTGTGACCGAAACTTCACAACAAAATGCAAGATATAGTGGTCAGATAATATGCACAGATGTAAACTTTTCAATGTACTGAAAGTAAAATTGCTCTATAGCAAGTAGTGAAACTGCATTTGTGATTTGTGGGGTGGCATCAGATAAAACTGACCATGAAATCTCCTGGATTGTTGGACACATAAATGTTTCATTAATGTCCTTAAGAAATTTACCCAATCAGTGCCTAAATGTGACTGCAGTTATCACACTAACACAGTTGACTCTAAATGTCCACAAGGCACTAAGAGTTGGGAGTACATCCTGACTTCCCCATGTTTCATATCCTAGGAACAAATTAAAACTACCATTGCAGTGAACAACTCTCCAGAACTCATTTTATGAAAGAATAGAACTGATGCCCAGATTATTAGGAATGAGAAACATCTCACAAATGAATAGAAGGAAAACAATTCTGTACCAGTCAACTTTGTGGTGATATTACTACATGCAGTTATGCGAATTGCAAGAAACAATTACAAAAAGGTCATAAAAAACAGGAAAAACCTCATTACTGGCAGGATGTAAAGATTTTGTACAAGTCAGGAGTTCTCTTCCTTCCTTCATTAGAAATCTCAGAGGTGATTTAACTTTGCAATGTCAGTCATTTCCTATGTTGCTCTGTGACTCGGCACACCAAGGCAGTCTTGAACTCACCGAACCTGTTTGCATAGTGGTAATCTGTGATGATATAGTTGCTATAAATTAATCCTGTAACAAATAACACATGTTGTTATGACATAGATTGGAGAGGTGCACTGTTTCCTTTTCATATTCCATCCCTCCGGTGGTCACAAGGTTTTAAAATTTAAACAACTTGGTGATATGGTCAATTATATAGGCCTCAGGTTGGGGCTCTTGTGGTGCAATGGCAGTGTCCCTGCCCCTGTCATTTGGTCTTGGTTCAAGTCTCACCTACTTCACACGTATGTCCGAACAGGCTGATTAGATTACATTAGATTTAGATTAGATTTTACTGTCAAATATACCTCAATACAAGAGTACAGGAGTATAGTGAAAAGTGTATAGTTTCCTCTTTTCACTGTACTCCGAAATTCAGGTATACATGACAATACAATCTAATCTAATCTAAATTTAATCCAATCAGCGTGTTCTGGCACTTCAATGGGGTAGGTGAGACTTGAACCAGTACCAACTGACCCAGAGGTAGGGACATTACTATTGCGACACAAATTAAAAATATCCATAGGTGTCACATTGTGTCAGGTTCAGTGTTAACAACCGAGTCAGGTGTGGTATGGAGTGTGAGATTTTTAAAAATGTCACCCTATTTAAACAGAACTCAAGTTCACACTTTCTTGGGAAAGCTTTATTTCAGTTAAACATACTTTATAAACTTTAACCCCACTAATTACTACATTTATACAACCAATTCAGACCCCATTAACTCTTAATTAATATAACCACTACCTGTTTTCATACACACTCAACACACACCCCAAATGGCTGTGCATGTTTTTGGAATAACTGCAGTTGGCTGAATTCTCTTTGAATCATGTAGGGTAAATTTCACGGAAATACCCTTCAGGAACTCTCCCCAAGTGATAAAAATTACTTTCAGTGGGTTTTAAGTTCACACAATTGATAGAGAGGAATTGCAAAGCAAGAGTGAGAGCAGTGAAATGTTGCCTTCAAATAGGTCAAATTCTCTTGTCACATACTGGACCATGAGATCTCCCCATGAAAGTTCTCGATTGTATGACTCTATCCAAGCTATCTGCTCTTGGGAGGTGTAACATAGTTAGTGTTGCATTTAATGCCTTTTCCTTAGGGTAGTTAGTTTTAACATTCTAGATATGTTTCTAACTTTTTGGTTTTACTGGCTGAAACATATGCATACAACACACAGATTTGAGTTTAACAATAAAGCATAAGCTTATTACACAAAAGAAATTAAGATAACATATTTAAATGGGGTTACATAATTCATTAAACATATGGTTGGATCACCGCTCCACATAACTATGTGTACACTACGTGATGTAATTTGCTTTGTGACTCTCAACCCAGTATGATTCCTATAAATAGATGATTTCAATGTTATTTAGGAACAGTTGGAGGCAACATGGCCTCTTGAATTTGTTGCACCGTTCAATTGGATGTTGTGAGTGATCTGTACCTGAACTTCATTCATCACACTTAGCTCCACATGATTAGGCTTAATTTATTACTGACTTTGTTTATCATATAAACACCACAATTTTAACATTTTCTTCCTTTATTCATTTTTCTCTGGTTGTTGACTATCCCTAGTTGCCAATTCCTAGTAGACCATCTTTTTGGGACAAAGGTGTTCATTATTGTGTTATTATTGAACAATGAACCATTTCAGACATTATTCAGAGTCAATCACATGTTATGGATTGGGTAAGGCCTGCTGGTTTCCTTCCCTGAGGGACATTCCTGAACCAGTTGGACTTTCAAGACAATATAACAATTTTCTTGTCACTTTTCTAGGTATTGCTCCTTTCCTCTTTTGATTCTCGATTGGTTATATTTAAAGGCAAAGGCTAGCATTTCAGTGTCTCAACAATGTCCAATTCTTCTTTTACAAGCACAAAAACAGAAATTGCTGGAAAAGCTCAGCAGGTTTGAGGAAGGGACACCAGATCCAAAACATTAACTCTGATTTCTTTTCACAGGTGCTGCCAAAACAGAAATTGCTGGAAAAGCTCAGCAGGTTTGAGGAAGGGACACCAGACCCAAAACATTAACTCTGATTTCTTTTCACAGGTGCTGCCAAACTTGCTGAGCTTTTCCAGCAATTTCTGTTTTTGTTTTGGCAGCACCTGTGAAAAGAAATCAGAGTTAATGTTTTGGGTCTGGTGTCCCTTCCTCAAACCTGCTGAGCTTTTCCAGCAATTTCTGTTTTTGTTTCTGATTTACAGCATCTGCAGTTCTTTTGGTCTTCCTCTATAAGTCTTGATATGGAGGTGCCAGTGTTGCACTGGGATGGACGAAGTTAAAAATCACGTGACACAGGTTGTGTTGTTCTGTTGGACTATAACCTGGTGTTAATTTGTGATTTCTAACTCTAAAAGTCTTGACAGGGAATTTGGCAGAGCATTTAATCATGGGACAAGGTTTTGGGAGATATACATCAAGCCAAGCATCACATGTGAGGAGAAAATAAATTTTTGGTAAACACCCTCTAACAAATCCATGTGCTCACTGCTGACAATGAGGGTTCCAATAAACTGGGGAGACCAAATACAGATTGGATGATCAATTTGCTGAAAAGATCTGTTCAATTTGCAATTGATCTCAAGCTTCTGGTCAATTGCCACTTAATTTTCTTCATACTCACATTGACTCTGATAGCGTTCCAATGAAACTCAGTGGTAGTTCAAGATCTTTCAAATTGGCATTTAATCGTATTCTGCAATCAATATCTAATCAACAATTTTAGATCATAATTATCATACCCCAGGAGCATCATAAAACAAAACTTAAAATTGAATTGCAAAAGGAGATACGAGCGTATGCGATCAAAAGCTTGGTCAAGGACACATGTTTTAAGGAATGTATTTGAGGAGAGGAAAGTGAAGAGGATAATGGTGGGAATTAGGGCCAGTCATCTAAAAGCATGGTTACCAATGGGGAAAGCAATCAACATCAGGTTGCTCAAGAGGGCAGAAATGGAGGAACACATAGATATTAAAGGATTAATAAAACAAAGAACTGCAGGTGCTGGAGATCTGAAACAAAAACTGAAATAACTGGTGAATCTTCATCAGATAAACCATTAACTCTGCTTTCTTCCTGCAGATGCTGCCAGACCTGCTGACTTTTGCCAGTTATTTGGTTTTGTTTCAGAGTTCAGAGGGTTGTAGGCTACATTCCCTTTGGCCTACCAATCTTGGAGATCCATGTAATGGCTGCAGGAACTGAAGCAAAAATGCTGACATGGTGATTGATGTTCATGGACCCTCAGGGAGTGGTCATGCAGCTTAGAGAGAATGTTGATTATAGGGCTAGAGAATGTTTCAGAGATAGGGAGAGGGGAGTCAATGGAGGGAAAAATGAGTACAAGAATTTTAAATTCAAACGTTTGTCAAACTAGGAGCCAATGTGCAATAGAGCAGAGGCTATTACAGGTGAACAGGGCTGGGTTTGAGCGAGAAAACAAGTAGCAATGTTTGAATGAGCTAAAGTTTATTGATGCTGAAAAATGGGAAGCTGGCCAGCAGAGAGATTAAAATAGTTTATTCTTGAAGAAACAGAAGCATTCTTGGGGGAAGAGAGTTCAGTAGTTTGAGCTGAGACAAAGGTGAAGATGGGTGATGGAATGGAGTGGAAGTAGGTATGGTAATTGAGGAGATAGAAATGATCAGCATCAAGTAAGGTGCAAAGGATATGAACAACCTGGTTCAATCTGAGATAATGGCCAGGAATATTGGAACAATGAGAAGGGACAGAATTAGTGATGGGGTCTGAAGAAAATGACAGAGAAATTTCCAATGTTTGCTTGATGGTAGTGACTAGGAGATTAATTTTGACTGTTGTGGACTGTCAGCCACTAAAATTCGGTTGTCAACAACATTTTAAAGAGAGTAATTGTAGGTAAAATTCCCCATGGCCTTCTGCTTAGTTAGCAAACAGCACTGAACTCACAGATTTCCATCCACTCTCAAACTTGTTTTTCCTTTAATTTGTGTTAGCTGTTAGACAAGAATTTCAGATGGATAGCAGTTTTGAAAGCAGGCATTTCCTTCTGTTTATTTCCTGCTTCTGTCTGCTCCTTGAACACTATGCCATTCACTTCCATGATTATTCATATCCAAGTTTAATTTCTTCACACACTTCAATTTACCATTTCACTCTTCATCCTTATCCTCACATGTTGCACTCACTTTCTTCCTTTCTGCCTCTTTTTATTCTGTGCTGAAAAACAATTATCCAGCTTTAAAACAGTTTATAAAATAATGCCATTTATAAAAAGGATTGTTCAACAAAAAACTTGAGTTTTTAAACAAAACGAGTATATTGTTCGGTTTTTAAGAGAAACATCAATAAAAGCAACAACTAGGAATTCTCAAATGTTCTGAATGTAATGGAGATAGATGAATCAAAATTTACTTGATTCTGCCTCAGAGGGGATGAAATTGGTTTTGAGCAAGAGTGTGATGTAGGTGATACTGAATGTGTTATTTTTTTGTTGCATCAATATCATTGGTTTGTCATCATAAAACATTACTCTCTTGTCCTGAAGATCTCGACTCAAATCCACTTTGCCCACTCCCCAAGGCACTTCCTTGAGTCCTTGGTCTTTTCTTTTTCTTGACTTGTTATTTTTGTTCCTTGCTCCTTGGATTTATATTGTGACTCAGAGGCGAACAACCTCAGAAGCGAGGCAGAGTTTGTGTGGTCCAAGTACGGATCAATGGGGTGTTAATTAAGGTGTCCCTTTAGGCGAATATATTTTGAAGAGTGGGGGAGTTCTCTTTAGTGCCATGGGGCCAATATTATTTGCCAATCAGTATCACTAAGACAGATTATCTGGTAAATATTATCTCACTGTCTGCAGCACACAAGTTGACTACTGTATTTCCTACATTGCAACAGTAAGAACACTTTAAACTTATTCATTAGACTGAAAAGAACGTGTAAAATGTGAAAACTGTTATAGGAGTGCATGTCTTTCTCTTCCTTGATTTGTTGCTTCTTAACTTCCTCCTACCATAACTGCTCCACTAGTGCCACAGTAGACAAAATATAGCAGAAATCCTGTTTGATGTCAAACAGCAGAAATCCTGTTTAGATGTCAAAGTGGGATTTCAAACAATGTAATGCTAACAAAGTGGGAGGAGTTCAGAAAAAGCAACTTGACATTGATGGAAATAAAATGGATGAGCTTCCTGAGGAAGGAAATATTATTGTTAATGTTAATGAGGCCTGAGGACTAAATCCAGACCTGCACCAGGCTTCCTCATTGAAGATTGGAGTGGGATCTTATTTTGTGCCTATGTCCATTTCAGGTCAGGATTAAGAGCCTGGAGGTGTTCATCCAGTTGTTTTGTGAGTCATCCTAAGGCCAGTTAAGGATACCATACTTAAAGTTTTGAGCCAGGGCCACTGACACAACTAGTAGAAATTTGTTGGAGATGGTGGAACAGCTGGAAGCTTGAGAGACAAGTACTACTTATAGACTGGCATCCTTCAGGAAGTAAGCTTGAGTTTCTTCTAATGTACAAGAGAGGAAGGCAGCAGGAAATGTATTATTTTCCCTAGTCACTGCTCATTGCTGTTTGAAGTTGAAAATGTTTGAAGTCTCCTACATGCAAAAGAAGAGAAAAGCACAAGGTTGCAAGACATGGAGAAATGAGCATACACCTGCTCTTGAACAGATGATAACTGTTACCATTTCAGGTCTGAAAACAGACCAAGAAAATACTAATCCAAGTGCAGAACAGCTCATATCCTGAGAGGGACAATATAAATCATCAACTAGAAATATACAGCTTATACACATATTAATCTGGGACAATCAGCATGAATTAGTTAAGAGAAGGTCAATGAAGGTCACATATTTGATGTAGGCTACATGGACTTTAGCAAGTGTTTTAATGATGTTTCACAATGCAGATTTGGTAGCTGTGAAGGGTTCGGTAAGTATTTGACAATTATTGTCTGAAAGGTGGTTAAATGCAGAAACATACACTGCATCTTAAAAAATAATTAGATCTGTGCCATAATCTACAGGGTTATGGTTCAAGAATTGGAAGCCGACTGGCAACTCTATTGGATTTGCTAAATGACATCCATATGTGCCATAAATTCTCAATGTTATTACAGTCTGTGAGAAGATTTGTAGCTTGGGTGCACGTTGTTGTGGTTCTGTTCGCCGAGCTGGGAATTTTTGTTGCAGACGTTTCGTCCCCTGTCTAGGTGACATCCTCAGTGCTTGGGAGCCTCCTGTGAAGCGCTTCTGTGATCTTTCCTCCGGCATTTGTAGTAGTTTGAATCTGCCGCTTCCGGTTGTCAGTTCCAGCTGTCCGCTGCAGTGGTCGGTATATTGGGTCCAGGTCGATGTGCTAATTGATTGAATCTGTGGATGAGTGCCATGCCTTGAGGAATTCCCTGGCTGTTCTTTGTTTGGCTTGTCCTATAATAGTAGTGTTGTCCCAGTCGAATTCATGTTGCTTGTCATCTGCGTGTGTGGCTACTAAGGATAGCTGGTCGTGTCGTTTCGTGGCTAGTTGGTGTTCATGGAT
>NC_057725.1:30964676-30981842 GCF_004010195.1 Chiloscyllium plagiosum
AGATGACAAGCAACATGAGTTTGACTGGGACAACACTACTATTATAGGACAAGCCAAACAGAGAACAGCCAGGGAAGTCCTCAAGGCATGGCACTCATCCACAGATTCAATCAATTAGCACATCGACCTGGACCCAATATACCGACCACTGCAGCGGACAGCTGGAACTGACAACCGGAAGCGGCAGATTCAAACCACTATAAATGCCAGAGGAAAGATCACAGAAGCGCTTCACAGGAGGCTCCCAAGCACTGAGGATGTCACCTAGACAGGGGACAAAACGTCTGCAACACAAATTCCCAGCTAAGCGAACAGAACCACATCAATGTTATTAAGTTGAGCTCACAGTCTCCTAATCCAGAAGGAGTATTTGAATTACTGAGGCCGATCTGAAAAAAGACAAAAAAATTATTATTAAAATATTAGTAAATGCAAACACTTATTAAGTTGTGCAGAACAAACTCAGTGACTGAAGGATGTATTTGTTCCCTGGTTTGCTTCAATTACTATCATTCAATTGCAACAAAACTGTCCACCAAATATTACATTCAATTCTGGGCTTCAGTGCATTGTGATATAAACAATGTGATTTACATATATTTTTCATTTATTCCAAGTTTGAGTTCTTAGATTCTGGATTGGTGAGTGACGTGGATGTTTTTTTCTTAGATTACTTACAGTGTGGAAACAGGCCCTTCGGCCCAACAAGTCCACACCAACCCTCCAAAGAGCAACCCACCCAGACCCATTTCCCTGCATTTACCCATTCACCTAATACTATGGACAATTTAGCATGGCCAATTCACCTAACCTGCCCATTTTTGGACTGTGGGAGGAAACCGGAACACCTGGAGGAAACCCACGCAGACACGGGGAGAATGTGCAAACTCTACACAGGCAGTTGCCTGAGACAGGAATTGAACCCAGGTCTCTGGCGCTGTGAGGCAGTGCACTTGTGTGTCTGAAGTTAATAATTAAGTTGCAAGTATATCCTTAGCCATAGTGATTGATTTTAAAACAGTTTTTAAGGCTTAGCTTTAGAATTAATGGTCTTTTGTGTACCCTGGTGGGATTTACAACCCAGCATGATAGATAAGCTCCAATGATTTTTGAGAGTATTTGTAGCTCAGTTTGAAGTTCTGGATGTAGGTTTGTTCTCTGAATTGGAAGGTTCGTTTTCAGATGTTTCATCACCATACTCAGTAACATCTTCAGTGAGCCTCTAAATGAAGCACAGGTGGTGTAAACCACTTTCTATTTATATGTTTGAGTTTCCTTGGGCTGGTGACATAATTTCCTATGGTGATGTCATTTCTTGTTCTTTTTCTTGGGGGGTGGTAAATGGGATCCAAGTCAATGTGCTTGTTATAGAGTTCTAGTTGGAAAGCTTCTAGGAATTCTCGTGCGTGTCTCTATTTGGCTTGTCCTAGCGTGGATGTGTTGTCCCAGTTGACGTGGTGTCCTCCGCATCCATATGTAAGGATACTAGTGAGAGAGGGTCATTTTGTGGCCAGTTGATGTTCATATATCCTGGTGGCTAGTTTTCTGCCTATTTGTCCAATGTAATGTTTGTTACAGTTTTTGCAAAGTATTTTGTAGATGACATTAGTTCTGCTTGTTGTCTGTACCAGGTCTTTCAAGTTCATTAGCTGCTGTTTTAGTGTGTTGGCGGGTTTGTGGGCTATCATGATGCCAAGGGGTCTGAGTAGTCTGACAGTCATTTCTGAGATGTTGTTGATGTTAAGGGAGAGTGGCTAGGGTTTCTGGGCATGTTTTGGCTGCTTGTTTGGGTTTGTTGCTCAGAAATCGTTTTCATTGGGTACCTGTTCTTTTTAAATACACTGTATAGATGATTTTCCTCTGCTCTGCGTAGTTCCTCTGTGCTGCAGTGTGTGGTGGCTCATTGAAATACTGTTCTAATGCAGCTTCATTTGTGGATGTTAGGATGATTGCTTCTGTAGTTCAATATTTGGTCGGTATGTGTTGTTTTCTGTAGAAGTTTGAAGTTCCCCATTGGCTGTTTGTTCTACTGCGACATCTAGGAATGGCATTTTGTTGTTGTTTTCCTCATCTGTAGTGAATTTTATGCCAGTAAGAGTATTATTGATGGTCTTGAATGTTCCCTCTAATTTATTTTGTTTGGTGATGACAAAGGTGTCATCCATGTAGCCGACTCTAAGTTTGGGTTGGATAGATGGCAGAGCTGTTTGTTTGAGTCTCTGCATTACTGCTTCTGCTAAGAACCCTGATATCGGAAATCCCATGGGTGTTCCATTGGTTTGTCTGTAGGTTTTGTTGTTGAAGGTGAAGTGTGTGGTAAGGCTTAGGTCCACTAGTTTGATGATACTGTCTTTGCTGATGAAGTTGGTGGTGTTCGGTGTATGTGTCTTTGGTTCTTCTAATAGTGCAATCAGTGTTTCTTTGGCCAGGTTTTATCTTTCTCTCATCTTTTTTAGCACTTTCCTTTCTTGTGAATTGAGTGTGTTTCCTTCCTTTTTCCTGCTTAATGTTGGTGTGACTGCCTGTCCGGTGGTTTGCTGGGTTTCTTCTGTGAGTTGGTTATCTTTCAGTGTTGTTTCTAAGGCTGCTAAGAAATCTTTCTTGTCTGCATCCTGGAAGTTGTAATTTAATCCTCTTAGTAAAATGGCTTTTTCAGTTTGTGTTAAGGATGAGTTAGATATGGATGAGGATAGACACCACTTCGACTGGAACAACACATCCATGCTAGGACAAGCCAAGCAGAGTCACGCACAAGAATTCCTAGAAGCATGGCATTCCAACTGGAACTCTATCAACAAACACATTGACTTGGATCCCATTTACCACCACCCCCCCCCCCCCCGAGAAAAAGAACATGAAATGGCATCACAATAGGAAAAGATGTCACCACAGGAAATGACATCACCAACCCAAGATAACTCAAACATATAAATAGACAACAGGCTACACTACCAGTGCTTCATTCGGAGGCTCACTGAAGATGTTACTTAGTATGATGATGAAATGTCTGAAAATGAACCTTCCAGCTCAGCGAACAAACCTACATCCAGATAAGCTCCAGTTTAGAAGGTCAGGTGAGATATTTCTTTAGCTTAAGGAAAATATCCATGGCTCAGACTGTGAGTTAAATTTTATGTTTTGAACAGTCCTGTGAAATCCAAAGATAATGGCTGTATAGACTGATGCTCTGGAGAAGGATATACAGTAGTGAAATTAGGTTAGAGTTAGTGTTAGTCCTGGACCCAAGGTAATTGTGATAAAACTCTGAAAAGGTTAATTAAAGCTGAGTATATTAGCTGAGGCACATGAATAATACCAAGAAAAAGTTATTGAAGTCCCAGTCTATAAAGTAAGTGTTTTAAACTTACCCGGCTGCTAGAGTTAGGGACTCTGGTGTGAGTACTATATGATTGGTGTTTTTGAGTACTGTACTAGCAATGTGTTTTGGATACAATACAACATTTGTTGTTTGTCTTTCAATGTATAAAGAAGTGCTTTGGGAATAGTGGGATTATACTTTTAATCTTGGTTTAAAAATCGCCAAGTATCTAGGCCAGAGATCAATGTGCTGACATCATTTGCCACCTTGACTTTCAGTTTCAAATGTCACTGCCACACATAGACTTCAGAAGTCCTTGCAGAAGAAACAAAAATGAATGAGATTGCTGTCCACCATCAGCACACGTTGCAACATTGTGCGCCATCTACAAGATGCACTGCATAAATTCACCAGACTCCTTAGACAGTACCTTCCAAACCCAGGACCACTACTATCCAGAAGGACAAGGGCAGTAGTTACAAAGGGAACACCACCAAGCAATTCATCACTTGGAAATATAATGTCACTGGGTTAAGGTCCTGGAACTCTCACCATAACAGCATTATTGATTTACCTACAAATGGACTGCAGTCATTCAAAAAGGCAACTCATCACCACCTTCTGAAAGGCAACTTGAGATGGGAAATAAATGCTGGCCGAACCAGTGATGCTCACGTCCTACAATTACATTTTTAAGACATTTCAGGAACATGCTCAAGGTTTTGGGTTCCTATGTTCTACATAGCTGCTTTTTAAAAACTAATCAGTAAGTAGCCATACAATCTATATTTAATTCTAACTTTACTTTATCCTTTCTCTAGATGCCCAGAAGATGAATACTTGTGAGCCATTAACTGAACACCCAACTATGTTCACGAATCCAACAGAAACATCATTAACGGATCTGGATCACGCAAACTCAAACAATGAATTCAGCTTTGAATTTACTACCCCATCAGACAACAGAACTTTAGTACCTCGGAAAACAAATTCCTTTCTGTCAACCTCAACTGATTCAACCCTCCATTCAGCCTCCTCCTCAGAATCGCATAGTACTGCAGAGGAAAGTTCCAAACTTTCCAGCAGTTTGATTATGCACTTGGGTGAGATTCTATAAAATGAACATTAATTTACTTATGCTATAAAATCAGAGCAAAATACCTGAGTGTTGTAATGATTGAAATAGCATCCCTAGGTGGGAAATCAAACACATCCTGTCTTGTCAGAATGGATATTCCAAAGGTTCATTTTGAGGAACAGAGCCTTGGCCAACATTCATCTCTCATTCTATCGCCAGTATTTTAGAAACTTAAGTTGGAGGGTAAATGTCCACACAGCCTGGTGTAGCCTCTTTGTTTCTATATCCACAGGGAAGACATGACAAGGTAAATCTTGAAGTTGTGCTTGGGTGATAATAAACATTGAGTTTAAAAGTCATTGCAAGCAGTGAGGAAGATATTCTAAAGTTTCAAGGTGCTGTGCAGGACATGAGACAATTAATTCTGCTTCCAGACAAGGACAGTTCAAAGGAATTAAAAATTAGATGCTTAAAGCCTACAAAAAGCCTCCAACCATTGTTTCTTTCTCCAAGAAACATAGAGTCAGAATCATACAGCATGGCATGCCGAACAAGTTTCCAAACTAAACTCGTCTCGCTTGCCTGTGTTTGGCCCATAAACCTTTCCTATTCGTGTACCCATCCAATTTTTTAAAAAAATGTTGCAACTATACCTACACTTACCATTTTTTATGGCAGTTCATACCACATATGAACCACCCCCTGTGTGTTAAGGTTGCCCCTCAGGTCCCTTTTCAATCTTTCTCCTCTCACGTTAAAAATATGCCCCTAGTTCTGAACTCACCTTTCTTAGGGAAAAGACATTTACTATTTATTTTATCTAGACCCCCCATGATTTTATAAACCCCTACAAGGTCACCCCTCAACTCCAGTGAAAGTGGCCCTAACCGATCCAGTCAGTCCTTATAACACAAACCCTCCAGTTCCAGCAACATCTTGGAAAATCTTTTCTGAATCCTCATAGCATTGCTCCCAGGACAGAAATGGTATGAATAACCTAGAGAGAAGGGCAGTGAAATGTGGTAGAAACTCTGGGAGAACTCTTTGTTCATCTTTAAAAGTAATCCTCACTATTCCTAGTTTCCAATGATGTGATCAATATGGACTTCAGTAAAGCGTTTGACAAGTTTCCTCATAGTAGATTAGTTAGCAAGGTTAGATGACATTGTATATAGGGAGAACTAGCCATTTGGATACAGAACTGGCTGGAAGGTAGAAGACAGAGGGTGGTGGTGGAGGGTAACTTTCAGACTAGAGGCCTGTGACCAGCTGTGTGCCACAAGGATCAGTGCTTTTCATCATTTATATAAATGATTTTGATGTCCACAAAGGAGGTATGGTTAGTACATTTGCAGATGACACCAAAATTGGAGGTGTTGTGGACAGCAAAAAAGGTTACCTCAGATTACAACGGGATCATGATCAGATGGGCCAATGGGCTGAGAAGTGGCAGATGGAGTTTAATCAAGATAAATGTGAGGTGCTGCATTTTAGTAAGGCAAATCAGGGCAGAACATACACACTTAACGGTAAGGTCCTGGGGGAGTGTTGCTGAACAAAGAGACCTTGGAGTGCAGGTTTATAGTTCCTTGAAAGTAGAGTCACAGGTCGATAGGATTGTGAAGATGGATAGGGTGAATAGCTAAGGTATTTTCTGTGGGGTGGTTCTGACATTCTGTGGGGTGGTTCTGACATTGCTCTGTCCCTTTTCTGCACAGAAGGCAGGAAAGATAAAAATTACCAAAACTACAGGGCATAGGTTTAAGGTGAGAGGGGAAAGATTTAAAAGAGACCTAAGGGGCAACCTTTTCATGCAGAGGGTGGTGCATGTATGGAATGAGCTGCCAGAGGAAGTGGTTGAGGCTGGTACAACATTTAAAAGGCATCTGGATGCGTATACGGGTATAGGCAGGGCTTAGAGGGATATGGGCCAAATGCAGGCAGATGGGACTATTTTGGATATCTCGTCCACAAGGACTTGTTGGAGTGAAGGGTCTCTTTTGTGCTGTACAGTTCTATGAATCAATGATTCCTCATCTGAATGGTGCAGTCTTCATTCCTCACTCGTTCACTTGCGTGTTAGATTCATGGCTTAAGACATTAATCTTAAGGTTCATGAGAATTGAGACACCGGTTATGAAGATAGATTGAAGGGTTGGGATTGTTTTTCATAGAGAAGAGTAAGCTGAGAGAAGATTTGACAGACATATCAAACTTTTTCATTCAGGTATGGCAAGCAGTGCCTATGAGTCTGGTGAAGGTAGGTTCAATCAAGACATTCAAAATGGGATTAAATTGTATCCTGAAAGGGAAGAATGTGAAGGAGTGTCAGACAGAAGGAACAGTATTACATGAGATTTTCAATTAGAGACCAGATGTAGACATGATGGGACAAATGACCTCCCTTTGTGCTGTAACAATTCTATACATTCATGAAATACATAACCTTCTACTCAAGAAGTGCTATCTTTTCAGACTAAGCTGACACACTAGTTGCATTTGAGATGTATTATGAGAGACCTCACAAATTCACTAGCTGGTAAAGAGTAAGACCAGATATTTCCTTGGGGCTATTCCTGCTCTGTTACCATGACCTTTTTGGAAAGCCCTTTTATATACTTTGTACATTTACATTGTACTTCCAGCCAAATGAGAACATTGAATTTAGACTAACTCTGAGAAGATTGTCCCCAATCTCACTTTATTCTCCACTGGCATATAATATGATTCTCTGCTGGATCATAAGCATGCAGTTTGGGTATGTATTAAACTCATGGTGCTTTTGGTTGCAAAACAAAGTGCTTGACTTTGAGTATGTCCAAGAAAATTAAATTATAAACAAAAATATTTGAAATGTATTTGAGGGTCTCTGTCAGAATGGATTTACTCTTCTGGGTTAATTACTAAATTATCTGCTTCCAACATTGAACTTCACTTGATGGAAGAGTGCATCATGGATTGGACATTGTTCTGTCCCTTTTCTGCACAGAATGCAGGAAAGATAAAAAATACTAAATTCCTTGTTCTGTACCTTGTGTCCCAAGAGAGCTTGAAAATCACATAAGATGAAATTATCTTAGCTTATTTTTAAGGATCCAGCAAGGTCACCTATGTCAATCTGGATCTAAGGCAGTTGTTGAGACAAAAAAACCAAGACTCCATTATTTGTTATTAGAGTTTATTAATTACTCAGTCTTACATTTATTTTCTGATCAAACTGTTTAGACCTCTGGAACAAATGGGACTTGAACCAGGGTCTCCTGGTCTAAAGATAATGACACAACTACTGTTGATAATGGGCGATTTTGGTGATATTCCTTCAATGTTGCGGGGAGGTGGGGCAGTGGTTAGATTGTGTCTTATTGGAATAGTCATTACCTGGCATTTATGTGGCACGAATGTTACTTGTCACTTGTCAGTCCAAGCCTGGATATTGTCCAAGTTTTATTATATTTGAACATGAATTAATCACCTCTTACTATGGATTGCTTCAGTATCTGAGTTGTCACAAATGGTGTTGAATATTGTGCAATCATCAGAGAATGTTGCCACTTCTGACGGTGAGAAGAACTAGGTCAGAAGATCTGAGTTTAAGTCCCATGATCCCTGGATATGTGTATAAGCTATCTGAATAGGTTGATTAGAAAAAAAAGATTTGTCTTTCTACATGCTTGTTGTACCTGCAGTATTAACTTTCAGGAACTCATGAACAAGAACACCCAAATCCCTTTGATGTTCAATAATTTCTAACTCCTCACCATTTAAGAAATACCCTGTATTTTTATATATCCTACCAAAGTGAATCAACTCAGATTTCTCCCTGAATTTTTGTCCCCTCACCTTGCCTCGTGTTAGTATATTCATCCCTGTCCTACATGTTGTAAAGTAGTTTACCAATCTCTCATGCTGAACCTTATCAAAACCTAAAAAAAAATCCACTGGTTCCCATTTATCTATTCAATTAGTCTTCAAAACATTCCTGCACCTTTGTAAAATATGGCTTCTCTTTGATAATTAATACTGCCCATTCCTACCTTTAATTTCTGCGTCTTGTTATCACATTCTTTATTATAAGTTCTATTTTTTTCCAGCTAATGCCAGGCTAAGAGGTCAGTAATTCCCAGTCTATCTCGTTGCTTTCTTAAATAGTGGAGTTTCATTTTCCACCTTCAAATCTTTCAAGTATTATTTCAGATTTTATGGAATTTTGAAAGGCCACCAATGTATCTACTACCTCAACAGACACCTCTGAAAAGTAGATCATCAGGTCCAAGGGATTGATCTGCTTTAATTCCTATTAATTTCTCTCATTTTTTAAACTAATAATCATATTTGCATTTTCTTATTTACAGTAGTTCCGAAAGTCTCCATTATTTCTGGGATGTTTTTAATATTTTCCTCATGAAGACAGACACAAATATTTTTTCAGTTTTTCTGACTTTTCTTTATAAATTTTTCTGACTCTGTATATAATGGATCCACATTTAAAAATTAGCATTTGCTTTATTTTATAGTTTCTTGGCACAGATCATCTTATTTTGAGTGTGGCTAATATTTGTCTGTTTATGTACTCACAGCATTGAGCCTGGCGGCATTCATTTTGTTTGTGATCTTCGTGGCTACTTTGGTCTGTTGTCTCAGAAAGTAAGTTTCCTCTTAAGGTTTTGAGCATTGCATTGAAATGGGTGATAGAATTGTAAGAATATGTTGAAGATCCTAACTTTACATGGGGGGAAATGTGTGCTGAACATTAGTCAAAGGCTAGAGGTCTACATTGCTGGCGCATGCATGTAAATATATCATCAATATTAATATCTTTAACTGAAATGCATAGAAACTCAACGACAAGACAGCGCAAAATTGATTGCGCCATGAGTCAGGTAAGCTAATGCTTCTAGCCATTGGAATATTAGGACGTTATTGACTCTGTGTCCTCAATACCTCATTTTTAAAAAATCTCAATGCCATTTTGAGAAGGATATCTTTCATTCTAACTCAAAAGATCTGTGATTAACTCTAAAGTGGTCTGTGTTATTTCAAACTGCTGTGGCTGCTGAGTTTCAAAAGGGCAGGTCACCACACCTTATCAAGGACAATTAAAGATAGACAACAAATGTTGGCCTTGTCATTAATGTTAATACCTCATAAATAAATGAAAAACATAAATTATGATTGTCTGCATCCATTAGATAGTTCATGAGTTTGAAGAAGCATGAGGCGAGTAAAGCCTAATTGTATGACAAAAGCTGACACTGAGTCAGTAACAACTGCATTTATATTGCTAAGGATTTACACCAGAAAATTAAATGATAGCTGCAATGAAAAGCTCAAAACAGTAACCATGAACGTACTGGAGTGTATTTTTAAAAATTGCATTTGTTAACGTCCTTTACAGAAGGACAAAACAAAGCTGGGTGGGAGGATGAACTGAGAAGAGGATACAGAAATGCTTCAGTGTGATTTGGATAAGTTGAGTGAGCAGGCAATTGCATGGCAAATGAAGTATAATGTGGATAAATGTGAGGTTATAATGTTTTATAAAACTGTAAAAAGACTTCTTTGCTCCTTTATTCTATGCCTTAGCTAATGACAGCAAGCATTGCCTGTGTCTTCTTCATCACCCTGTCTACCTGTGCTTACACCTTCAGAGGTCTATGGATTTTACACCATGGTCCCTTTGTTCTTCAGTATTCCTTCACAACTTAGCATTCATTATATGTGTCATTTTTAAACCTCCAAAAATGCATCACCTCACACTTATCAGGATTAAATTTCATCTGACATTGCTCTGCCCAATTTACTAGCTGATCAATATCAGAATGCAAGCTCAGACCATCTTCCTCACTATCAACAAGACCATCAATTATTGTGTCATTTGAAAACTTATTAATTATACTTTCTACATTCTAAGACAAGTTGTTAATGTACAGCAAGGATCCCAGCACCAAACCCTGTGGTACACTGCTGGTCACAGGCTTCCAATCACAAACATTACCCTCCATCATCATCCTTTGTCTCCTAATTGCAAGCCAATTTTAGATCCAGTTGGCAACTTGCCTTAGGTCCCATGGGCACTCTCCTTCTGGACCAGCCTTCTATGTGGGACCTTGTCAAAGGCCTTAATGGAGTCCGTGTAAACCACATAAATTGCACCACTCTCATCAATATATTTAGTCAATTTATTTTTCAAAAAATCAGTTAAATTAATCATACAGGATGTCCCGCTAACAAATTTGATGACAATGATCAATACTTGCCTTTTTAAGTGTTAATTAGTGTTGTTTGGTGACAGTGTCCTACTGGAGTTTTCAGAAATAGCAGAGGATGATTGGGGCTGGATAATTGGGACTCTTTCTGGAGTAGGTGGGACCTCTACAAACAGGACAGTCTTCACCTGAACCAGAGGGGTACCAGTATCCTTGGGGGGCGTGGAGGCGGAGTGATTTGCTAATGATCTTCAGGTGAGTTTAAAGTCAGTCAGCAGGGGGATGAGAACCTAAATTGTAGTTCGTGTATACATGAGGTTGATAGTAGTTAGCTCAGAAATAAGGTTTCAGGGTCGCAAGAAGGCACTGGCAAAGAAGAAGTTGGTTTGAAGTGTGTCTACTTCAATGCCAGGCGTTTCCCGAATAAGGTGGGTGAACTTGCAGCATGGGTTGGTACCTTGGATTTCAATTTTGTGGCCATTTTGGAGACATGGATAGAGCAGGGACAGGAATGTTTATTGCAGGTTATGGGATTTATATGTTTCAGTAAGCACAGATAAAATGGTTAAAGTGGGGAGGCAGTGTGACACTGTTAGTCAAGGACAGTATTATGGTTGCAGAAAGGATGTTTGAGGTCTCGTCTACTGAGGTAGTATCAGCTGAGGTTAGAAACCAGAAAGGACAGGTCACCTTGTTGGGAGTTTTCTATAGGCCTCCAAATACTTCCAGAGATGTAGAGGGTAGGATAGCAAAGATGATCCTCGATAGGAGCGAGAGTGACAGGGTGGTTGTTATGGGGGACTTTACCTTTCCAAATATTGACTGGGAATACTATAGTTAAGTATTTTACATGGGTCAGTTTTTGTCTAACGTGTGCAGGAGAGTTTCCTGACACAGTATGTAGACAGGCCAACAAGAGGCGAGGCCACATTAGATTTGCTACTGGGTAATGAACCTGGTCAGGTGTAAGATTTGGAGGTAGGTGAGCAATTTTGTGACAGTGACCACAATTCGGTTATGTTTATTTTAGTGATGGAAAAGGATAGGTATATACCGCAGGACAAGAGTTATAGCTGGAAGAAAGGCAACTACATTGCGATTAGGCAGGATTTAGGATGCATAGGATGGGGAAGGAAACTGCAGGGGATGGGCACAATTGAAATGTGGAGCTTGTTCAAGGAACAGCTACTATCGATCCATGATAAGTATGTACCCGTCAGGCAGGGAGGAAGTTGTTGTGCGCGGGAGCCGTGGTTTACTAAGGAAGTTGAATCTCTTGTCAAGACGAAGAAGGTGGCTTATGTTAGGAAGAGACGTGATGGCTCAGTTAGGGCACTTGGCAGTTACAAGTTAGCCAGGAAAGACTAAAAGAGAGAGCTAAAAAGAGCCATGAGGGGACATGAGAAGTCATTGGTGGATAGGATCAAGGAAAACCCTCAGGCGGTCTATCAGGAATAAAAGAATGACTACAGTAAGATTGGGATTGAGAGTTTGGTGCTGGAAAAGCACAGCATCCGAGGAGCAGAAAAATCAATGTTTTGGGCAAAAGCAGTCCTCACTTTTGCCTAGAGTAAAATTAGGCCCAATCAAGTATAGCAGTGGGAAGTTGTGCGTGGAGTCAGAGGAGATAGGGGAAGAGCTAAATGAATACTTTTCATCAGTATTCACACGAGAAAAAGACAATGTTGTCGACGAGAATACTGAGATACAGGCTACAAGACTAGATGGGATTGAGGTTCACAAGGAGGAGGTGTTAGCAATTCTGGAAAGTGTAAAAATAGATAAGTCCCCTGCGCCAGATGGGATTTATCCTAGGATTCTCTGGGAAGCCAGGGTTGAGATTGCCGAGTCTTTGGCTTTGATCTTTATGTCGTCATTGTCTACAGGAATAGTACCAGAAGACTGGAGGATAGCAAATGTTGTTCCCTTGTTCAAGAAGGGGAGTAGAGACAACCCTGGTAATTATAGACCAGTGAGCTTTATTTTGGTTGTGGATGAAGTGTTAGAGAGAATGATAAAAGATGACATGTATAATCATCTAGAAAGGAATAAACTGATTTGGGATAGTCAACATGGTTTTGTGAAGGGTAGGTCATGCCTCACAAACCTTATTGAGTTCTTTGAGGTGACCAAACAGGTGGATGAAGGTAAAGTGGTTAATGTGGTGTACAGGGATTTCAGAAGGCATTTGATAAGGATCCCCACAGTAGGCTATTGCACAAAATATGGAGGCATGGGATTAAGGGTGATTTAGCAGTTTGGATCAGAAATTGGCTAGCTGAAAGTAGACAGAGGGTGGTGGTTGATAGGAAATATTCATTCTGGAGTTAAGTTACCAGTAGTGTACCACAAGGATCTGTTTTGTGTCTACTGCTGTTTGTCATTCTTATAAATGAGCTGGATGAGGGCATAGAAGGATGGGTAGTAAATTTGCGGATGACACTAAGGTCGGTCGAGTTGTGGATAGTGACAAAGGATGTTGTAGGTTACAGAGGAACATAAATAAGCTGCAGAGCTGGGCTGAGAAGTGGCAAATTGAGTTTAATGTGGAAAAGTGTGAGGTGATTCACTTTGGAAAGATTAACAGGAATGCAGGATACTGGACTAATGGTAAGATTCTTGGTAGAGTAGATGAGCAGAGAGATATCGATGTCCAGGTACATAGATTCTTGAAAGTTGCCACCCAGATTGATCGGGTGGTTAAGAAGGTATTCGGTGTCAGCTTTTATTGGTATAGGGATTGAGTTTCAGAACCTTGAGGTCATGCTGCAGCTGTACAAAAGCCTAGTGTGGCTGTACTTGCGTACAGTTCTGGTCACCACATTACAGGAAGAATGTGGAAGCTTGGAAAGGGTTCAGAGGAGATTTATGAGGATGTTGCCTGATATGGAGGGAAGGTCTTATGAGGAAAGGCAGAGGGACTTGAGGCTGTTTTCATACGAGAGATGGAGGTTGAGAGGTAACTTAACTGAGACATATAAGATAATCAGAGGGTTAGATAGGGTGGAGAATAAGATCTTTTTTCCTCGGATAATGATGGCTAGCACGAGGGGACATAGCTTTAAATTGAGGGGTGATAGATATAAGACAGACATCAGAGGTAGCTGAGGTATAGAACGCACTGCTTGCAACAGTAGTAGACTTGCCAACTTTAAGGGCATTTAAATGATCATTGGATAGGCATATGGATGAGAATGGGATAGTGTAGGTTAGATGGGCTTCAGATTGGTTTCACAGATCGGTGCAACATTAAGGGCCAAAGGGCCTGTACTGCGCTGTAATGTCCTATGTTCTATGATCATTTGAATATGGCGACTGGTGGAATGAAAACTGAGGACAAGGGAAAACTGACCATTGTTCTGGGAGGGAGGGAAAGGGTGAGGGCAGAGTTGGGTCAGAAACAGTGGGGGTCCTGCCAACCATCTTTAAGGGGGATGTCCTTGGTTGAGGAAAAAGGACAAAACATATCAGAGGCCCCCCGCCCCGTAGAAATGGCATAGTCAGAAAAGATGCCATGGAGATGGAAAAACTGAGGAAATAGGATGGTTTCCTTGCAGGAAGCAGGTTGTGTGAGGAATAGTATTCAAGGTCACTGTGTGAATTTGTGGGTTTATGGCCTACATTAGTGAACAGCCTACCCCAGAAATGGAAACAGTGAAGTCAAGTACAGAGGAACCTCGATTATCTGAACAAGATGGGCGGGCACTATTTCATTCAGATAATCGATTATTTGGTTAATTGATTCAATGACTTTCTTCTGGGGCTAGGAGTTTCCTGTTAAGTCCACTCCCCGTTCAGGAGACAGGGCAGCAGCACACCGTGCAAGAGCCCCCCCCACCAACATCTAACACCGTCTCCGTGCGCCCCCATGCCCGCGTCCAATACCGCCCCACTTCCGCTCCTGCCCCCAACACCACCACCCTTTTCCCTGCCCCCACCTACTGTGCACCCCCACCCCCCCTTCTGCCCTCTCTGGGGCAGTCAGACTGGACATCAACAAGACTGCTGCTGCCTTTTGCGGGGTGAGTCTCCAAATAGCGCGCGCTCACCAGACACACACACACACACAAACTTTTTGACAGGTTCCAGAGAAACAGTTGTCAGTGAGAGCCCTCCAGTATAATTAGAAGAAAGAATGGTCCACATATTCTAAAGAAACACATGGGTACAAGAGCCACTGGTCAGCTCTCACCGACAACTGTTTCTCTGATATATCAATTATATAATTGATGCTGCATTTTGCTCTTGTCTGGAATTGGAAAAATGATCAGTTTTGCTTCCAATTTCTATCCTTCTCTTACCTTCTTCACCTAGTCAATGTTGGCTCTTCCCTCCCGTCCTTGTGAAATAACTCTTCAGAGGCCAGTACCATCAAGTCACCTTATATTTACAAGTCGAGAGTCCTTGACACTGACCAGTTTCTTCAGAACCAGCTGTCAGAATGAACAGAACCTCTGACACTCTTGGACCTTTTACCTGGAGAAAGTGAGATAAGTTAAAGGCTAAGTTGTTCAAAGTGGGAACTAGCTTAGCCAAGTGAAGGAGGGTGATGTTGGAGGCTGTTTAAACCTCTCTTCAAGAAAGAAGTGGAGATCTTTCAGATAATCCTGATAGGGGTGGACATGGAAAGAGATTGCACATCCATGATGAAGAAGAACTGACTATAGACAGGAAAATGGAAATTGTGGAAGTGACATAAAGGATCAGAAGAATCACAAATGAAAGTGAGAAGAGATTAATCAAGGGAAGAAAGAAACATCCTCAAGATATGAGGAAATAAGTTCAGGAATAGGCTGAAATGTGAGTCTGCCGAGGCAATCTGTTTGTAGGTTTTGAGAAGGTACAAGCAGGATGATAATGAGGTGGAAAGCTATGGAGAGGAGATACCCAAAGGAGATGAAGTCACTGATAATCCTGGAGATAACAACTTGGTGTTCAGTGGTGTGGTCATAGTGCAGAGGTAATAGGATAAAATGACTGAGATTTGAAGCTCAGCCTTTATAAGATAGAGTCAGCACCCTAGACAACAACAGCACCACTATTATCAGTAGGTTTGATTAAAAAAAACTGAGTGTTAGACCTGAGACAATGGAATACAGTAAGTTCAAAGGGACAATGGGTAAGGGTAGCAGAGAAATTAAGGCAACTGATGACATGTCAACAATTTTTGATGAAGAAATTAAGTGCAGTAAGAGGTCAGAGGGAGGGGTGAGTAGGGGTTGTCCAAGGGTACCCAGTCAGGGTACGCAAAAGTTTAGCATCTATTCTGTCGAAACCTGTAAGACTTCGCATGTTTGAATGGGATTCCATTCATTCTTTGAAACTCCACGGAGCGCATATAATCTTTCCTCACAGGAAAATCCTTTCATAACAGGAATTAGTTTGATGAACCTTAATTGTAGTCCCCTTCATAGCAAGTATATTTTTCCTTATGTAAAGCAATCTAAACTGCAAACAATATTCCAAAAGATACACCAAGCCCCTATACAATTACATTAAGAAAACTTCACTCCTATATTTAAATCCTCTTGTTACAAAGGCCAATGTACCATTTGTCTTTTTAATTGCCTGTTATATCTGAATTTTAACTTCTGGTGTCTCATGAAGGAGAATACTCAATTTCCTTTTCAAGTTCAACACTTCACTCTCTTATCATTTCCAACCAAAGTAGATACCTTTTTGTTATCACATCTACCAAATTCCTACCCACTCACTTAGCCTCTCCATATCCACTTGAAGCCTCTTTGCATATCCTCAAACTCCCATACCCACTTAGTTCTGTATAATTTGCAAACTTGGAAATATTACATTTAATCCCCACATTCAAGTCACTGGTATAGACTGAGTCATTTGATCCTTGCCATGGCCAACTGGTTACAGACTGTGAATCTGAAAATTACAAGTTTATTCCTACATTATATTTTCTAAATATTAACCAGTTCTCAATGCAAGCCAGTATATTCAACATAATTTCAAGTGCTTTTAACTTGTTGCCAACCTCTCATGGGGGAACTTAACTGGAAGCCTCTCAAAATCTAAGTAAACTGCATCCTTGTTCTATCGTATCTATTCTGCTGGTTAAACCCTTAAAAAACTCCAAACTGATTTTCAAACCAATTTTCCTTTACATAAATCCCTGTTAACATTACCCAATCACACCTTTATTTTCCAAATATTTATCAAATAGTTTATTATAGATTCTAGCATTTCCCTGTGTTTGAGGTAAGCTAACAGGTTTATAAAGAGCTGAAAATGTGTTGCTGGAAAAGCGCAGTAGGTCAGGCAGCATCCGAGGAGCAGGAGAATCGACGTTTCGGGCATGAGCCCTTTTTCAGGAATGAGGAAAGTGTGTCCAGCAGGCTAAGATAAAATGTAGAGAGGAGGGATTTGGGGGAGGGGCGTTGGAAATGCGATAGGTGGAAGGAGATCAAGATGAGGGTGATAGGCCGGAGTGGGGGTGGGGGGGGGGGGGGGTCAGGGAGGAGATTGCAGGTTAGGAAGGCGATGCTGAGTTCGAGGGATTTGACTGAGACAAGGTGGGGGGAGGGGAAATGAGGAAACTG
>NC_057725.1:30982588-31013939 GCF_004010195.1 Chiloscyllium plagiosum
GAAGAGCGCCTCATCTTCCGCCTAGGAACCCTCCAACCACAAGGGATGAACTCAGATTTCTCCAGTTTCCTCATTTCCACTCCCCCACCTTGTCTCAGTCAAATCCCTCGAACTCAGCACCGCTTTCCTAACCTGCAATCTTCTTCCTGACCTCTCCGCCCCCACCCCACTCCGGCCTATCACCCTCACCTTGACCTCCTTCCACCTATCGCATTTCCAACGCCCCTCCCCCAAGTCCCTCCTCCCTACCTTTTATCTTAGCCTGCTGGATACACTTTCCTTATTCCTGAAGAATGGCTCATGCCCGAAACGTCGATTCTCCTGCTCCTTGGATGCTGCCTGACTTGCTGTGCTTTTCCAGCAACACATTTTCAGCTCTGATCTCCAGCATCTGCAGTCCTCACTCTCTCCTCCTAACAGGTTTATAAATTCCAGTTTCTCCCTCTCTCTCTCCTTTCTTAAATATTGGGGCTACATTTTCCACTTACCAATCTGAAGAGACTATTCCAGAGTTTTTACAATTTTGAAAGATGACTCCCAGTGTATCTACCATCTATAGCGCTCCTTTTTTCAAAACATTGGGATGTAGTGTTTTTCATGTCCGGGGATTTCTCTACATAAAGATCCATTTATTTATCCAATGTTATGTCTTTTACTAATATTCATATCTTACGGTTCCTTGTTTATGCCAATCCCTAAATTCTCCATTATTTTGTGAAGGTTTTTAATATTTTCTTTAGTAAACACAGACATACACCAATGGTTTAGTTTATCTGCCATGTTCTATTTCTCCATTATAAAATTTCCTGACTCTGCTTATAATGGATCCACCTGTATTGTTGCTAATCTTTTCTTTTCTTTTAATTTGTTCATGGGCCAGCATTTATTCCCAATTCCTAATGCTCCTCAAAATGAGTGGTTATTTCAGAGGTCAGTTAAGAGCAAATACGACAACTGTGGGTCACATATAGGTCAGAAAGGTTAGGATAACAGATTTCCTTCCTTAAATGACATTAGTGAATCAGATGGTATCTTACAACAATCAATAATTCTTACATGGTTGCTGTTAGGTTAGCTTTTGATTTCAGAGTTTGTATTGAATTGAAATTTCACCATCTGCAATGACAGGATTCAAACCCATTTTTTAAATTTACTCGGGGATGTGGGCATCTCTTGTTAGGCCAGCATTTATTGGCCATCCCTAATTGCCCAGTGGACAGTTAACAGTCAATCAACAGCTATAGATCTGGAGTCATATGTAGGCTAGTCCAGGTAAGGATGACAGATTTCCTTCCCTAAAGGACATTAGTGAACCAGATGGGTTTTTCCCAACAATCAACAATGATTCATGATCATCATGAGACCCTTATTTCCAGATTACTTTTACTGAATTCAAATTCCACCATGGCAGGATTTGAATTCAGAACTCTCCAATGCTGGTTGAGTTTCTGGATTAATAGCGATACTACCATCAGGCCATTGCCTCCCCGAGAGGATTAGCCTGATTCTCTGAAGTAGTAATGTCCAGTGACGTTACCACTATGCCACCTTTCCCACCATATCTATAGAAACTGTTACAATCCATCATATCACTAGTTTACTCTCCTATTTTGTTTCCTTTACTTTCTTTTTTGGTAAGAAAGTGAGGTCTGCAGATGCTGGAGATTAGAGCTGGAAATGTGTTGCTGGAAAAGCGCAGCAGGTCAGGCAGCATCCAGGGAACAGGAGAATCGATGTTTCGGGCATAAGCCCGATTCCTGAAGAAGAGCTTATGCCCGAAACGTCGATTCTCCTGTTCCCTGGATGCTGCCTGACCTGCTGCGCTTTTCTTTTTTGGTATGCCTTTACAGACTTCTAAAATATTCCCAGTTCTCAATATAGCCATTTTTTTGTCAACCTTTTAGACCTCATTCTTTGATCTAATACAATCCTTGATTTCTTTCATTAGTCACAGTTGCAACCCTTTTCTTGATAGGATTTTGTACATAAAAGGAATATATTTTGTCATAGCCTATGTATTATTTGTATAAATCATAGCTATTCGCTTTCTACTGTCATACCTTATAAAGTAGTTTTCAAATTTACAATAGTGACTCCAGTTTTACTGCGGCTACTTGATACTATGCTGAGTCAAGAGCAGTCACTCTCACTTCACTAGAGTGGCATGATGGCTCAGTGGCTAGTACTGCTCCCTCATAATGCCAGGGAGCTGGCTTTGATCTATGATATTGGGAACCTCAGATGGATCATTCACTTAGCACTTCTGGCTGCAGACACTGCAAGCATATACTGATGCTCTACCTCAGCAGTGTTTCTCCACTGTCAGTAAACTGTCACATTGTTTTATCCAATATCCAATACAGGATGAGCAGAAACATCCTCCAATCAGATATCAGGAAGACTGATGCCATTATTTTTGGTCCATGCTCCAAATACCTTTTCCTACATACTACCTCTCTCCCTCTTTTTGGCAATAGGCAGAGATTCAGTTAATCTATTAGCAATTTTGTTGTTGCATTAGATCTTGGGTTGAGATTCCAAACACATATTCATGCCCTCTCTAAGACCACCTACTCCCACCTCCATAAAATTTCTCAACTTCATCGCTGTCTCAGCTCATCTGCTTCTGAAAATCACACCTGGAATATTGTGTGCAGTTCTGGTCTCCAAATTTGAGGAAAGACATTCTGGTTATTGACAGAGTGCAGTGCAGGTTCATGAGGTCAATTCCTGGAATGGCGGGACTATCTTATGTTGAAAGATTGGAGCGATTGGGCTTGTATACCCTTGAGTTTAGAAGACTGAGAGGAGATCTGATTGAGACGTATAAGATTATTAAAGGTTTGGACACTCTGGAGGCAGGAAACATGTTTCCGCTGATGGGTGAGTCCCTAACCAGAGGACACAACTTAAAAATAAGGGGTAGGCCATTTAGGACAGAGATGAGGAGAAACTTCTTCACCCAGAGAGTGGTGGGTATGTGGAATGCTCTGCCCCAGAAGGCAGTGGAGGCCAGTCTCTGGATTTGTTTAAGAAAGATTGAAGATTGGATAGAGCTGTCAAGGATAGTGGAATCAAGGGTTATGGAGATAAGGCAGGAACAGGATATTGATTGAGGATGATCAGCCATGATCATAATGAATGGTGGTGCAGGCTCGAAGGGCAGAATGGCCTACTCTTGCACCTATTGTCTATTGTCTTATCCATGCCCTTTGAATCTATAGACTTGACTATTCAAGGCCCTTCTGTATAGTGTTATCCTTAGGTTATCCAAAACTCTATTGCCCTGTGTCTTAACTTACAGTGAATGTCATTCCATATCACTCCTGTCAATTACACTTCAATCTGTCACTCTTATACAAATTAGGAGCAGGAGTAGGCCACTTAGCACCTTGAGCTTGCTCCATCATTTATTAAGATTATAGCTGATCTAATCACTCCACATTTCCATCTACCCTCAGTACCATTTCACCTCCTTGCTAATCCACCATGACCTTAAAATAGTTAAGGACACTAGTTCTATTACCTTTTGAGGGAGAGAATTCCAAATGTGAGAAGGAGACTTCTCACTTTCTGAAATGGGTGAGGCTTGTTATAGATTCTCCCACAAAAGGAAGCATCTCTTCCACATGCACCCTGTCAAGATCCTTCAGGATCTTATATATTTCAATCAAGTCACCCCTCACGCTTAAAAGCTCAAGAGGTAACAAGCTTAGTCTGATCAACCTATCTTCATAAGCCAGCCTGTTCATTTCAGATATCCATCTGGTAAACCTCCTCTGAACCAATTCCAAGTTTTGGTACATTGTTGAATAAAGAAACCATAACTGCACACAATATTCAAGATATTCTTACTAATTAACAATAATATTCTACTAGCTTTCCTAATTACTTGCTGTATTTGTATACTAATGTCTTGTCATTCATGCAGTAAGACATCTGGATCCCACTGCATTTCAGAGTGCTGCAATCTGCATATGTAATATGCTTCTTTTTTATTATATCTGAGAAAAGAGACAATTTCACATTTTCCCACATTATACTCCATCTTCGAGTTCTTTACCCACTTACCCAAACTGACCTATCTATATCTCTTTGTAGGTTCTTTATATCCACTTCACAACTTACTTTCCTTCTTATCTTTGTGACATCAATAAATTTTTAGTCCCTTCAGCCAAGCTATATACAAATAAATTATAAAGTTGAGGCTCTGGAACATGAACCTTGTGGCACAGCACAAATTATTTTTTGCCAACCAGAAGATAATCCATTTATGTTTCATATTTTCTATTTCCTGTTAGACAGCCAAACTTCTGTCCAAATGTTAAATGCCTTCTGTTAAAATGCCTTTCTTAATAACTACCAACATCTTTCCATGCCAGATGTTAAACTAATTGGTCTACAGATTCTTGCTTTCAGTCTCCTTTCTTAAATAAAGAAGTTACATTGCTGTTTTCCAATTTAAAGGAACCTTTCCTAAATCTAGGGAATTTTGGAAGATGAAAACCAATGCAACGTCTTATTGATTTTCAGGTCCTAAGTTGATGTCTATGAGAACCCAGGGACTTGTCAAACCTCAAATCTTTGCCTAGTAATTGTGATATTCTTGAATTCATTCCTCCTGTCAATTTCCTGATTCACACCTATTTCTGCGATGCTAGTTGTACCCTCTATAATGAAACAAATTCAAAATACCTGTTGAGATCGTCTGCCTTCACTGTACTTTTCCTGAATAGTTCCTCAGTCTCGGTTTTTTTTATAGGACCACTTTGTTAACTGTTTTTCTAAAAATGTCAAAAACTCTCATCTGATTGTATTTTTGAGGGAGCTTTCTCTTGTACTCTAATTTTTTTAGTTTTTATAGTCATAGAGATGTACAGCACGGAAACAGACCCTTTGGTCCAACTCGTCCATGCCGACCAGATAAACCAAACTAATCTACAGACGCCTTTTAAATGTTGCAGTTTTACTAGCGTCCACCACTTCATCTGGCAGCTCATTCCATACACGTACCACCCTCTGCATGAAAACGCTGTCCCTTAGACCTATTTTATATTTTTCCCCTCTCACCCTAAATCTATACCCTCTAGTTCTGAACTCCCCCACCCCAGGGAAAAGACTTTGTCTATTTATCCTATCCATGCCCCTCATGATTTTATAAACCTCTATAAGGTCACCCTCAGCCTCCGATGCTCCAGGGAAAACAGCCCCAGCCTATTCAACCTCTCCCTTTAACTCAAATCCTCCAACCCTGGCAATATCCTTGTGAATCTTTTCTGAACCCGCTCAAGTTTCACAACATCCTTCCAGTAGGAAGGAGACCAGAATTGCACGCAATCTTCCAACAGTGGCCTAACCAATGTCCTGTACAACTGCAACATGACCTCCCAACTCCTGTACTCAATACTCTGACCAATAAAGGAACGCATACTAAACGCCTTCTTCACTATCCTATCTACCTGCGACTCTACTTTCAAGGAGCTATGAACCTGCATGCCAAGGTCTCTTTGTTCAGCAACATTGCCTAGGACCTTACCATTAAGCGTATAAGTTCTGCTAAGATTTGCTTTCCCAAAATGCATCTGCTCACATTTATCAAAATTAAACTCCATCTGGCACTCCTCAGCCCATTGGCCCATCTGATCAAGATCCCATTGTAATCTGAGGTAACGTTCTTCACTGTCCACTGCATCTCCAATTTTGGTGTCATCTACAAACTTACTAACTCTACCTCTTATGCTCGCATCCAAATCATTTATATAAATCATGAAAAGTAGTGGACCCAGCACCGATCCTTGTGGCATTCGACTGGTCACAGGGTTCCAATCTGAAAAACAACCCACCACCAACACCCTCTGTCTGCTACCTTTGAGCCAGTTCTGTATCCAAATGGCTAGTTCTCCCTATATTCCATGAGATCTAACCTTGCTAATCAGTCTCCCATGGGGAACCTTGTTGAACGCCGAAACTTTATTGCTGGAACAGCAATAAACTCCTGAAGAAGGGCATGTGCCCGAAACGTCGAATCTTCTGTTCCCTAGATGCTGCCTGACCTGCTGTGCTGTTCCAGCAATAAAGTTTCGGCTTTGATCTCCAGCGTCTGCAGACCTCACTTTCTCCTCGAACCTTGTTGAACGCCTTACTGAAGTCATACAGAGCATGTCCACCGCTATTCCCTCATCAACCCTCTTTGTTACTTCTTCAAAAAACTCAAATCAAGTTTGTGAGACATGATTTCCCACACACAAAGCCATGTTGACTATCCGGAATCAGTCCTTGCCTTTCCAAATACATGTAAATCCTGTCCCTCAGACCAGTCTACATTTCCCTGGTTGTCCTTACCACCCTTCTTAAATAGTGGCACCACGTTGGCCAACCTCCAGTCTTCCGGCACCTCACCTGTGACTATTGATTATACAAATACCTCAACAAGAGACCCAGCAATAACTTCCCTAGCTTCCCACAGAGTTCTAGGGTACACCTGATCAGGTTCTGGGAATGTTTCCACCTTTATCAGTTTCAAGACATCCAGCACTTCCTCCTCTGTAATATGGACATTTTTCAAGATGTCACCATCTATTTCCCCACATTCTATATCTTCCATGTCCTTCTCCACAGTAAACACTGATGCAAAATACTCGTTTAGTATCTCCCCAACTCCTGCGGCTGCACGCAAAGGCCACCTTGCTGATCTTTGAGGGGCCCTATTCTCTCCCTAGGTACCCTTCTGTCCTTAATGCATTTGAAAAAGCCCTTCAGATTCTCCTTAACCCTATTTGCTAAAGCTATCACATGTCCCCTTTTTGCCCTCCTGATTTCCCTCTTAAGAGTACTCCTCCTGCCTTTTTGCTCTTCTAAGGATTTGGTTGATCTATCCTGCATATACTGGACATATGCTTCTTTCTTTTACTTAACCAAACACTCAATTTCTTTAGTCATCCAGCATTCCCTACACCTACCAGCCTTTCCTTTCACCCTAACTGTCTCTGGATTCTCGTTATCTCATTTCTGAAGGCTTCCCATTTTCCAGCGGTCCCTTTATCTGCGAACATCTGCCCCAATAAGCTTTTGAAAGTTCTTGCTTAATACCATCAAAATTAGCCTTCTTCCAATTTAGAACTTCAACTTTTAGATGTGGTCTGTCCTTTTCTATCACTATTTTAAAATTAATAGAATTATGGCCGCTAGCCCCAAAGTGCTCCCCCACTGACACCTCAGTCACCTGCCCTGCCTTATTTCCCAAGAGTAGGTCAAGTTTTGCACCTTCTCTAGTAGGTACATCCACATAATGAATCAGAAAATTTTCTTGTACACACTTGTCATTTGTGATGTTCTTTATTTTTGTCTAATCTTCTGACCTGCCAGCCATCTTTGCATAACTACATGCTTTTTCTTAAAGTTAACATTTTTTCTTTAACATTTCTCAACTTTCTTTAACATTTTTGCTTAAACATTTTGGATTGTGGATCCTCCCATTGGAAGCCTTCTGATGTGAAGGGATCTTATCTGTTTATTTTGAAATACTCCCCTAAGTCCCTGCCATTGCATCTCTACTGACTTTAATATTAATTGCCTCCTCACTTTAACTACTTCTCGATCGTGCATGATTACTCTTATTTAAATTTAAAATACTAGACTTAGATACACTCATCCCTCAAACTGAATATAAAATTCAATTCAATTATTCTATGATCAATGTTTTTTGCAGACTATAAATAGATTATAAACATCACGATTATCTGACAAGCTTCCATAATTTCCTCTGTTATACATCATTTTACCATGTGGTTCCTCCTGGGGGCTTGTCCATCACTCTCACAAGTGACTACTGCCTTTATCATTTCTCATGAACTTAGGTCATCCCTCTCTATTTTTCTGATACAAATCATAACTAATAGAATTTTTACTCCACCCTTTCCTGGCTCCCTGGCCTCCTGAATGTCATGTCTTGTTTTCACATTCCTCCCTGGCATGCCTCTCTCTATCTCTGTAATCTCCTCCAGCCATATAACCCTAGGTATCCCTAGGATTTTAAAGCATCTCTGATTTTAATCGCTTTAACATTGGTAGTTATTGCTATAGCTGTCAGGGTCCTAAACTCCAGAGTTTGGACGTGACACCTCTCTGTCTATCAACCTTTCTCTCCTCCTTTTAGAAACTCCTTGAACCTACATGTTTGGCTAAATCTTAGATATAATATGTGGCTCAGTACTAAATTGTGTTTTTTTTTAGTGTTCCAGTAAGTCACCTTGTGACATTTTAATTACTTTATTGGTGTTATACAAATGTAAATTGTTGTTATTTATCTATATTAAGGAGCTAAATACGCATTGCTGCTCCCTGGGGCCTGGATGGAATATGTAACTTTCATTTAAAAGCTCTAGAACAGAGAAAAAAAGTCACATTTAAGAGATTTTTGTTTTTCACTATTTTAAACTGTTCATAGTGATACGTTATGTGTAGGTAAGTATCAAGCTCTTTATAGTACAGGTCTCCCAGATTTACAAACCCCCAAACTTCCAAACACTCATATTTATGAACATGATCCCATACAGGGGTGTAATTTTACAGGTCTAACATGAACATTTCCTGTACTTATAAATGGCTATTTTATATTTTCTTGCATTGTGTTCTTACTTGCATACAAATTGATTTGCTAACAGTCTCAAGAACAGAACCCATCTGTAACCAAGGAACCACTCTGCACTTGACTAACATTTATATCTGTAATCTTTAGACGCAAGAAGCGTTTTTCGTATTTACCCGGACAGCCAAAAGAAGCCATTGAAGCTGAAGTATGGAGCAATAACCTGACAGAAAACAACTCACCATGAGAAGACACAGAAAGAGAATCCAATTAACAAACTTTGCATCTTTCAATAGCAAACAAGCAAACTAATTCAATAAACATTAAGGATATGGAAGTGGGATTAGAATTAGTTTTAAATAGAATTACACTGATTGTAAAGGGAAAATATGTAACAAAAATTGAACGTAAAGCACAGAAATTGGTCATTCAGTTCAACTAATCAAAGTTGGTATTTTTGCTCCATTTAAACTTTCTAGTAACCTTGTTTGATTTTCTGGCTTTGATGTCAGTATTAATACATATGTGCACAGACTCAGTGTCCTAAAATCTCACTGCTTGAAAGGTAAATAATGAGAGAAAAGTAAACTGTTTCGCCAAAGTATCTCATTCAACATTTAATTAAGCAGAACCCATCACAACTAATCCTCGACATTGGGGTCAATGCTATAACTAAATGAATCTTATTGTCTGTTTTGATCATTCAGCTGCAGTTCTTACTTTGGGCAATAGTGTAAAGATTACAAGATACATCTAGCTTTGTCTCTCTCAGCAGATTACAAGGTAATGAGTAGGGGAGTAGGGGAGGTTGGGGAAGACTGAAGGAAGTGTGGGGTAGGCTTAGGTAGAGAGTAGAAGAATTAAGGATGAGTAAAATAGTTGGGGCTAGAAAGAATTGGGGGAAAGATTCAGGGCATAAAGGAGAAATATTAAGTCATAATGTTAAAGCTAAATGGACCAACTGGTCCTTTCCTACATACAATTTTTTGTTCCATTTGGATGCAACATTGTCTTACGAATGTGTCAAATTTCTTCTGGAAGAGATGAAAAAAAATTCACGACCGACAGTAGGTCATTAGCATCTCACAGTGCCCTCACTCTGCCATTACTTCATTCATATCCATCGCGCATGCACTGATAACCTATGGCATGGCTTGCAGCAGAACACCTCCAGGTCTATAATCTGATGTATTATTTCAAAATGTCATGGATTACCTTTACCTGTCCATTTTTCCTCACATTGTTGCTGGGTTCACTGTGCTGGTGAAGTAGAGCTACCAAATCCACATCCTCTTGATTGGGGCAAGAGCAATTTTAGCTTAGATGGAGACCTCTGAGAAAATCCTGTCTCTGTCTAGCATTAATGTGGGCAGCAAGATCCTATTTAAAGAGTGAAAATAACATGCAAAACGTGGGGTGGCAACCAATGAAAAATAATTACAATGAAAGTGTTATGAGAACCATTGGACCAAGGCATGAAGATATAACTCGGTACCGATAAGTATACTTTAGTTTTATTTGCTTGTATTTTTAATATTTTCATGTCCTCAGTGGGAGAAGGCATAATTATAAAAACAAGTTTATATAGAAAATTTTCATTGCAATCTTGGAAATTTATGTTTTAAAAAGTTGATGAAGATGTGCATGTAATATATTAACGCTCTGAACATAGTCTAGCTTTGATGAAATCCTGCCATCAATCCACATGTAAGCTGAAAAACTGTTACAAAATTTTTAACAGACCAATAGCCATACTTGAATAATCAGCAAACTATTTTAGAGATTTACAAGGGTTTTATTTATTCTACATCTACAAGTTAGAACAAATGCCAGTTTCCACCTTTCCCTCTGAAACCTTTCCCCCACATAGATGCGGAAGTATTTTCTATTATAATGGCAATGGAACACTACTGGATCCACCTTCAGTTATGAATACGCTAACATTAACAGAGTGCCCTTACTGAAAAATAACACAGGATCATAAGGTCATAAGATACTGGAGCTCTACCATTCAATCATAGCTGATGCGTTTCTCAACCCTATTCTCCTCTCTTCTCTCTATAATCCTTGATTCCATTACTAATCAAGAAGCATAATTTAATCCATATATGCATTTATGTAATTTCTGAAGCTTTTCCTCTATTCCTTGTGTTTCCTCTGGGGGTTGTAAGAATATTTCCCTTTCAAACAGGTTACCCTGAAGGACTGAAAATAGAAACTGCTGGAGAAACTCAGCAGGTCTGGCAGCATCTGTGGAGAAAGAAACAGAGTTCATCAGAATTAATGTTTCATGTCCAGCGACGTTTCTTCAGAGCTGAAAATTGTTGGGAAATGATTACATTTATACTGTTTTCAGGGTGGGGTGGAGAAGATGAGTAAGTCGAATAGATGGGTGCCCAGAGATAGAAAAGAAAGAGATTGCTGATGGTAAGCCTGGATTGACAGACGTGAGTGCTAGATACGTGCCAACAGAAAGTGTGAACAGTTGAAAATAGGTTGCCTGTGCTGGGTTGGCAGATGAAGTTTAATGCGGAAAAATGTGAGGTGATACACTTTTGGGGCAAGTAATATGGAAAGATACTATCAAATAAAGGCTACTATTCCAAAGAGTATGCAGGAGCAGACACACCTATTATATATGGGGCACAAGTCAATAAGGGTGACAGGATAGGTAGAGAGCTGTTAAAGGGCAGCACAGTGGCATAGTGGTTAGCACTGCTGCCTCACAGTTCCAGAGACCCGGGTTCAATTCCTGCCTCAATGTGGAATTTGCACATTCTCCCTGTGTCTGCGTGAGTTTCCTCCAGGTCTCTGGTTTCCTTCCACAGTCCAAAAATGTGCAGGTTAGATGAATTGGCCATGCTAAATTGCCCATAGTGTTAGGTGAAGGGGTAAATGTAGGGGAATGGGTTGGGGTGGGTTGGTCTTCAGAGGGTCGGTGCGGACTTGTTAGGGGCAGCACGGTGGCTCAGTGGTTAGCACTGCTGCCTCACAGTACTAGAGTCCCAGGTTCGATTCCAGCCTTGGGCAACTGTCTGTGTAGAGTTTGCACATTCTCCCCGTGCCTGCGTGGGTTTCCTCCGGATGCTCCGATTTCTTCCCACAGTCCAAAGATGTGCAGGTCAGGTGAATTGGCCATGTTAAATTGCCCATAGTGTTAGGTGCATTAGTCAGAGGGAGATGGGTCTGGGTGGGTTACTCTTCGGAGGGCCGGTGTGGACTGTTAGGGCCGAAGAGCCTGTTTACACACTGTAGGGAATGTAAATTTTTTAAAAAAGCAATCAGTATACTAGGCTTCAGTAATTCTATCGTTTAGTACAAGTACCGGTTCCATCTTTTCCTGTCCAGAAACTAACTCCACATTGGGGAGGAAATAATCACTTTTATATAAATACGATGAGCACAATTTATTGTCAATCAACTCTGGAGCTGTTTTAGTATATCTTCAAGGGACCTGCATTTCTAACCCTGCAACTAACTGTTTCTATAACACTGACTCTAATCCTCAATTAGATTTTTGTATAATACAGATTTTGATTTTATTCTTATTCAAATATTGCTTCCTTTCTTTGATAGGGGAGAAACTGACATATCACAGCAAAACATTTCACTTTTTAAAAAAGGCAATGCGTAATGTAGATTGAATTTTGAAATCCACTTAAATTAAATGTATAACTTGTGCTGTTACAGCATGAATCCTTCTTTTACAGAAAAAAATTACATATTTCATTTTCAAATGCTTGTTTTCATTTCAAAATTGTATGACCAAACCTGCCCAAATTGGTAGCTCAAATTCTGTGCTTTTATTTTTAGCTATTTGTATTTGCAACTTGACATCTGCTGAATTAAAATAAACAATTTAGGTCCAATGTTTTTCATATGATGAAATGAGTTACAAACATTCAAAAGACATCATTGAAAAAATTAATTTGATTGGAATAAACTTACAAATAAGTATGATTTGGAGATGCCGGTGTTGGACTGGGGTGTACAAAGTTAAAAATCACACAACACCAGGTCACATTATAGGTGACCACCACTGCACTATATACACACACACAGATACTCCTACTCACACACACTCTCACACACACAGGCAATCTTATATACACGGACACACATACACACAGACACGCACACAGACACCCACACACACCCTTACAGACACACACACTTCCATACTCTCACATGCACCCCCTCACAGACTTAAGACACTCTGCACTCACTACACACATACACATACTCACACTCACAACCCCCAACCCAGATACACACACACAGCACCTGCCAACATCCGGCCCATATCCCTCCAAACCCTTCCTATTCATATACCCATCCAAATGCCTCTTAAATGTTGCAATTATCCCAGCCTCCACCACTTCCTCTGGCAGCTCATTCCATACACGTAACTTAACAGACAGACAATCAATTTTTCAATGTATAATTTCACTTACATCACACTGTAAATTTTTGCTATAAATTCTGTGTGTTAGGATTGAGCCCTCCACTACCACCTGATGAAGGAGCGTCGCTCCGAAAGCTAGTGTGCTTCCAATTAAACCTGTTGGACTATAACCTGGTGTTGTGTGATTTTTTAACTTTGTACAAATAAGTAAGTTGTGTTATGGCTGTATCTGAAAGTACTGTTCCTTTTCAGCTATAATCCTTTCATGCACACCAGTCTTCATTGGTCAGAACATTGAGTATATTTGAGCTGTCACATTACGGCTATATAGGAATTGGTTAGGTCACTTTTAGAATACTGTGTACAATTCTGGTTGCCCTTCTACAGAAAGGTTAGAGCCAAAAAGAAACAGCAGTTGCTGGAATCCAAGGTAGACAAGCAGGAGGCTGGGAGAACACAGCAAGCTAGTCAGCATCAGGAGGTGGAGAAGTCAACATTTCAGTGTAACCCTTCTTCAGGACTGGGGGTGGGTGTAAAGAGGAGTTGTAGATATGGGGGGTGGGGGGCAGGGTTGGGAGGTGGGGTTATGTGGAGACAGGTAGAGGGCACGACCTGATTGGTCGATGAGGGGATGAATCCAGTGGATGGTCGAGAGGAATGGAAGGGAGTGGGAGGGACTAGGAAGTGAGTCGGGGATGGGAAGGGACATTATTTGAAATTGGAGAACTCAATGTTGAGTCCTCCGAGCTGTAGGCTGCCCAGGCGGAAGATGAGGTTTGTTCCTCCAATTTGTGGTTTGATTTGTTTGTGCAATGGAGGAAGTCAAAGATGGTCATGTTGGTAAGGGAATGGGCAGTAACCGGGAGATCTGGTCGCACCCTGCGGACCACTGTATTGATGTGGTCTTCTCTACATCGGGGAGATCAAATGTGAACTAAGGGAATGTTTCACCGAGCATCTCAGCCGGACCTGCAGGGGTCAACAGGAACTCCCAGTCACTGCTCATTTTAATTCCCTTTCCCAATACCTTTCCCTTTCCCACATGACCATCCTTGGCCTCCTCCATTGCACAACAAATCAAACCACAAATTGGAAGAACAACACTTCATCTTCTGCCTGGGTCACCTACAGTCTGGAGGACTCAACATTGAATACTCCAATTACAAATAACTTCCCTTCCCATCCCCTGACACCTTACCCCTTCGTCCTCCCTCCCATTCCTCTCAACTACCTACCAGATTCATTCCTCCCATCGACAAACCAGATCGTACACTCTACCTGTCTCCACCTATCCCCACCTCACTACCCTTCCCCCACTCCACCCCCTTTATCTGCACCTCCCTTTACACCAACCTCCAGCCCTGAAGAAGGGTTATACCCAAAATGTTGACTTCTCCACCTCCTGATGCTATCTGGCTTGCTGTGTTCTCCCAGCCTCATGCTCATCTACTTAAAACAGAAAGGGCTTCGTTAAATTGAGAGGGTACAGAAAACATTTACAAGGATGTCGCAGGGACTGGAAGGCTTGAGTTAAAGGGAGATGCTGAATAGGCTGGACTTTTTTTCACTGGAGCATTGGAGTCTGAGGGGTGACCTCACTGAGGTTTATAAAATCACGAGAGGCATAGGTAGGGTGAATAGCCAAGGTCTTTTTCCTGGCATGGGATTGTCCAAAACTAGGTTTCAAATGAGAGGAGAAAGATTTAAAAAGGACCTGAGAGATTACTTTGTCACGCAGAGGAATGAGCTGCTAAAGGAAGTGGTGGGGGTGGGTACAATTACAACATTTAAAATGGGTATGTGGATATATGAATAGGAAGGGTTTAAAGGGATATGGGCCAAATGGAACTAGGTCAGACTGAGATGACTGGTCAGCGTGGACGCATTAGGCCGAAGGATCTGTTTCCGTGCTATATGACTCTATGATTCCATAATTGGCATAGAAAGGCAATATGTCATAAGGATGGCACCAGTGGACAGTTAATGCCTCGATATGGAAGCATAATTTGTGATGAAACTTCCAGGAACATTCTTAATCACAGTTGGCAAGCCTTTATGGTAAGTTTGCTATCAGAACACGACCAATAGGTCACCCATATCTGTGATGTAAGAATGCTTGCAAGCTGATCAGATTACTTGGAGACAACCAGAGGTGAACAGACGAGATGGACAGACACCTAACTAACAATTATCCTGTCTATCCTTTAGTGTTTCAATCACCGACTTAGTTTTATTATTGATGCATCTGTAAAATATTTAACATTCTCTTTGATGTTCTTTGAATAATTTAATTTAGTTGCTCTTTGTTGCATTCTTACTTTGTGACTTCTCTCCTAATTTATCTTATTCTTTCTTATTATGTATTCCTTTGTTGTCAATGTACTGAAAGCAATATTCTACATTCAATTGTTCCCTTATGTCTTTATAGATTTGCTGAAACTCACCAGTGTTTAATTTGTTTTGATTTTTCAGTGGAAATACTTTTCCTGCACCCCATTGAACATCGATTTAAATGTTTGTCATTGTTGTCCTATATCACTGGTTGTCAATATTTGCCCAATTTAGTTTCTCAGCCCGTTCTAAGCATCGGCCCTCAAAACCAGCTTTTTCCAAACTGTAAACGTACTTTTTATCATACTTATGTTCTTCACTATGATCATCTTAAAATATATTATTACATTATGGACAGTACTGACTAGATATTCCACTTATTTTACTTTGCTTATCTGCTCTGGTTCACTACTAAATCCAAAAGCAAAACTTTCTTTCTTAGGTGTTTTTTCATATATTGGGTTAGAAAATAAATCCGTACACATCATAGGAACTCTATTTTTTAACCTACCAATTCCATTCCATTAATATCAGAGGTGCTAGAATTCCCTAGTGCTGTATTGTCAAAGAGGGTAAGTACTCTATCAAAGAAGAACTGCACTGTCACAGAGGGTCAATAAGGTACTAAAGGAGTGCTACACTGTCAGGGAGGATCAGTAATGGACTAACAGAGAGCTGCTCAGTCAGGGAGAGTCAGTAAGGGACTAAAAGGAGAACATGACTGTCAGGGAGATTCAGTAATGACCTAAAAGGAGAACTGCACTGTCTGGGAGAGTCAATAATGCACTGAAGGAGAGTTGCACTGTCAGGGAGGGTTACTAATGGATTAAAGGAGAGCTGCATTGTCACGGATTGTTAATAATGGACTAAAAGGAGAGCTGCACTGTCAGGGAGAGTCAGTGATGTACTGAAGGAGAGTTGCACTGTCAGGAGGGTCAGTAATGTACTGAAGGAGAGTTGCTCTGTCAGGGAGGGTCAGTAATGGACTAACAGAGAGCTGCTCAGGGAGAGTCAGTGATGTACTGAAGGAGAGTTGCACTGTCAGGGAGGGTCAGTAATGTACTGGAGAGTTGCACTGCCATGGAAGGTCAGTAATGGACTAAAAGGAGAGCTGCACTATCAGGAAGTGTCAGTAATGTACTAAAGGATGGCTGCACTGTCAGGGAGAGTCAGTAATGTACTGAAGGAGAATTGCATTGTCAGGGAGGGTCAGTAATGGATTAAAGGAGAGCTGCACTGTCACGGGTTGTCAGTAATGGACTAAAAGGAGAGCTGCACATTCAGGGAGAGTCAGTAATGGACTAACAGAGAACTGCAGTGTTAGGCAGAGTCAGTAATGAACTAATGGAGAGCTGCATAGTCAGGGAGAGTCAGTAGTGTACTAAAGGAGAGCTATACTGTCAGGAAGGGTCAGTAATGGACTAAAAGGAGAGTTGCGCTGTCAGAGAGAGTCAGTATTGTACAGAAGGAGAGCTGCACTGTCAGAGAGGTCAGCAGTGTACTAAAGGAGCACTGCACTGTCAGAGAAAGCCAGTAATGGACTAAAAGAAGAGCTGCACTGTCAAGGAGAGTCAGTAATGTACTGAAGGAGTGCTGCACTGTCAGGGACGGTCAGTAATGGTCTAAAGGAGAGCTGCACTGTCAGGGAGAGTCAGTAATGTACTGATGGAGAACTGCACTGTCAGTGAGGGTAAGTAATGTACTAAAGGAGCACTGCACTATCAGGAAGAGTCAGTAGTGGACTAAAGGAGAGCTGCACTGTCAGAGAGAGACAGTAATGTACTGATGGAGAGCTGCACTGTCAAGGAGGATCAGTAATGGATTAAAATGAGAGCTGCACTGTCAGGGACAGTCAGTAATGGACTGAAAGGCGAGCTGCACTTTCAGGGAAGGTTAGTATGGACAAAACAGAGAGCTGCACTGTCAGGGAGGGTCAGTAATGGACTGACAGGAGAGCTGCACTGTCGGGGAGGGTCAGTAATGGACTAATGGAGAACCGTACTGTCAGGGAGAGTCAGTTAATGCATTATCAGAGAGCTGCACTGTCACAGAGGATCAGTAATGTACTAAACGGAGAGCTGCACTCTTTGGGAGAGTCAGTACTGTACTGAACAAGAGCTGTACTGTCAGGGAGGGTCAGTAATGGACTAACGGAGAACCGTACTGTCAGGGAGAGTCAGTAATGCATTGACAGAGAGCTGCACTGTCACAGAGGATCAGTAATGTACTAAACGGAGAGCTGCACCCTTAGGGAGAGTCAGTACTGTACTGAACAAGAGCTGTACTGTCAGGGAAGGTCAGTGATGGACTAACAGAGAGATTACACAGATTAAAAATCACACAACACCAGGTTATGGTCCAACAGGTTTATTTGGAAGCACTAGCTTTCTTTATCAGGTAGTTGTGGAGCAGGACCATAAGACACAGAATTTATAGCAAAAGGATACAGTGTCATGTGGCTGAAGGTTATTAAACTACTTAGATTAAGTTTTCATCTTTTAAAATGGGTTTGCTAGTTTTGGTTCATTAATATGTAAATCCCAGAACTCCTTTTAAGTCACATTCTGAAGATAACTTCAGGTTTTCTCACAAAAGGTGCCATCTCAGCTCAGACAATGTATTAAAGGTATGAGGTTAAAGTCTGTCTGTGTCCCAATCTTGAGTCAGACTGGTTCTATTTCTAAAGTGGGATTTACAGAATCTTACAAGGATTGACTTAGGTTATGCATTTTATGAGCAAAATAAAATATAATTCTGCAAATACAGATTCACCCCATAAACTTATATGTATGTGCCTGCAGGACAGACAAAGTGACTGTGTGTGTGGGTGTGAGTGTGAGTGCATGTGACAAAGTGTGTGTAAGCTTGATCAAGGATGTATGGGAATGTGATGGTTAATAGTTTTGATCCTGTCCTTCAGAGTTCCCTACGCGCTCTTATCCCATGTACTTCTCGCGTAGGTGACTTCTACTGCCTTCCAAAGATACACAAAACCAACACACCAGGTATCAGGCAATAGGACCCTGTGTGAGAACCTCTCTGGCTATGTCAAAGGCATCTTAAACCCATTGTACATGGAACCCCCAGCTTCTGTTGCGACACTACAGATTTCTTACAGAAACTCAGCACCCACGGACCAGTCGAACCGGAAACACTCCTCATCCCAATGGACGTGTAAGCACTCTATATCAGAATGTTCGACGATGACAGCATTGCATCAACAGTCTCACTACTCAATACTCCAACTCATCCTCCAATTCATCCACTTTATCCTCAACCACAACGTTTTCACGTTTGACAACCAATTCTTCATCCAGATACACGGAACAGCCATGGGACCAAATATGCACCCCAATATGCCAATATTTTCATGCACAGATTCAAGCAGGACCTTTTCTGCACAGGACCTCCAACCAACACTATACACCACGTATACTGATGACATTTTCTTCCTCTGGACCCATGACGAGGAATCACTGAGACAACTACACAGTGATATCAACAAGTTTCCTCCCACCATCAGACTTACCATGGACTGCTCTTTAGTATCTGTCTCATTCTTGGATACATGCATCGCCATCAAGGTAGGGTACCTCATCTTCTCACTCTTCCGCAAATCCATGGATAACCTCATGATGCTACACTTATCTCGCTTCCACTCTAAACACATTAAATCAGCCTTCCCCTATGGACAAACCCTATACATACACAGGATCTGTTCAGATGAAGAAGAACATGATGGACACCTAAAGGTGCTCAAGGATGTCCTCATAAGAACAGAATATGATGCTCAAATCATTGACCCACTGTTCTGACATGCCACAACGGGAAACCATAATGACCTCCGCTGGAAACACAGATGGGTTGCAACCAATATGGTACCCTTTGTTGTCCAATACTTCCCGGGAGCCAAAAAACTACGCAATGTTCTTCGCAGCCTGCAACATGCTATCAATAATGAAAAGCACCCTGCCTGACTTTACCCACGCCTCCACTTCTCGCCTTTAAACAACCGCCAAACCTTAAACAGATCATTGATTGCAGCAAACTGCCCAGCTTTCAGGACAACATCGATCACAACACTGTGCAACCTTGTCATGGCAGCTGCTGCAAGACATGTCAGAGTGTTGACACGAATACCACCAATACACGTGGGGATGCCTCCCACCATGTACGCATCAGATACTCATGTGACTTGGCCAATATTGTCGATCTCACGTGCTGGCAAGAATGCCCTGAAGTATGGTACATTGGCAAGACCAAACCAATGCTAGGATAATGGATGAATAGACACGGCATAACAATCACCAGGCAAGGGTGTTCTCTCCCAATCGGGGAATACTTCATTGGTCCAGGACATTTGGTCTTGGATCTCTGGGTGACCATTCTCCTAGGCAGACTTTGGGATAAGCCACAATGCAAAGTGGCTGAGCAGAAGCTGATAGCCAAATTCGGTACCCATGAGGATGGCCTCAACCGGGACCCTGGGTTCATGTTACACTACAGGTGACCACACTGCACTACACACTTTTTCTCTTTCTCTCACATACACACACACACACTCCTACATACTCACAAACTAACACAGACCCCCACTCCTATACACACACATACACCCACACACATCCTCTCACATCCTTATACCCCATCACACTCACACACGTACTTTACCAAGCTTACACACACTCAATATTTTTCCTGCATGCACACACATATAAGTTTATAGGGTGAATCAGTATTTGCAGAATTATAGTTTATTTTGCTCAAGAAATGTATAACCTACAATCAAGCCATGTAAGATTCTGTAAATCCCACTTTAGAAACAGAACCAATCTGAATCAAGATTGGGACACAGACAGACTTCAACCTCACACCTTTAGTACATTGTCTGAGCTGAGATGACACCTTTTGTTAGAAAACCTGAAGTTGAGAATGTGACTTAAAAGGAGTTCTGGGATTTACATATTAACGAACTGAAACCCACAAAGGCATTCTAAAAAATAAAAGACTTAATCAAAGTTTTTTTTATTACTTTAGCCGCATGACGCTGTAACCTTTTTCTATAATTTGTGTCTTATGGTCCTACTCCACAACCACCTGATGAAGGTGCAGCACTCTGAAAGCTAGCCATGTTGGACCATAACCTTGTGTGATTTTTAACCTTGTCCAGCCCAGTCCAATACTGGCTCCACCAAATCATGAGTATACAGATTAACCGCGCTGTACAAAGGGCAGATTAAATTGAAGGTTTTGTGTTAGTTAATTGTATTTAAAGGATCCTAGGATCATTAATTGGTCGACGCCACTAAAATAGACATATGCGGTCAATCTTGGGGCAGGAGGCTTGTTGTGCATTAATTGACAGCAGTGCATCAAAACGCTGAGTGTCGGAAGGTGGGAGGGACAGGGGCTTGCTGGGTCTGTATTGTCTGCACTTTTGTGTGTAACAGTATTGTCTCACGTACAAATGTCTTTGTCACTGTCTTATATGTGCAACTGGGATTTGAGGTTTGTCCTCATCTCCCTGTAAACTGGTTGAACGGTAGGGTTTGGGGCCTGGCTTTGCTGCTCCTCTCCCTTGTAAAATTGCTGTTGTATACAGCTGTAAATGTAAACTGTGTTTTGTAATTGTTTAATAAAATAAAAAATAAAAAAAACACTCTGAGTCGAGAAAAGTTGATGAAAAGTGCTGTCAGTTTGAGTGTGTTCCTCACTTCTAGGAGTCCGTGCGTCAATTGTTTGCAATCACTTTCTCTCCGTGTTCCTCGTCCTACATTAACAGGTGGTAGTATCCGTACCTCTGAGCCAGAGGGTCCGTGTTAAAGTCCCACCCATTCCAGAGGCGCTGTCTAAACGGCCTGACGAGAAAACAGTTTTATTTTAACCCACATCATCCGCGCACGCCGCCAACCGTCCCTCTGTGACGTCACCACGCCCCAACGGAGCAGCGGTTGCGCGCGCGCGCGGCGGGGGCCGCTGTCAAGAAAACGGGAGCGCGCGCGGGGGGCGCGGCGGTGCCGCCATCAGGAAAGCGGGAGCCCGCCGCCAACCGTCCCTCTGTGACGTCACCACGCCCCAGCGGAGCAGCGGCAGCGGCAGCACGCGCGGCGGGGGCCGCTGTCAAGAAAACGGGAGCGCGCGCGCGCGGGGGTGCGGCGGTACCGCCATCAGGAAAGCGGGAGCGCGGAGCTGGGAACAGGTGAGAGCGCGGCCTGGGCCCGGGCTCTATCATTCCCTTCATTTCTTGCCCGCGAGCTGTGATCGTTACCTCTGCAGCCTCCTCCGTCTGGAACTACCGCGACCTGACAGACTGGTGCTGCGTCACAGAAACTAACTGTCACCAGTGCCCTAAGAGATCAGTACCCCCCACTAGGGTAGGCCTACTAATCCAACCTCGACCATTCATATCCTCCTCATTGGGTAAATGGCCCCACTGTTACCTTTCTCTGCATGTGATACTCCACATTTCCTCTTCCATTCAGAGTGACATGCACCCTCTGCCCTATCCCTTTCTTTACCTTTCCCCTGGGATCACGTCAGGCTGCAGCTCCACTGGGGTGAGATTCCTACCTGTTGTTCCTCTTATTGGGATGATTTGATATCCCTCCATGTCCTCTCCCCTCACCCTTACCCTGTAGTGAGAAGCCATACCCCCTTCTCCCATCTCCAACCTTTCTCCTTCCCTTATATGAGATGCCCATTCGTGTTGTTGCAATTAACTTTCCAGCCCCCAAAACCTTGGGATGACCTTATTTATAAACAATACATAATGTGTTACAGGACCATAATGTTGTTCTTGGATTGAGCAACTATCATGGACAACTATGATACTGGTTTTAAACATGGAAATATGATTATTACTCACATCCGTGTTTCAGTTCTGCTGTGTGCCATGTTTGTACACCAATTTAAAACAATAAGATCTTGTATTGGTATGGTGCTGTTTTATGCCTCAAGGTGTTTTGAATTACTTTTGAAGTGTAATCAATGTTTTGAGGCCGACTCACACAATGAGATTATAGATAGCCATTTAATCTATTCTGATCATGATCGGTGTTCTATCAAATCTGAGAATTCTGCTCAGTGATAACGCCTCTTCAAATGCAAGACCTAAATTTATATCATTTTTCAATTGTGACATCTTTCATGGTGCAGCACTCCCTTGGTGCTGTTCCCCCTGACAGTGCAGTACTTTCTCAGTGTTAAAAGTTAAAAATCTCACAACACCAGGTTATAGTCCAACAGGTTTCATTGGAAGCACACTAGCTTTCGGAGCGCTGCTCCTTCATCAGGTGGTTGTGGAGGGCACAATTGTACAACCACCTGATGAAGGAGCAGCACTCCGAAAGCTCGTGTGCTTCCAATTAAACCTGTTGGACTATAACCTGGTGTTGAGTGATTTTTAACTTTGTACACCCCAGTCCAACACCGGGATCTTCAAATCATTCTCAGTGTTGATATGTTTGCAAATTACACCAAAATTTGAGGTGTTGTGGACAGCAAAGAAGGTTACCTCCAGAGTACAACAGGATCTTGATCAGATCCCACCCAGACCCTCCCCTCACCCTATCCTCATAACCCAGCATTTACTATGGGTAATCCACCGAGCCTGCATATTCCTGGACACTATAGGGCAATTTAGCATTGCCAATCCATCTAACTTGCATATCTTTGGATTGTGGGAGGAAACCAGAGCATCTGGTAGAAACCCACACAGACACAGGGAGAACATGCAAACTTCACACAGTCATCCAAGGGTGGAATCAAATTCAGATCCCAGTTGCTGTGAGTACCATGTGTCACATTCTAGCCCATTCAATTAGCCTGTCTAAACCCTCTTGAAACCTCTTGCACCCTTACAACTTATGTTTCCATGCAGCTTGGTGTCATCCGCAAATTTGGAAACTTTGCAATTGGCCACCTCATGTAAATCATTTAAATATATTGTGAACAGTTATGGATCTAGTACTTAGCTTTGCAGTAACCCAGTAGTAATAGCCTGTCATCCTGACAATTATCCATTTATTCATAATCTCAGTTTTCTATTAATCTCAGTCCATACTGGTATATTCATCCCAATTCTGTGCATTCTATATTTACTAACCTCTTGTGTGGGACCTTATCAAAAGTCTTCTGAAAATTCAAATACACCATGCCCACCAGTTCTCCTTTATCAATGCTGCAAGTAACATCCTGCAAAAATATCAACAAGTTTGTCAAACATGATTTCCCTTTGATAAATCCATGTTGACTGTGTTGAATTTTCCATTTTACAAATGTTCATTTATCGTATTCTTCATAATGGATTCTAACATTTTCCCTACTACAGCCAACAAGCTAACAAGTTTTCTGCTATCCCTTCTGTTCTCAATTTGGTTGTGATCGAATTGGCTGCCATTTTTTAAAATAGCAACACTGACTAAATTTCATGAGTACTTAATTGACTTAAAGCAGTTTGAGATGTACTGAAACTATAAGGGTGCCATAAAAATGGAAAATCGCACAACACCAGGTCATAGTCCAACAGGTTTATTTGGAAGTACTAACTTGCAGTCCGCTGCTCCTTCATCAAGTAGCTAGTGGGGCAGGATCATAAGAGACAGTATTTACAGCAAAGGATCACAATGTCATGAAATTAAAATGATATATTGAACAAATCTAGATTGCTGTTAAGTCTTTCATCTTTTAGAATGGATTGCAGGTTTTGGTTCATTAATATGTAAATCCCAGAGCTGCTTTTAAGTCACATTCTTCATGTCAACACTCATGCTGTGGTTGCCATGATAGGGTTGTACAGTGTTGTGTTCGATGTTGCCCTGAAGGCTGGGCAGTTTGCTGAGAACAATGGTCTGTTTCAGATTTGGCGGTCATTTAAAGATGAGAAGTGGAGGTGTAATGAATGTCTTGGCGAGGTCCTCATTCTAATCAATAGTGTGTTGCAGGCTGCGAAGAACATAGCAATATTTTATCGGTTCCTGGGTAATACTGGACAAAAAGGGTACCCTATCAGATGCATACCGTGTCTGTCTCCTGAGGAGGTCATTACAGTTTCTTACTGTGGCACGTTGGAACTGGCGATCGATGAGTTGAGCATCGTATCCTCTTATGAGGAAGTCCTTCAGCACCTTCAGGTGTCCGTAATGTTTCTCCTCATCTGAACAGATTACGTGTATGAGTAGGGCTTGTCTGTAGGGGATAGCTGTTTTATATTTAGGGTGGAACCTAGAAAAGTGTAACATGGTGAGGTTATCTGTGGCTTTGTGGTAGAGTGAGGTACAAAGGTGCCTGCGCAGTAGAGTGAGGTACTGAAGTGCAGCATCGTGAGGTACTAATTTCATGATGTTGCACTTCTCCAGCTTCCCCTAAACCTATTAAAACAGCCATCCCCTTTGGACAAGTCCTCCACACACGCAGGAGCTGCTCAGATGAGGAGGAATGTGACGGACATCTGAAGCGCACACCCTGCAGGCAGTCAATACATATAACATTTTATAAATTCCTATTTTGGAAATGGAACCAGTCTGACTCAAGATTGGGATACAGACAGACTCTAATCGCACATAACTAACACCTTGTCTGATGCCACCTCTTTTATAAAACTTGAAGTTATCTCGTGAATGTGATTTAAAAGAAGTTCTGGGATTTGCATATTAATGAACCAAAACCTGCAACCCATTCTAAAAGATGAAAGACTTAACAGCAATCTAGGTTTGTTCAATGTATCATTTTAATTGCATGACATTGTAATCTTTTGCTGGATATTCTGTCTTATGATCCTAGCTGAAAATGTGTTGCTGGAAAAGCGCAGCAGGTCAGACAGCATCCAGGGAACAGGAGAATCGACGTTTCGGGCATAAGCCCTTCTTCAGGAATGAGGAAAGTTTGTCCAGCAGGCTAAGATAAAAGGTAGGGAGGAGGGACTTGGGGGAGGGGCGTCGGATTTGTTGTGGTCTGGCGATGGAGGAGTCCAAAGACCTGCATATCCTTGGTGGAGTGGGAGGGGGAATTGAAATGTTGAGCCACAGGGTGGTTGGGTTGGTTGGTCCGGGTGTCCCAGAGGTGTTCTCTGAAACGCTCCGCAAGTAGCCGGCCCCACTAGTACCTGATGAAGAAGCAGTGCTCTGAAAGCTAGTACTTCCAAATAAACCTGCTGTTCTATGACTTGGTATTGTGTGATTTTTAACTTTGTTCACCCAGTCCAACACTGGCACCTCCACATTATAAAAATGTTCTAAGGTAAATTAGATGTTAATTTGCTGTAGCTGGTGAAACTTCTTTTGGATTGATACTTGGTCATAGATCCCTGGGGAATGAGGGTTATAAAATCATTTTTAACCCAATTAACATGGATTTCTAACCCAGACCCTACAATGTTATCAGTAGATTCACAGATATACCTTCAAATGTCAATTGGAAATTATCCATCAGTACTAGAGCTCATTCTCCTGAAATTGGATGGTGAGGAATTTATGGATTTGTGCTTAATTCAAAGGATTTTGCCAGTCTTTGCCACCAGAGTTATAGTGCTGATAAAGTTGTGATTCTCACCTCTGCGGCTGTGGAGAATGTGTAGCTATTGTATCCACAAACCCTATACAAATAAAGGCAAATGAGATTCTGATACAAACAATGTGACTGAATCATGAGTTTAGATTACAGCTTCTGAATCAGTCCTGGTTTTTGGTTATTGTTAGTAATGGAGACATATTTTATATGCCTCTGTTAAGGCTTTAATCGTTTCAAGTTAAAAATCTCACAACACCAGGTTATAGTTCAATAATTTGGAGATGCTGGTGTGGATTGGGGTGTACAAAGTTAAAAATCACACAACACCAGGTTATAGTCTAACAGGTTTAATTGGAAGCTTGTGGAGATTAAGATCATGCTCACAGAATTTATAGCTAAAGGAGTTCAGTGTCATGGAGATATGGTACAGTAAACAATCTTACATTAAAACGTTCATCTTTTATATTGGGATGTGCTGGTTTCTGTTCTTTGATATGTAAATCCCAGAACTTCTTTCAAGTTATATTCTCAAGATAGCTCAGCTTTTTAAACAATAGATGTGAAGTCTGTCTGTGTCCCAATGCTATGTCAGACGAGCAAGCACTCTGTTTGATTTTAGAGTTTTACATGGATTCATGCAGTTTTTGAGCAAAATAAGTGTAATTCTGCAAAAACAAACTGATCGTTTAAGTAACGGTTATGTGTAGGTTAATTAACTCTGAGACTATGTCTTTAATAAGTGTTTTAAATAGTTGACTATTGATTGTTGTGCTCTCTCCACATGTTTTCCAAGAAATAACCTGTAGTTTGTTGCAGGAAATGTGTGTCTTTAACTGAAGAAAAATCTTCATGGATTGTGCACTTCTGTTGCCAGACTTCAGGCATCAGATTATATACATTACACATTCCTAGAACATTTAGTAGGAATCTTTCTAGATTGTCAATCAAATGTAGGAGCTCTTGAGCAATGTAAAATGCCAGATTTACAATGTCTGCAACCTCTTCATTGAACTCATTCTTTATTTACTTTGTCAAATACATTTTATATTTAAATGCTTATAAACTTATGGTTTAATATTTAGAAATAACATTGTTGCATTATATAACTTTCCTAACCATATACAGCACGACGTAGTGAATATTACCAAAGGAGACATGCTGACACAACGTGGTATGTGGGGTTGAGAGTGTGGTGCAGGAAAAGCACAGCCAGTCAGGCAGCATCTGAGGAGCAGGAGAATCGACATTTTGGGCATAAACCTGATGAAGACCAGATGCTGGTCTTCAGCATCTGCAGTCCTCACTTTCTCCTAGTTGATTTCTCCACAACATGGTATGTCACACTGTGCATAGCTGACATACTCTACACCCCAATCGAATTAAAGTCATATTCTATAAATAAACAAAAAACTGCTGTTCGTCATAGATTTTGAATATCTATGAACTGAAGTGATTGAGCAGGGTGGATAGAAGTAGAGTATTTTTAGTAGCTGAGCAGTTTAGTGTGAAGACCATGAATATGCAGTTAACTAAGAGTTTGAGAGCAGAGCACAGGAGAAACATCTTTGGAAAGGGGATGTAAAGCTGTAGAACTCATTGGGCAGTGTGGTGGCTCAGTGGTTAGCACTGCTACCTCACAGCACCAGAGTCCCGGGTTCGATTCCACCCTTGGGCAACGGTGAAGACTCCACAAAGACATTCTCCCCGTGTTTGCATAGTTTCCTCTGGGTGCTCCGATTTCCTTCCACAGTCAAAAGATGTGCAGCTTAGGTGGATTGGCCATGTTAAATTACCCATAGTGTCCTGTGATGTGCAGACTAGGTGGACTAACAATAGAAAATACCGGGTTACATGGATAGTTGTGGGAGAGGGAGTTTGGGTAGAATGGAGGGTCGATGTGGGCTCATTGTGCTAATGTTCTGCTTTCATACTGTAAGGATTCTATGGTTTCCTGCATTAGTGATTAACGTAAAAATTCTGTCAACATTTCAGATTAGTATGGAGACATGGATTCAGGAAAATGGGTTGAATGGAACAAGGTGATCAATTGATTCATTCTTTACAATTTCCATGTCTTCCTGGTGAAGGATCTACTATCTTCAGGTCTCCATCATTGAATAACATATCAGGAGCTTGCAATGAGTCATGCAAAATATAAAATCTTGCCCTTCATCATAATCATCAAAGTTCATGGTCCACATTACAGACTGCATATAATTTGTTTACAGCCAAAAAACGATAGTGGCCTCAGCACTGATCTTCCTTGCTATTTTTGGTTACAGTTCCATCAACAACTTTCTGTGGTTTAGCCAAATTTTCAATTCAACCCAGAGGTTTGTCTCCCATTCTATTCCTTCCTACCTTCTTCTATGGGCATCAGAATGAAGCCTTGCTAAAATCTTAATGTATGACATCTACAGACAATGAGGCTCTGTTACTTCCCCCAAAGAAATCTACTTCACGTAGACCAGACCTGCAAACTGGAATTGCATGGACCTCTCCTTATTCTAAAATTCACAGCTTTATATCTTGTCAACTTCTGAATACTCTGTTCTCCATTAATAAAAACTTGGGTGGTTTCTTTAAAATAGACTGTTGAAAGGTCACTGTGGATGTTGGACTTCTTTTAACAAGGCTTCTTAAAAGTCACATGGCTGACAAGAGCTGCCTATTTAGCTGTGGACCTGTTTTGAATAATGTGACTGGCTGTGTTAGTTTTGGTATCTGGAACTATTTGAGGAACTAAAACCTGTAAGGAAGGACTGTCCAGCTGATATCTCCTGTTTTTAAAAAGAACACTGTCTCTTGTTGAGGTTAGAATGAACTCTATTTGTACTTCTGAAAAAGTGATTTAAAGAATCCAAGTCAAAAAAGTCTACAGCATATCTGTCTGCCAGGACTCCAGAGACAAATGTGTTTCAGGCCACAAGTGCCAGAAGTGTCAGAGTAATGGATTTCAGAACATTTTATATTAATTTTGTCGGTAAAAATGACACTAACTGCAAGAAAGATTTTTAAAGCTCATCTATTTAGAGGTTTTTCTTCTTTTTTTCCAGAAGTGTGTGTTTCCTTATGTATTTTAGATTTTTAAAGGAATAGCCATTCATATCTTTAAAATACTGACTGTGTATGTTAGGGGAAGCATAATAGAAACATCACTGGATGAGTAATCCAGAACTCCATGCTAGTGATCAGGGGACATGGGTTTGAATCTTACCACAAATGGTGAAATTTAAAATCAATAAAAATCTGGAATTTAAAAAAAAAGTTAACCCAATGGTCACCGTGTAGCCACGGGCAATTATGGTCACTAATGTCCATTAGCAAAGAAAATCCTTACATGGTTAGGCCGATATGTGATTCTAGACCAATAGCAATGTCGTTGACTCTTTACTGCCCTTTGGGCAATGCCCACATCTCATAAATGAATTTCAAATAGATTAACCACTCTTCATTAAAAAAAATGTTGTTTTGTTAATAAAACTGTTGTTAAAGAAACCTGGTTGGTGAGGTATTAATAGACCATCTCAGTAACATGGAAATATATTTTTAGTTTATGTTGTGATCTGTTGTGTAGGAGGTCTGGAGCTCCAGTGCACTTCCTCTAGCCTCCATGATAAGCTCATAAGAAATAGTACGAGGTTAGGTCTTTGATCCCATAAGCCTGCATCACCACTTAATAGTAGCATCCTGACTTAACTTGAATTTCCTACTTTCTTGTAATCCTTGTTTTCCTCATAGACCAAAAATCTAACCAGCTCAGTGTTGAATGTATTCAATAGCCCAACTTCCAGCTTAGAGAACTCCAAAAACTAGAGACCCTCTGAAGGAAGAGTTTCTTTCTCATGTCTTTGGAGTGTGATTCCATTTTTTGAAACTATGCCTTAGTGCTAGATCCCATGGGTAAAAAAAATTCCTTGTAACCTTAGACACAGTTCCTGTTTTTGTTAGTGTAAAGTTAATGGAGAGGATGTGCGATTTACAAATTTCTATATAAGGAATGAACAAAATACTGTAAACACCCTGACTCAATGAACTTTTGTAGATTCATGGAGTCATAGAGATGTACAGCATGAAACAGACCCTTCAGTCCAACTCATCCATGCCGACCAGATACCCCAACCCAATGTAGTCCCACTGACCAGCACCCAGCCCATATCCCTCCAAACCCTTCCTATTTATATACCCATCCAGTTGCCTTTTAAATGTTGCAATTGTACTAGCCTCCACCACTTCTTCTGGCAGTGCATTCCACACATGCACCACACTCTGCATGAAAGAGTTGTTCCTTTAGGTCTCTTTTATATCTTTCCCCTCTCACCCTAAACCTATGCCCCCTAGTTCTGGACTCCCCCACCCCAGGGAAAAGACCTTGTCTATTTATCCCATCCATGACCTTCATAATTTTGTAAACCTCTAGAAGGACACCCCTTAACCTCCGAAGCTCCATGGAAAACAGCCCCAGCCTATTCAACCTCTTCCCTATAGCTCAAATCCTCCAACCCTGGCAATATCCTTCTGATAGGAAGGAGACCAGAATTGCACGCAATATTTCCAAAATTGTCCAAATCAATGTTCTGCACAGCTGCAACATGATCTCCCAACTCCTGTACTCAATACTCTGACCAATAAAGGAAAGCATACCAAACACCACCTTCACTATCCTATCTATCTGCGACTCTACTTTCAAGGAGCTTTGAGTCTACACTCCAAGGTCTCTTTGATCAGTTACACTCGCTAGGACCTTACCATTAAGTGGTTAAGCCCTGCTAAGATTTGCTTTCCCAAAATGCAGCACCTTGCATTTATCTAAATTAAACTCCATCTGTCACTCCTCAGCGCATTGGCCCATTCGATCAAGATCCCCTTGTAACCATGGTAACCTGGATATCTGGTCGGCATGGACGAGTTGGACCGAAGGGTCTGTTGTGTGCTGTACATCTCCACTACACCTCCAATTTTGGTGTCATCTGCAAAGTTACTAACTATACCTCTCGTGCTCACATCCAAATCATTTATATAAATGACGAAAAGTCATGGACCCAGCACCGATCCTTGTAGCACTCAACTGGTCACAGGCCTCCAATCTGAAAAACAACTCTCCACCACCACCCTCTGTCTTCTACCTTTCAGCCAGTTCTGTATCCAAATGGCTAGTTCTCCCTGTATTCCATGAGATCTAACCTTGCTAACCAGTCAAAATGAGGTTATTTGGTCATTCAACTGATTTGCTAAGTATGGAACCTTGCTATGCACAGATTTGGACAGATAGGACCGCTGATGCAACAAATACCAATTTTTCAGGATTTTAGAACATGCAGAATGACCAGGTATTATCGCAAAATTGGAGGTAAAAACAATGACTGCAGATGCTGGAAACCAGATTCTGGATTAGTGGTGCTGGAAGAGCACACAGTTCAGGCAGCATCCAAGGAGCAGCAAAATTGACGTTTCGGGCAAAAGCACTTCATCAGGAATAAAGGCAGAGAGCCTGAAGCGTGGAGAGATAAGCTAGAGGAGGG
>NC_057725.1:31014369-31018647 GCF_004010195.1 Chiloscyllium plagiosum
AGGGAACGGTCTTTGCGGAAGGCGGAAAGGGGTGGGGAGGGAAATATATCCCTGGTAGTAGGGTCTTTTTGGAGGTGGCAGAAATGTTGGCGCATGTTTTGGTTTATGCGAAGGTTGGTAGGGTGGAAGGTGAGCACCAGGGGCGTTCTGTCCTTGTTAAGGTTGGAGGGGTGGGGTCTGAGGGCGGAGCTGCGGGATGTGGACGAGATGTGTTGGAGGGCATCTTTAACCATGTGGGAAGGGAAATTGCGGTCTCTAAAGAAGGAGGCCATCTGGTGTGTCCTGTGGTGGAACTGGTGCTCCTGGGAGCAGATACGGCGGAGGCGGAGGATTTTATCTCAAAATTGTTGTGTGCTGAGGAAGGCCATTTGGTCTATTGTGTTTTCACTAGCACTCCGAATGAGCAGTATAACAGTGACATTCTTTTTTCCATAATCCTGAACATTCTTTCTATCGAAATAATCATCTAATATCCTTTCGAATGCGATGATTGAAACTGCTTCCACTGCATTTCCGAGCAGTGCGTTCCAGACCCAAGCCATGCTCTGCATAAAAATGGTCCTTTTCCTTTCATATTTGCTACTTTTGCAAATCAATTTGTGTCTGTGCCCTCTTTGTTTCATACTGAATGCAGGGAAAGCCAGAATCGCAATACATTATGTATATTGCTTGTACTGTTTTGAAACAATTTAATTTGTCCTTGCTAACAGTTCACTGAAGATGTTGACCAAATCTTCTGATGTGTTCCTTTCTTTAAATCAAACAGGAGCTTTACACATGACCCAAATCTAGAGCCTGTGGGGATACCACCCATTATTTGCCCAGTAATGGGTCAACATATTTCAAACCAAACTCCAGCAGTCTTTAACAAATTGCCGGATCGAATGATGAAACATGCTGCCCTGGTGAGAGAAAGTGGCTTCCTGACATATGAGGAGTTTCTCGCCAGAGTGGCAGAACTTAACGAGATGTGAGTTTTGTACGTTTGTGAAATGTCGCAAAATGATAGCAGACTTGTGAACACATTTTATAATATGATGTTGCTGAATTTGAGAGTACCAAACTCCTCTTGCTTACAAAGTACTTGAATTGTAATTTTAAGCTTTTTTTTGTTTCACTTACTTGATTGTGGCTTTTTGTGTGGCTCTTGACCCGAGTCAGGAAGTAAATCATTTCTCAGTAGAGAATCAATTAGCACAAAATGTGGCCACTCGTATTCTGTTTTCCATTGTCCCTCCATGTTTATACCATTATTTTCAACTGCTGTGCAAAGCAATTATGTTATTGCCTGATATCAAATTGTTTGCACCCCCTGCAATTCTTCCTCCAAACAGCAACTGTTTGGACATTTGCAGATGTTGGAAGTGCTCCTAGGAATGATGGGAAATATTAGCATAATAACTAATGTCCCAGGGCAAGTACTCCAATTTTGTGCTTTTGATTGCATGTTTGCTGCATCAGGAGCAAATATTAAAACTCAGGCAGGTTGTGCCTGATTTCCCACATGTTTAAATTGTGTGGTCAGAAGGCTGGATATGCTCTGGATTTGTTTGATATGTGCTTCCTCGTGTGAATTTCCTTGTTAAGAGTTTGAAGTTGAAACAAGACCTGCATGTTTTCTCATCCAAATTTTAGAATATTTTGTTATTATTCTGCTGCTCTGCTCTGGAAATTATTATTCTTGTAAGCTGAGATCAGCCAAAAAAAAATCCTTTGAACATTTTATGTTGAGGATTTATTTTATTACCTACACATTGCCTTGATGTGACAACGTAGTCACACTTGATTATAAAATATTAACTCATACCAATATTTAATCTCTACTTTTGTAACTCCACATTCATTTCCCCTTTGAGTGCATTGAGATAGTTTTCCGCATGGTGCAATATGAATGCAAGCTGTTCTCAGTGATTTAACGGTTGTGTTACATATTTTCTGTGCTCTTCTTTCTATTTAAAATGGGAAATCCCTTGCAAAGATATTAGCCACTGGAACATATTCTCAGATTCTCCACTAATGAGGCTCCTGAGCTCACCATAAACCTGCATCTCATTACAGACACCACAAGGCAAAATAAAAGCAGGCTATTTGCCGACTGGTCTTTGTTGCAGAAGGACCGACTTGCACTTCACTTAATTTCCCGTATTGGTATTTACTTCTATGAAAGTATTGTTGTTATTCACATTCTTTTGTTTCTTTATCATTAGCACCAGCTGCAGTATGCGGAAAGTCAGGAGGCATGGGATAGAGGGAAATTTGGCCAATTGGATAGAAAACTGGCTAACCGGTCGAAGGCAGAGAGTGGTGGTAGATGGTAAACATTCAGCCTGGAGCCCAGTTACAAGTGGAGTTCCGCAGGGATCAGTTCTGGGTCCTCTGCTGTTTGTAATTTTTATTAATGACTTGGATGAGGGAGTCGAAGGGTGGGTCAGTAAATTTGCAGATGATACGAAGATAGGTGGAGTTGTGGACAGTGAGGAGGGCTGTTGTCGGCTGCAGAGGGACTTAGATATGATGCAGAGCTGGGCTGAGGAGTGGCAGATGGAGTTCAACCCTGCCAAGTGTGAGGTTGTCCATTTTGGAAGAACAAATAAGAATGCGGAATTCAGGGTTAATGGTAGGGTTCTTAGTCAGGTGGAGGAACAGAGGGATCTTGGGGTCTATGTACATAGATCTTTGAAGGTTGCCACTCAGGTGGATAGAGTTTGTAAGAAGGCCTATGGAGTATTATCGTTCATTAGCAGAGGGATTGAATTCAAGAGTTGTGAAGTGATGTTGCAGCTGTACAGGACTTTGGTTAGGCCACAGTTGGAGTACTGTGTGCAGTTCTGGTCGCCTCACTTTAGGAAAGATGTGGAAGCTTTGGAGAGGGTGCAGAGAAGATTTACCAGGATGTTGCCTGGAATGGAGAGGGAGTCGTACGAGGATAGGTTGAGAGTTCTCGGTCTTTTCTCGTTGGAACGGCGAAGGATGAGGGGTGACTTGATAGAGGTTTATAAGATGATCAGAGGAATAGATAGAGTAGACAGTCAGAAACTTTTTCCCCGGGTACAACAGAGTGTTACAAGGGGACATAAATTTAAGGTGAAGGGTGGAAGGTATAGGGGAGATGTCAGGGGTGGGTTCTTTACCCAGAGAGTGGTGGGGGCATGGAATGCGCTGCCCGTGGGATTGGTAGAGTCGGAATCATTGGCGACCTTTAAGTGGCATTTGGATAGGTACATGGATGGGTACTGAATCTAGGTTAGACGTTCGGCACAACATCGTGGGCCGAAGGGCCTGTTCTGTGCTGTATTGTTCTATGTTCTATGTTCTATGTGCTTTCCTCACCTTACAGTAGATTCCCATTCTTTTCATGTGAGGCATTTACATTTTTTTCTCTCACTCCAAGACCAGTGAAGAAATTCCAGAAAGATGGGGTTCACTGCAGCATTAAACTTACTTTTACCATTTTCAAATTTTAAACTTCTCATTGCAAAAATGACTAGTTAATAAAATAACCATTTAAAAGGTTAAGTAATAAAGTAATTTATTAAGTAAGAAAACGTTTTTGCCTTTTCCCTTAAGAAAAAGAACAAGTAGACAGATGAGGCCCCAATCAGTGTAGCAGGTGTGTACTGTGGTTGAGCTCTAGCTTTAGGCTTAATTAACACTGGTGGTGCATTTGGCAGAATTTGTATAACGTTGGACGTTGAAAACAACTTTAGCTTGGGTTTCCTCATTCTGTCAGCTTGCTTTGTGGATAGGATAGGACAACCCAAAATAAATTTTATTCTCATTATTTTCACTTGTGATATCCCAGTGCATTTAAAACGCCCTGTGACTTGTGTTTCGATGCTAAGGACAGGGGAATGTCAAATCTGTCTGACTTCATTTGTTTGAGGCTTTGCTTATTTCAATTCCCTGTCTCTTTGGCCAAATATTTACTGGCAGCCAGATGATCAAAATTTTGGTGTTTAGAGGCCAACCGCCAGTGCCAAGTCAGAGAAGAAAATGTTTTAACAGGTGGACGATGGGATGGGGCACCTTTCCTCTGACACCTCCCTCCCCTTCCTGGACCTCTCCATCACCATTAATGACGACCGACTTGACACCGACATTTTTTACAAACCCACCAACTCCCACAGTTACCTGGATTACACCTCTTCCCACCCTACCTCCTGCAAAAATGCCATCCCATATTCCCAATTCCTCCACCTCTGCCGTATCTGCTCCCAGGAGGACCAGTTTCACCACAGAACACACCAGATGGCCTCCTTCTTTAGAGACCGCAATTTC
>NC_057725.1:31020638-31046130 GCF_004010195.1 Chiloscyllium plagiosum
CATCCTTGTAAATCTTTTCTGAACCCTTTCAAGTTTCACAACATCTTTCTGATAGGAAGGAGACCAGAATTGCACGCAATATTCCAACAGTAGCCTAACCAATGTCCTGTAAAGCTGTAACATGACCTCCTAACTCCTATACTCAATGCTCTGACCAATAAAAGAAAGCATACCAAATGCCGCCTTCACTATCCTATCCACCTGAGACTCTACTTTTCAAGGAGCTATGAACCTGCACTCCAAGGTCTCTTTGTTCAGTAACACTCCCCAGGACTTGTACATTTAACGGTAAAGTGCTGTTCTGATTTGCTTTCCCAAAATGTAGCACCTCGCATTTATCTAAATTTAAACTCCATCTCACATTCCTCAGTCTATTAGCCCATCTGATCAAGATCCCGTTGTAATTTGAGGTGCCATTCTTCGTTGTCCTATACACCTCCAATTTTGGTGTCATCTGCAAACTTACTAATGATACCTCCTATGTTCACGTCCAAATCATTTATATAAATGACAAAAAGTAGAGGACCCAGCATCGATTCTTGTGGCACTCCACTGGTGACAGGCCTCCAGTCTGAAAAACAACCCTCCACCACCACCCTGTGTCATCTATCTTCGAACCAGTTCTATTTCCTACTGGCTAGTTCTCCCTGTATTCCACGAGATCTAACCTTGCTAACCAATCTCCCATGAGGAACATGTTGAACACCTTACTGAATGAAGTCCATATAGATCATGTCTACCGTTTTGCCCTGATCAATCCTCTTTGTTACTTCTTCAAAAAACTCAATCAAGTTCATGAGACTCAGCATCTTTGAGAATGGGTCCAGTCTCCTGAGCATGTGTGGTAGTGGTGACAGGAATTGGCTCCTTGGGGATAGCAAGCCTAGCACAGAGGAGAGTGAGCCTTCCGGGAACTCATTCCGGGAATGACAGCAGCGAGTGTGGGCCCAGTGGCAAGAGATGGTGCTGGAGCATGATGAGTTTGACATTGATGGCCCCAGCACAGGATTCCAGGCATCAATGGCAGGGTCGCCCATGCAGTTGGCAGAAAAGGCAGCATCCAAAACCACAGGAAAATTAGAGATCACTCTTTAAGAGAAGACGTAAGAATTTTTTCCCGAGGATTGTAGGCCTTTATAACTCTGCCTCAGTGGTTGTCAGAAATGGGGTCATTGAATATTTTTAAGACAGAGGTAGACAGACTCTGTCAGTCAGCTACGGCAATGCAGTAGGCCAGAATCAGTACTCTTGGTGGATCAACGGGAGCAGCGGCTGCATAGGCAGCGATGTGGTAGGTCCAGTGTGGTGCTCCTGGATGAGGGGAAGCAGCAACGGATACCCCGGAGCTGAACTCCTGAAATGGACTGTAATGTGGGGGCTTTGGTGGGCACAAAGTCTGTTGTGGAGACCCCAGTCCTTTCCTAATTTTGAACAGAATGCAAGAAGTTATCTTGATATCTTTCTACACTCAAATTAGCGCCAGTGTGTTGTGACATATTACATTTTTCACTATTTCTTTGTTAAATACAGTGCAAGTCACAATAAATCATTCAGTTTAATAAGTCATTCAATTCAAAAGCAATGCAGGTGGTCAGGAGCAACATTGGCCCACAAGACTGAGAATGGCAATATTGCCAATGACTATGGGGAAATGGATGTCATGTTGAATAATTACTGTGCCTCAGTATTTAATAATAGAAAGGGAGGATAGCTTTCCACAAGTCCCAAGGAAATTACTAGTGGATTGGGAACAGGGACTGCATAAAATTAATGTAAAATAAATATCGGTAATACAGAAATTAGAGCGACAAATCTCTGGGACCTGACTGTTTTCAACCAAGGTAGTTAAAGAAAGTAGAGGAGCACAGTGTAGAAACCTTTTGAGGTCCTGAGATACAGGAGTTGATCCTGTAGATTGGAAAATTGCAATTCACTCCACTTTTTAAGGGTGAAAGAGAAAAGCCAGGGAATTACAGACCAGTTAACCCAATATCTGTGTTGGGGAAATTGTTAGGAGTCTAAAATCAAGGATGGGATAACTAAACACCTTGAATATTTTCAGTTAATCAGGGAGAGCTAGCATGGCTTCCTGACTGGTAGGTCATGCTTGACAAATCTCATTGAAGGCTTGGCAAAGGTAGCTTAAAGTAGTGGACAAGGAATGTTTATGGATATTGTTTTCCTGGACTTCCAGAAGGCAAAGTTATGTTGCACATAAGAGACTATTGATATGTAATATTGGGTTACAGTGGGTGAAAATGAGTGACCTGGATGGGAAATTGGCTGAGTGGCAGGCAACAAAAAGCAGGGCTAATGGGGGGTACTCAAATTGGCAGGATGTGACCAGTGGTGTCTTGTAAGAATCTGTTTTGGGGCCTCAATTATTTACCTTATTTATAAATGACTTGGATAATGGCATGGGAAGTCATATATCCAGATTTGCTGATGACCCAAAGTTCGGCATAATTGTAGACAGTGCAGATGATAAGATAAAATCACAGAGATATTGTTGGTCTAAGTGAATGGGCAAAACTATAGCAGATGTAGTTCAATGTAAGCACTTTGAGATTATCCATTTTGGACTTAAAATATAGATGGTATGAAGTTAAATAGAGTGGATGTAAAAATAGACTTGGGGGTTCAGGTGCATAGATCGTTAAACAGCTGAGAAAAAAATCAAGAAAACCACTGCAATGCTGTCCTTTACACCTAGAGGACTTGAGTACAAGATGCACAAACCATACTGCAGTTCTCCAAAACGTCATTAAACCCTCCCACTTGGAATACTGTGAGCAGATCTGGGCACCACACCTTCAGAAGGATATATTGACCTTGGAGGGAGTTTAACATAGATTTACAAGAAAGGTATTTGGACTTTAGGCGTTAAGTCAGAGTTAGGAGTTAAGGAGAGATTATACAAATTATGACTGTGTTTTCTTTAGGAATTGGAAGGTTAAGGAGTGATCTGATCAAAGTCTTCAAGATAATAACAGAAAAAGTCAGGATAAATAAGACACACGGTGGTAGCTGTATGGAGTGCTCTTCCACAAACAGCAGTGAACAGTGGATCAGTTGTTAATTTTAAATCTGTGATAAATATACATACATTTTTAGTTAAGCAAAGGTATTAAGGGATATGGGCCAAAGGCAGGCATTTGGAGTTAGGCCACAGATCAGCCATGATCTCACTGAATGGTGGAACAGGCTTGAGGGGCTAGATGGCCTACTCCAATCTGTCAAACAGGGTCCCATTACATATGAAATACAAGTAGAAGTAGATAATTTAGCTGCTCGTGTCTGTTCTGCCATTTAATAAGGTTTTGGCTAATCTGTGTTTCTGATTTTGTATTCCCATTCTGTTGTATTACCCCCCTCCACCCCACCTTAACGTTTGATTCCCTTCACCACCAAGAATCTGTCTACCTCTCTGTTTAAAAATATTGAATTTCTGGCAACTATTGAGGCAGAGTTCCAAAGCCTTACAATCCTCAAAACAATTCTTACCTTTTCCCTAAAAGGGTGATCTCTAATTTTCCTTTGGTTTTGGAATCACTTATAAGAGAAAACATCCTTTCCACATCCACTTGTCACGACTATTCAGGATCTCCATACACTTGAATCAAGACACCCCTCACTCTTCTGAACTCCAGTGGAAACAAGCTTGGCCTGTTCAACATATTCTCATAAGACCTACTGCTCATTCCAAACTATATCCATTGCATGTACATCCTTCCTTAAATAAAGAGACCAGAACTGCACACAGTAGTCATGATGTGGTCTCATCAGTGCTTTGTATAAATGAAGTTAAAAATCACACAATACCAGATTATAGTCCAACAGATTTATGGGAAGTAGAAGTTTTCAGAGCGCTGTTCCTTTTGTCAGGTAGTTAGTGGGGCAGAATCATAGGTCACATAATTGATAGTAAAAAATCAAATTGTCATGATGCAATTGTCATGATGCAATGTCATGTTGAATAATTACTGTGCCTCAGTATTTAATAATAGAAAGGGAGGATAGCTTTCCACAAGTCCCAAGGAAATTACGAGTGCTATTAAGTCTTTAATCACTTAGAATGGGGTTGTAGGTTTCGATTCTGGGATTTATATGTTAATGAACTTTTTTCAAATCTCATTCAAGGGATAACTTAAGCCTTTATTAAAAAAAAAGAGTGACATCTCAGCTCAAAAAATGCATTAAAAGTGTGAGGTTAAAGTTTGTCTTTTTCCCACCCTTGGGTCACACTGATTCTATTTCCAAAGAAGGAATTGAAAAAAATGTCACATGGACTGACTGCCTACAAATTGTGTGCTTGAAAATTATATCATCCCTTTTTGGGCAGTGGGGTTTGCGAAGACCTCGAGAGTGGGTGGAGAGGCCATTGCTACCTCTGAGCTTGCAACCCCAAAATTTCCTGATCCCAATTTGGGAAGTCCTGCCCTAGTAGCGCCTGGAGACTGTTCAGCCCGAGCTTCATTTAGTTTGCTCACTACCATTTCCCTAGGGATTTCTCTAATTTCTCTCCTTTCCACTTTTTAAAAAATATTCTCTGTAGAAAAGATGGAAGCAAAATGTTTGTTCATTTCATCCATCACTAGTGGTATTATCACTCGACTGTTAATCCAAGGACCTAGGTTTGAATCTTGCCATGGCAGAATGTGCATGTTGGATTCCAGATTTGAATTCTGAATCTACAGTTTTTGGGGAAAACCCCATCCGGTTCACCAATGTCCTTTAGGGAAAGAAACTGCCATTCTTACCTGGCCTGGTCCCTGACTCCAGACCCCATTATGGTTGACTCTTACCTGCACTCTGAGCATTTATGAATGGGTGATAAATCCTGGCCTAGCTGACAATGCAAATATCCCATGAGTGAACAAAAGCATATACTATTAATGACCATTCTTGCTCTGTAGAGAACAAAACATTCTCACTTTAAGTACCTGTCCCTATCCATTTTATTTCTAGCCAGTTTCCTCTCATACTGTTATTTCCTTCTCCTGATTAATCTTTTATCATTTCCTGCCATTCTTTAAATTGTGACTATTCATATAACCTGCCACTTGTCATTGCGCAGTTATGTGTGTTTTTTTTTCCTTACATTTGATGTTTTCCCTAATTTTAGTTTCCATAGATGTTGGGTTCTTCCTTTAGAATTTTTCTTAATGGTAGGACTGTACCTATTCTGAAATATCTCTATAATTTTCTGTGACCACATCTCTCTTGCTCTATGCTCCAACCCAATTCGCCTAATTATGCTTTTATTCCTGCATAATTGCCCTTATTTGAATTTAAATGCTTGTCATAAGATTGCCAGTAACCTGACGTCAGAACATCTGACTGCTCTTATCAGGATTAGATTGAGCATTGCGATGGTCTGGTCTTTCATGCTGAAATCTGAGCTTATTTCACATTTAGAGTTCTTTACAATTGTTGTTTTACTTCAAGCAATACAGCATTACTTAGAGTGCTCTGTTATAGAATCATAGAGATGTACAGCACAGAAACAGACCCTTTGTCCAACTTGTCCATGCCGACCTAATATCCCAACTCGATCTAGTCCCACCTCCCAGCACCCAGCCCATATCCCTCTGAACCTTTCCTAATTATATACCCATCCAGATGCCTTTTAAATGTTGCAATTGTACCAGCCTCCACCACTTCCTCTGGCAGCTCATTCCATACACGTATCACCCTCTGCATGAAAACGTTGCCCCTTCAGTATCTTGTATACCTTTCCCCTCTCACCCTAAACCTATGCCCTCTATTTCTGGACTCTCCCATGCCAGGGAAGAAACTTTGTCTATTTATCCTATCCATGTCCATCATGATTTTATAAACTTCAATAAGGTCACCCACCAGCCTCTGACGCTCCAGGGAAAACAGCCCAACCTATTCAACCTCTCCCTATAGCTCATATCCTATTCTTCAAAAATATTAAGTGCCTTGAAGCTAAAACGAGGTAGATCTAATAGCAGTGGTCATTCCATATTAAGGTCTTTGCACAACTGAGTAGTGCTCAGCTGGAAGTGTGTTCTTTCTTGTGATGCCCTCCACTGACGTTGGTTAGGCTAATGCATGAAGAGTGGCCATTTGGGCAAGGCCCTTAGGGTGCTGGCACCCTTTACACCACCCAAATGAAAGGACAGGAGGAAAGAAAACTGATCAAACCTGATGATGAATGATCTTATAATAAAAACTTGAAATTATTTGCTGAATGAATAATTGCACGTTTCTGTTCAATGTATCAATCTATCTGCATTGAGTCTTGTACTACTACCAGACAAATGTTAAGATTCTATTTTTCTACTCATTGTAGCACCGAAAGACTGACAGCTGGGCAAGAGAAATGCTTATTGTTTGAAGTACAACCTGGATCTGATTCCTCCGCTCTTTGGAAAGTCATTGTTAGGATTGTTAGCTCAAAGGTATGAAGAAAGTAATTATATAATTCAAAGCAATTAAAATGCAAATAAAACAATGTGTATCTGGACATGCATATTTATAGTAGGCATGAATAAAATTTGTTTATTAATTTGGCTGTTGACACATATTAATATAAAGGTGGGGGAAGGATTTTTGATGTCTGCTTTATCAATGGTTGCTGTTGGAAAAATTGATTTAGAGAATGAGAAAGATGACTTTTCTATTATGTATTACACAAAATATGTCTCAACTAATGACAGTTTAACCAAATGCAGCAGCAAGTAAATGTGTCTAGGTTTATAACACGAGGCATGTTCTCTCAATTCTCCCTCTCATACTGAACGTGTCAATCTAACATGTTGTCGCTGTCCTTAGTGGTTTCTATACCATAAGGTTATTGATTAATTGCATTTCATTGCATATTACCAGGTCTAGGATAGTCCATTCTGTTACTAGCTGCTCTAAGAAATTCACTTTCCAGTTCTTCCAATCTAACTGTGGATGTAAGTTGCCCATGATTTTTAAGACGCATTCCCTATATGCCCCTTACATTTGTACCTTCTGTCTGTTTTGTTGCTAAATATTTTCCGGGTTCTATAACATGCTCTCACAAGTTACCTCTTCTCTTTACTATTTCCTATTTCTATCCAAACTGATTCTAAATCTTGATCTTTCAAACTGAGGTAATCTATCAGTATTGAAGTCATGCCACCCTTTAACAGAATTATCCGCTCACCTTTTTCGAATTTGTCATTCTGATTTGTAATATCACTTCAACATTCAGGTCCCATCCTTAGGCAACTTTCAACCAAATATTTTCTGTTAGGAATGGTAATGTTGGGCAATTCCTCTGCTTTTTCAATAATCCACTGGACATTTTGACAGAGCAATGGACAAATCTTAATGCAACACTCCCGCACTTCTAAGGCCAATTCTTGTGACCTGGAATGAGGCAGAATCCACAGGATAATGATATCAGAATCACTGCTATCAAACTGAACTAAATTCCTTCTATTAATCTATTGGAAGCTATTGATAAATCTTTGGCCTCATTATTTTATTTTTTTCGTTAGTGAGCTATAGACCTCTGAACTGCTGCAGGACAATAAACATTGCAAAAAGAACAGTTCTAAAAATCTGCATTCAAGTTAAAGGGAAGGTTATCAAATGCTTTCTTCGCATACATGATGATGTGGAATTCTTTGTCAGAAGCTGTTGTTGAAGCAAAGCCCACAAATTCGTTTAAAGGGCACGGAAGACATAGAATGTGGGGAAATAGATGGTGACATCTTGAAAAATGTCCATATTACAGAGGAGGCAGTGCTGGGTGTCTTGAAATGCATAAAAGTGGATAAATGCCCAGGACCTGATCAGGTGTACCCCAGAAGTCTGTGGGGAGCTAGGAAAGTGATTTCTGGGTCTCTTGCTGAGATATTTGTATCATTGGTAGTCACAGGTAAGGTGCAAGAAGACTGGAGGTTGACTACATTGTGCCACTATTTAAGAAAGGGGGTAAGGACAAGCTAGGGAATTATAGACCAGTGAGCCTGACGTCGGTGGTGGGCAAGTTGTTTGAGGGAATCCTGAGGGATAGGATGTACATGTATTTGGAAAGGCAAGGACTGATTCGGGATAGTCAACATGACTTTGTGCATGGCAAATCATGTCTCACAAACTTGATTGGGTTTTTTGAAGAAGTAACAAAGACGATTGGTGAGGGCAGAGCAGTAGATGTGATCTACATGGGCCTCAGTCAGGCGTTCAACAAGGTTCTCCATAGGAGACTTGTGAGCAAGGTTAGATCTCCTGGAACACTCAGAACTAGCCATTTGGATACAGAACCGGCTGAAAGGTAGAAGACAGAGGATGGTGGTGGAGGGTTGTTTTTCACACCGGAGGCCTGTGACTAGTGGAGTGCTACAAGGATCGGTGCTGGGTCCATGACTTTTTGTCATTTATATAAATGATTTGGATGTGAGCATGAGAGGTATAATTAGTAAGTTTGCAGCTGACACCAAAATTGGAGGTGTAGTGGGCAGAGAAGAAGGTTCCCTCGGATTACAATGGGATCTTGAGCAGCTGGGCCAATGGGCTGAGAAGTGGCAGATGGAGCTTAATTTAGATAAATGTGAGGTGCTGCATTTTGGGAAAACAAATCTTAGCAGGACTTACACACTTAATGGTAAGGTCCTCTGGAATGTTGCTGAATAAAGAAACCTTGGAGTGCAGGTTCGGAGCTCCTTGAAAGTAGAATCGCAGGTAGATAGGGTAGTGAAGAAGGTGTTTGGTATGTTTTCCTTATTGGTCAGAATATTGAGTACAGGAGTTGGGAGGTCATGTTGCAGCTGTACAGGACATTGGTTAGGCCACTGTTGGAATATTGTGTGCAATTCTGGTCTTCCTATTGGAAGGATATTGTGAAACTTGAAAGGGTTCAGAAAAGATTTACAAGGATGTTGCCAGGTTTGGAGGATTTGAGCTATAAGGAAGAGGTTAAATAGTCTGAGGCTGGTTTCCCTGCAGCATCAGAGGCTGAGGGGTGACCTTAGAGGTTTATAAAATCATGAGGGGCATGGATAGGATAAATAGACAAGGTCTTTTCCCTGGAGTGGGTGAGTCCAGAACTAGAGGGCATAGGTTTAGCATGAGAGGGGAAAGATACAAAAGAGACCTAAGGGGCAACTTTTTCACTGAGGGTGGTACATGTATGGAATGAGCTGCCAGAGGAAGTGGAGGAGGCTAGTACAATTGCGTCATTTAAAAGGCATCTGGATGGGTATATAAGTAGGAAGGGGTTGGAGGGATATGGGCTGGGTGCTGATAGGTGGGACTAGATTGGATTGGAACATCTGGCCAGCATGTACGAGTGAAGGGTCTGTTTCCGTGCTGTACATCTCTGTGACTCTAAAAGAAAATTAATTAGGTGTTTGTCATAGAGACTATGATGGGATTAATGTGGGTGATTCTTGAGGAAGGAGGAAACACCAGCCAAGACCTGGTGGGTGTCCCAACTTATTTCTGTGTAGGAACATTCTGTCATGTAAAACAGGTAGTGGAAATGTGGTTTCAAGCAATTCACTCTGTCATTAATGTCATGCTCATTCTCCACTAATTGCCTTTATTACTGAACTTGAACATTTATGCATTAAACCTTTGCCACAGTTATGTCATGGTAATGGTAAAACTGCTTTTAGTCAATGTTCCTGAGCTCCTGCCTTATCTGTTCCTTCAATTTCAGACTATTGCTAGAAGAGCAGGTGGTGCAAGTTAAGCATTGAAGTTTATGATATTCTCAGAAATCATAATTTGTGTAATCAAATTATGTTGTTTGTGCCTGACTGGTCTGAATATATTTCTTTGTTAACTGAAGGAAGCGTTGGAAAAAATTTTTATTCCTGATAATACTTTGCGGAAACTCTAAACTGTGCCACTGGAACATTCCTTCTCTCTTCCAGCAGGATGGTTTAAGTTTCTCCATTTGTTTCACTTTAGTCATATTCAGTGTAGAGCAGATTTTTAGACTTTACTATGCAATTTCGGGGCAGGAACAGAGAGAAAAACCTTGCATTTATTGACGTACAGTGTGCCCCGGTTAAAAGTTCAAGGTTTAGGCATGTACTTCCTTGAATTTAGAAATTTAAGGTGTGATCTAATTCAGATGTTGTGATAAAAGGTGTATTTTGTGTGTATAAATACCATATTATTTTGAATTAGTTCTGAGAGGTAGTTTATTGTAAATGGTTCAGAAGTTCATTTGAAACAGTGACTCAAGTGTATGAATTCCAAAACAACATTCAAGTACAATCTGAAGGGAACATTGTAGTATTAATAAATGGAATGATTATACTGCTGAGTTTACAACAGACCAGAAACCATTAGTTCTAGCTTTGAGTTTAATTCAGAAGAGTCAAGAGTTTGGTTTAGAAAGGAGAACAGTTTCTCCAGCACAAGAGGGGGAGTCGGTCACTTCAGCTGAAGTGTTTTAGTTTGTGGACTTCTAAGCCAGGAAAATGTGGATAGAAGTGTTCAAGTTGTTTGAACTGGAAAAGTTATGCCATCAAAATTATGAAAGGTGCATACCAATGGACTCTGAAAGCAATCATAGAACTACCCTAACAGTCCAGATAATACAAAGCAGGGAGAATCTGTTCAAGAAAAATTTTATAGTTGAGATTGTAGATTCACAGAATCTCTACAGTACAGAAAGAGACAGTTCAGACAATTGAGTCTGCACTAAACCCCAAAGAGCATCCATCCATAACCCTGCATTTACCATGGCTAGCCCACCAGCCGACATGTACCTGGACTGAATGAGGCAGTTTGCCATGGCCAATCCACCTAACCTGCACGTCTTTGGACTGTGGGAGCAAACTGAAGCACCTGGAGGAAACTCGCGCAGATGGAGGGAGAACATGCAAACTCTACATAATTGCCCTAGGCTGGATCCCCTGTAAAGCACTTTACAAGAGAAAAAGAATTGAGTCCTCATGATTCAAACCCTGCTTTAGAGCTGAAGGACATAACCACCTGACACTTTAAAGTGCAGTACATCTTCTTTCAGATAAAATGTTCAAACAAGACTTTATCTGCCTGTTCATTGTTTTTTAAAAATAAATATGGGGCAACCTTCCCATATTCTAGCCAATATCTCTGACCTTGACTAATGCTATCAAAAGAAACAATAATCAGACATTCATTTCATTTGTTGTTTCTGTATGTGAAAATAGTGATCATGTTAGTCTACAGAACATCAGTGACAGTAGTTCTGAAGTATTTAATTGGTTGTGAAGCAATTTGGCACTCACCAATTGTAAAATAAATGCAAGAGTAAGCTAAAAATATGAAAGAAATACAATCAACTTGTTTAAGTTTGAAGGAAGATCACTTAAAAAGAAGCCCACGTGAAGAAAAAGAACACATTTATAAAAACCAAAAGAACTGTGGATGCCCGTAAATCAGAAACGAAAACAGAAATTGCTGGAAAAGCTCAGTAGGTCTGGCAGCATCTGTGGAGAGTAATCTGAGTTAATGTTTTGTGTTGAGTGTCCCTTCCTCAGAACTGATATAACATATATTTATATATCATATTTTTAAAGTTGGGATGTTTCAAACTGCTTTACAACCTTAAAGTAATATTTTTGGAGTGTTACTAGGTTGTAGTAAATTTGGTAGCTGATAGGTACACAACAAGTTCCCACATATAGCAATGTAAATAATGACCAGGTAGTTTTTTAGTGCGATTTCATTAAAAGATGAACTGCCTCCAGAACATTAGGAATAGCTCTCCTGTTCTATTTCAAAGTATCATTTATGGTCACCTGAGAGGATATGTGGGGCCTCAGTTTAATATCTCATCTGAATGATAGCATCTCCAACCATGCAGTTTAGGTGATTAGATTAGATTAGATTAGATTAGATTACTTACAGTGTGGAAACAGGCCCTTCGGCCCAACAAGTCCACACCAACCCGCCAAAGAGTAACCCACCCAGATCCATTCCCCTACATTTACCCCTTCACCTAACACTACGGGCAATTTAGCATGGCCAATTTGCCTAACCTGCACATTTTTTGGATTGTGGGAGGAAACCGGAGCACCCGGAGGAAACCCACGCAGACACTGGGAGAACGTGCAAACTCCACACAGTCAGTCGCCTGAGGCGGGAATTGAACCCGGCTCTCTGGCGCTGTGAGACAACAGTGCTAACCACTGTGCCACCGTGCTGCCCGCAGTCATCTTTTATTTCTGAGAATTTTTAATATACTCATCCATGTGTTCAAATTCCTGTATGGCCTCACCCCTCCCTGCCTATGTAACTTCTTCCAACCCAACAATTCTCCCAATGTCTCTACAGTCTTATAATTCTGGCATCTTGCACATCTTCCTGCTTCCTTGGCCCCAGCGGCTGCACATTTAACTTCTGAGGGCCTGAGCTTGGGAATTCCTTCTCTAAACCTCTCCGAATCTACTTCTGTCTCCTCCTGGAAGGTACCCTTTAAAATTTATCTCATTTATGAAGCTTTGAGTTACTTACGCTGATGTCCTGTTGTACGGTTCAATGTCAAGTTTTGTTATCGATGCTTCTTTGAATTAGCTGAAGAGATTTCAGTATGTTGAAGATGTTGTTATCTAAATACAAGTTGCTATGTTTTCATGTCTGTGATGCATTCTTCTACCTTTTTAATCATTTGATATATACTTTGGCAGATTAACAAGACGACAGGAAATATTGATGCGTCTAGAATTCTAAATCTCTATCAGTTCACTCAGCTATATCGAGAGATCACTATGCAGGCAAGTGGAGTTCTTGCCCAAAGCAGCATCTGTGAAGGGACAGCAGCAAATGGATCATCATGCCAGGCTAGTCTCTGGCTGGGAAAGTGAGTGAACCTTTGATAGTTTGATTAATAAACTACTCCGTATCTTAGAAATATGAGATTAATTTCATGGCTTGTTGGTCTGTACTGCCCTGCTTTCAAAAATCACATTAACCTTGTTCTTATTAACTTTAAAAATTACTTAATGTCTTCTTTACATGACAGCAATCTGAAGTCTGCTGTCCTATCAACCATTTAAAAAAATTGACGGAACACTAATGGCATTTATTGCCCATTTCTAGTTGCTTAATGAGCAAGTCATTAGACAATATCGAGTGCAGTAGCATTCCAGACTCACGTGGCAGAAGTCCAACTTACTGAGAGGTGCTGGCCCATCAGAGACTGGCAGCTCCTCATTGTACTTAGTGTAGCTGGGAGCGGTGGCAATTACTGGTAATGTATCCACTGAAGCCCAGAAGCAACGAGGGAAACCTGTACAAAGGTAGTTGAGGATATGATAGAGAAGCTGGGGTGGAGTTTGAATGGAGAAGGGTCAGGTGGATTGGAGGCAGGGGCACATAATGGCTTTCAGTAGTTTTTAAGATATCACACACTGGGTCTCTGGTACAGTACTTGAGCTCCAATGATGGATGTTTCCACAATTTTTCTTATCATAAGTTTCACCCAGCTTCAGATTGTGTGATTAAACTAATCCTATCCATACAGGTGCATGAAATATATAGCACAGTAACCAGTACAACCAGTCCATGCTGGGGTTTATGCTCCACACAAACCTCCTGTTAACTTGACTTATCTAAATCTATCATCATAAGCCTATACTCTATTGTCCCATGAGGTGTAGGATCAAAGATATTATTACTGATCTAATGATTCTCAATTCCACTTTCTTGCCTTATCTCTGTGACTCTTGACTTTCTTAATGATTACTGATCTATCTCAGCCTTCAATATACTTCACAACTTAGCCTTGACAGCCCTCTGTAGTAAAGAATTCCACAGATTTACCACCCTCTGGGAGAAAAGAAATTCCTCCTCCTCTGTGTCTTAATTCTGAGATTATGTCCTCTGGTCCTAGACACACTCACAAAGGGAAACAACCTCTCCTCACCCAACTTGTCAAGCATCCTAGGAACCTTTATATGTTTCAATAAGGCCTCCTATCATTCTTCTAAACTTCAAAATACTTACCGTACCTCTCCTCAGGGCAATTCCATACCTGGATCAACCTAGTGAACCTTCTCTGGGCTGCCACCAATGTCAATATTTCTTTCCTTCGATGAGAGGCTAAAATTGTTCACAACAGATCACGTGTTCTGACTATAGAGGAACCTCGGTTATCCGAGCAAGATGGGTGGGCACTATTTCATTTGGATAATTGATTATTTGGTTAATTGATTCAATGCCTCTCTTCAGGGCTCGGAGTTTTCTGAAGTTTCCTTTTGTCCTCATGCTGCCTGCCTTGCTCCCTTTCTCTATCTCAGGGTTTGTTTTTGAACAGATACACACTTGTGTGTAAGGTACCTGCAGCATTGCTGAAGCCTCTTCCCACCACCACCCCCCAAAAAAAATCAGTTCAATAGGATTGATACAGTGAGCATTTGCTAAGTCCGCTCCCCGTTCAGGAGACGAGGCAGCAGCACACTGCCCCCGTCCGACTTCCTCTCCGAGGCAGCCAGACTGGACACCAACTGCTGCTGCCTTTGGAATAATCCTTATTCCTAACCAAGATATATCTTTATGAGCCATTGTCCATTAACCATCTTTTTGGCTTTACCTCGTCCACACCAGCAAACTTTGCCTTCCTTCCCATGCAATTGCCTTTATTTAAGTTCAGTTTCATTGTTCCTGATCCGAATTCCTCGACTCAATCTCTTACATCTAATTTCCACCAAAATGCATCAAACAGTCTGTGTAGTAATGGATTCTACATTCTTCACAGTCCTTGGTGCAGTTTCCTCTGAATTCCTCATTAGATTTGTGAGTGACCGTCGTACATTGATGGCCTCTAATTATGTTCGACTTCACTAGAGGAAACAGTAAGAATGCAGCAATAGCTGAAATTCTTCTGATCAGTTGGTTTTGTGGAAAGTCTGCACCTTTTTTAAAATGGAAAATAAAATGTTGGGGCTTCCCCTTTTTTGAATAGTTTTAGTAGACTTTGTGAAAGTAAACCCCTTTTAATGGAACACAGAGTATTGCTAAATCATTGAAACTGCGAGGTCTGCACTTATTAGAGTCATAGAGATGTACAGCATGGAAACAGACACTCGGTCCAACTCGTCTATGCCAATCAGATAAACTAACTTAATCTAGTCCCATTTGCTAGCAGTTGGCCCATATCCCTCAAAACACTTCCTATTCATATACCCGTCCAAATGCCATTTACCAATTCCTCTGGCAGTTCGTTCCATATATGCACAACCTTCTGTGTGAAAAGGTTGCCCCTTAGGTCTCTTTTATATATTTCCCCTCTCGCCCTAAACCTATGCCCTCTAGTTCTGGACTTCCCCTACCCCAGGGAGAAGACTTTGTCTATTTACCCTATCCATGCCCCTCATGATTTTATAAACCTCTATAAGATCACCCCTCTGCTTCTGACGCACCAGGGAAAACAACTCCAGCCTATTCAGCCTCTTCCTATAGCTCAAACCCTCCAACACTGGCAACATCGTCTTAAATCTTTTCTGAACCCTTACAAGTTTCACAACATTCTTCTGGTAGGAAGGAGACCAGAACTGCGCACACTATTCCAAACCAATGTCTTGTACAGACGCAACATGACTTTGAATAAAATCTAGTAACATAAGACCAACATTTACATCACCATTTAGTCTAGTGACAATTTAAGATGCTTCATCAAAGAGGTAGTCAGTAATTTCACTGTCATTATTTCATAATATTGATATTTATGTAACAACAACACAATAGTGTATGCCTTGCATTGAGAACATTTATGTGCAGGGCTTTTCTGACCACAAGGTGGTGTTAGAATCACAACACAAGGTTGTCTAATTTTTGAAAGATATTTCTTACAGAGAGAGATGTAAATAAGTCTATCGTGAGACAGTAACTTATCAATGCTTAAATGGCCTCTGGGCCTTTGTGTATTAAGCATTCAATTCTCCGCAGCTTACAGTGCTGACTGAGACAATGGTACTTGGAAGGTTACAGAGAGCAACACTTCAAAGTTTGTGAGAAGATTTGTAGCTCGGGTGCTCGTTGTTGTGGTTTTGTTCGCCGAGCTGGGAATTTGTGTTGCAGACGTTTTGTCCCCTGTCTAGGTGACATCCTCAGTGCTTGGGAGCCTCCTGTGAAGCGCTTCTGTGGTGTTTCCTCCGGCATTTGTAATGGTTTGAATCTGCCGCTTCCGGTTGTCAGTTCCTGCTGTCCGCTGCAGTGGTCAGTATATTGGGTCCAGGTCGATGTGCTTATTGATTGAATCTGTGAATGAGTGCCATGCCTCGAGGAATTCCCTGGCTGTTGAGAATATTTACTCTGGAATTCAGTTAAAGTCTGGTAGTGAATCTTGTCTGTTGAGAACAGCCAGGCACTGAGGATGTCACCTAGACAGGGGACGAAACGTCTGCAACACAAATTCCCAGCTTGGCGAACACAACCACAACAGAGAGCAACACTAATCAACGGCTTGCCTGTGGGGAAAAGAGAATAAGGGAACAGCAGTAGAGTCTTTAATTGGGGGTAGGTTGTGATCAGTAGCAACTGCTTGAATGATCTCCTTGCACTCTCTCGTTCACTCCCTCTCAGCTTGAAGTTGTCAGCAATCATCTTTTATCAATAATGCAACTTCACCTTAGTAATGCTTGGTTGTAACTTAACCTTTTCTCCCTCTTATCCATTATACACCGATAGAATTCCTCCTTCCCCAGCTTTGTTTTCATCAGCTTACCAGAATACTTCACAATATTTGTAATCATTCTTATCTCCCTAGAGTGACAATAGGTATATTCCAGCCTGTTGTGGGTATTGCCCCATCTGGATGCTGTCTGGTCTGTTACAGGTACTATCTTAGAATCCCAGAGCTACATTTAAACCATTTGCCCTTACTGAATATTTACTCTGGTAGTGTAAACTCTTTCAGTTAAAGTCTGGTAGTGAATCTTGTCTGATGAAATCTGGAATGAATATAGTTCATTATTTAAGATATTCAAAAGAGTAGTCATTTCAATTTAATATATTGGTCCTTTAGTTTATCTATTAAATTTATTTCTGCATTGTGCAATACTGATCATCATGTGGCATGTATGCACATTACTATGTGGAATGAATTATCATTCAAAATTAAAAACATTTTTCTTCAAATGGTATTTTTTATAAACAATAATTTGAGCAATCCCTTATAGCACCATAAATATTTTGGGTGTTCTTTTGCATCAGGAATATTGTTTACAAGTAATGCAGAACATAATCTACATAATAAGCCTGTGAAGAAATAAAGACGCATATAAAATTGAAACCAAATGCTTATTTGCTGTAAAAGATTGCTGAGAAGTTAAACATGTGGTAGAACATAGGGTGACTTACTGAAAGTGCCAGTGATATCCGAAGCTGAAAGAAGCTTACCAATTCAGCGGCATAATCTGCAGTTAAAAATAGTACTATCATGGGATCTGATAAACAGCTGCAAGAGAATGCTGCAAGTACCCCGCTAACCCATTAGAAAATCACACATTGTAACTATCATAGTTAACTGCTCATTTGCTGTTCGTTGATTTAGAATGTATAGCACAAAAATGGGTTTTCTGACCCCACTGGTCTATGCCAATGTTTATGGTTAACCCTCACCCATCACCACTGGTGCATTCTTCTGTTTCTGTTTGGACGGATATGGGGTAAACTAGTGAAACTATATTAGTTTGCGAACATAGCCGCTAGTTGGACCAAAGGGCCTGTTTCAATGCTGTATAATTTTGACTCTGTGACGCATGGTTATGGAGCCTCCCCATGAATATATTTATGTGTTCCTGTGGTAGAGGTACACATTTTCAATACATTACGAGTAAAGAGGTTTTTCCTGAATCCCTGATTGGATTCAGTAGAGATTATCTTGTATCTATGGCTCCTAGATCTGGTGTCACCCAGTATTGTGCTTAACTAAATATTGAGTACAGTGTATTAATTTACCTCAGCTGAAAATGTGTTGCTGGAAAAGCACAGCAGGTCAGGCAGCATCCAAGGAACAGGAGAATCGATGTTTCGGGCATAAGCCCTTCTTCAGGCTTATGCCCGAAACGTCGATTCTCCTGTTCCTTGGATGCTGCCTGACCTGCTGCGCTTTTCTAGCAACAAATTTTCAGCTCTGATCTCCAGCATCTGCAGTCCTCACTTTCTCCTCGTTAATTTACCTCAGCAAACATCAATGAATATTGTGAATGCACTGGGGGACACTTTTCAGACATGCTGATCCACAGAATTCAAGTAGGCAAAGGAGCAAGTAATAGATGTAGTGTCAAATGGAGTGGAAGTACATTGGCTTTGAGAGCTGTGTGACACCCACATACTTTTATTTAGCCAGTTCAGAGAATAGGGACAACATGCACAGATCAAAACAAAAGATTAGGCTATTTATATACAGTTTGTGTTTGATTGAAATATAACTCAAACTGTTTTCTACTTTCAGTAGGATTAAAGAGATGACTGACGAGGAAGAATGTTGTATCTGTATGGATGGTCGAGCTGACCTCATTCTACCCTGCACGCATAGTTTCTGTCAGAAATGTATTGATAAATGGTAAGTCCATTGACCCCTCCATATGTAGCGAGCTGTCAAAAGTGGGAAAATGGATTAAATAATTCAATGGAACACGGCAAAGTGAATTTGGGATTGCTCTAGCAAAGAGCTGGAACCATGAATCATCATCTTGAACCACTACAGTCTTGTGGATTGATGCTGTTAAGGAGGGAATTCCAGGATATTGCCTCAGCCCTCTAGCATTTTGTATATTGATAGAAAGAAATTCTCAGTCCTTTTCTGTACATTTGACAATGTACAATTACTTGTAATCTCTCACTTTTCAGCAATTAAATGTATTGATTTGTAGAGTTGTTAATTGTTTAAAATTTTGATAGTAGAATATTCTGATATCTTGGTGTATAGATGAATGAAGGACTGAGAAAGTGGTAATTGTGGAAACTACCTCCTTTATGCCTAAATGCTAAATGCACATCCTATTAAATTAGAAACCTTGAAAGTTTTGCACAGGAAGAGATTGCTCAGCCTTTCTTGGATGCTGTGGTCATTAACATCCTCACTGAAACTGCTTGAAGTTTCCTCTGTCCCCTCTGTTGGTGCTTGTTTTCATAAAAGCATGGAATTTAATTGTAGGAAGTTAGAATCACTTCTCTGTCCAGCCCCTGCAGTTACATGTCATTCTTCCAGCAGCCCTTCAGATTTCAACAAATAGCTGTCCATCTCCATGTTCAGATTGAGTGGGCAGCAGCTATTTGTTTCAGATGTATTTCTCTAATAAATTTGAGATTGTTGCTTTCATCTCTCCAATACGTCCAGTCTCTCGGCAGCTTTTGTGTTCGTTTGTGACAATAATTGTGGCACATGATTCAACTGCAACTTGCATTTATTTAGCATCTTTAACATGGCAAAATTTCTCAGTGTCTTTCACAGATCTATAATCAGACAAAAATTGTAACTGAGCTAATAGTGGTGTGAGGTCAGGTGACTAAATGCTTAGCTAAAAAGGGGTGTATTATGGACGGTCATTTAGCCATTACAGTCCAGAAGTAAGCCATTTACCCCTTGGGAGTCCATGCTGGTTCTCTCGAGCAATTCAGTCATTCCCATTCCACCACACTTTCCCTGTAGCTCTGTCTTTGTTTCTCTCGGGTCTGAAATAACTCTTAAATTTGACTGCCTTTGCTTCCAACATCCTGCGCCAGGTCATTGCTACTCGCTGCATATAGTAAGTTCTTCATCACATGCCTTTTGTAACAAAGCTTTAAATCTGTATATCTGAGACTTTGTCCCACCCTGTCTTCATGTATCATGTCCAAAGAAGGCATTGATGACCATGGGCTTCCTTCGGATTTGCCCATGATTATACTTGGCAAAGGCAGTGTTTTGCCATTACCAATTGCAGAATGTCTGAGCACGAAAACATTCTGTTTTCACCGTGTATGCATCACGTGTATTAGAAAGATTTACAAGCTAATAGGTAACCTGTTTGGCCACGTTGTAGGTGCACTTTCTACAGCAATCAAATCCTGAAGTGGGTCTTGCTACTGGAGTTCCTGGCTCGGGAGCAGAGATGCTACCACAGAAGCTCCAAGCCCCTCCAAACCTTGTACTGACAGCTCATAGGAATCTTTTTTGGTTACTTTATCTAAACCTGTTATAATTTTGTATATCACTATCAACTCTCACTTCAACCTCTTTTACTCTGAAGATAATGACTGAACACGTCTAACATAATATCATAGCTAAAATTCCTCATTCATGGAAATTTTCAGGTAAATATTCTCTACACCCTCATGAGAATCCAATACCTTCCTAAATTATGATGACTAGAACTAGATTTAATAATTTAGTTGTGGTCCAGCCAGACCTGTATACAGATTTAACATTTCTCCCTTGCTATTATACTTAATGCCTTTATGAAGTCTTAAATCCCAAATGATTTGCTTACATATTCTTAACGTGTACTACCACTTTCAAAGATCTTTGCACATATATCCCCAATTCCTCTTTGAGGCATACTCAAACTTCCCCAACCACCTACCAATTTTTTTAAATGATTATTTGTTCTAAATTCTTACCTACCAGTGATGTAGAACAGTCCAGCTTGTGGTTTTTAGCAATGTCCCTACACTTTTTTGTTTTTTAAAGACTGGTGTCCCATATGCTGTTTTCTCATCTTCTGACAGCTCTCTTGTACGGAGAGAATGATTGAAGACCCTTCCTCTATAGACATTCCCACTTAGCTTCACAACCTACTAGGTGAACCATCCGCACTGGACAGCTTATTCACCCTAAGCTTTGCTGAACATTTTTTAATATTAGCAAGTTTTGAGAAGATTTGTAGCTCAGGTTGAGGTTCTGGATGTCAGTTTGCTCGCTGAGCTGGAAGGCTTGTTTTCAGACATTTCGTCACTATACTAGGTAACATCATCAGAGAGCCTCCAGTGAAGCACTGGTAGTATGGCCTGCTTTTTATTTATGTGTTTAGGTTTCCTTGGGTTGGTATTTTACAGAACTGTAACAAACACTGCATTGGACAAACGGGTAGAAAACTAGCCACCGGGATACATGAACATCAACTAGACACAAAAAAAATGACCCATTCTCACTAATATCTTTACATATGAATGAGGAAGGACACCACTTTGACTGGGACAATACATCCATGCTAGGATAAGCCAAACAGAGATACGCACGAGAATTCTTAGAGGCATGGCATTCCAACTGGAACTCCATCAACAAACACATTGACGTGGATCCCATTAACCACCCCCTGAGAAGAGGAACAGGAAATGACCTCACCACAGGAAATGATGTCACCAACCCAAGGAAACCTAAACACATAATTAAAAAGCAGCCATACCACCAGTGCTTTGCCAGAGGCCCACTGAAGATGTTACCTAGTATGGTGACGAAATGTCTGAAAACAAACATTCTAGCTCAGCAAGCAAACTTTTTAAAAATATATTCTACCTATCAATTTTTACTCCTAACATTATCTTTACCTTATTCCAATATTTTGACAGTATCCTCTTCCTTAATGAGTATTGTCATAAAACACTTAGTCTAGCTGCCTTGTATTTGTAAATATGTATCAAACCTTCTTTACCCGTAACAGACCTCACTCAACCTTTTACTATCACTTATTATTTACATGCTGAAAGAATGTCCTTGTGTTCCCATTTGTATTACCTATCATTTTGTTTTCTCCTGTCCTATTTTCCTCTTCACTCCCCCACCATCTTCAAGTAAATCATATGTATTAACCAAGATCTTGATTGAAAAATTCATCAAAAATACATCATACATCTTTGGAGTTGATATAATTTCTTTGTCTTGGTTTTAGTTCCCCTGTATTTCATATTTGTTTGAAAGTATTTATTGTGTTCCTAAAATATATGCTCCTTTAAAGATAGCCCGTTGTTCTGTTACATATTTTCCTGTTAGTTTCTGATTGCACTTTAACTGGGCTAGATCCTCTCTTATGCCATTGAAGCTAAACCTCATCCAATGTAGAAGTTCTATTTTAGATTATTCTTTACTTGTTTCCATCACAAATGCGAACAAGAAATAAGAGACCCCAAAGGAAATTCCATATCTTCAGGACTGGCTTTGGAGGAACAATTAAATTGGCAAGCATGAGACACCTGAATTGGAAAAGCCTCTGTACTACTCTGAAGGGTTATATAATTATGAGGAGGTTCGAAGAGATGGAGAAGAACAAAGCCATGTTCTTGAACACAAGATGTTTTTGAAATGTGGTGTTGATGGACCGGGTGTCAATGCAGATCAGTGAGCACAGGTAAGATGAATGAACAGGATTTGGTGGAAGTTGAGATATGCAGAAGAAAAACAAATTAGAGTATTTAACATGCTGACTGTAAGTGAATGAAATTTTTTTACTTTTCAATGCCCAGTCTGAAAGTTTGCTTCATTTCTTTGTGGCAGGAGCGACCACAACAGGAATTGTCCTATTTGTCGATTGCAAGTGAAGGAAGCTGGCGATTCTTGGGTTGTATCTGATGCACCTACTGAAGAAGACATAGCAAATTACATTCTCAAAGTGGCAGACGAGGCTGGACAGCCCCACAAGCCCTAAGAATTACCAAGGGTGATATACCCTCTGACTGCTGCAGACAGTTTAAATCTGGCCTTGTACAAAATCAGCATTTTTTAAAAACACGATTTCAGAGCAATGACGCCACTATACGTTGGATTACTTTGATTTTGTCTTTGCTGATTGATCATGAACTGAAGCAAACTGAAGTCCAATTGAAATTCTTAATTGTGTTCTTGTACACATATACCCTAGCAAAAATTGGCCTGTCAAGTTTGCATTATGTTCTTGCCTACAATATTGCATACCTATTACAGCATTCTGCCCTAAGTGCAAACACTAAGTGACTGCTTGTGAGACTTCATGTGAATTGAAAAACAGTGTTTGTCTGAGAACTTATACCCAATATCTGTGCCTGAGCTGCATTGTTCACTGCATGGAAACTTTGGTTATCTAACCCAGAGAGGTTTGGGAATATTATTTCTAAACTGTTCTTTATTGATTTGTGAGTGAGACTTAAAACATTTGCTTTATGCTCGTAATAGCTTGAAAAAATGTGAATGTTTTAGAAGGTAAGCTGGTGATTAAATTGTGCCTTTTGATAGAATGCTGCTAGATTTTCAACAGGGTAGCTTGTCAAATAAATTTGTATTTTGCAGATAGTAATTAATGAAGAGTGAGTGCACTTTTAATGAGATTGACAGAGGATAAACCATAACTTGTTTTAAAAAACAGCCTATTTAAGTTTAGAATTTAAGGCCACTTCAAGATCACATTCTGTACAACTTGAAAGCAACTTGTACTTAAAAAAAACATGTATTAATACTTTAATTTCATTTTGCTGCAAAAGAATGTCTGTCCCCTTTAGCTTATGCATGTGGACAACGATTAAATGAAAACAAAAACATTAATTGTTCAAAGTTTTAAATAATCTGCTAGATCAGCCCAAATGACTGAACACGTTTGTATTTGCACACATTTTTGTTCTCCCCATCCCTCCATAATCGATTAATCAATTTAATAGATTCCTTCACTATGTTAGGAGTTCCTCTTTATACCTTCCATTAGAAAAAAAAACTTCATTTTCATTTTTAAGAGAGAATAACTAGACAGAGAGAATATCAACACCCATATTTATTGAAATCTCCATGTGTACAACTCTATTTCTGTATTGAGCCAAATGAAATAGCAAACACTCTTGGAGTGAGTTCCTGCATTATTAAACTGATGTAAATGTGAAATATCCAGATGATTTGCTGTGCCTATATGATTTATTGATTATCACTGTTTTTAGCTCTGTAGTCATGTGATGTTGATGGCATTTTGTTTCCAGTGAATTTGTAAAACTCTTCGCTTCATGAGTCCACTTTAAAAAGTGCAGCTTAAAATTATACTGCCACATGGATTGTAGCAACAAAGTGATATGTTTCAATTATTGCATGCCTGAAAAGGGTTTTATCATTCATTTGGAACCTTGTGACTCAAAGTATATCTCCTTGTTTGTACAGTCTTCTCATTCACCATGATTCATTTAGAAATATCCTTAACTGGAAATAGAAACAGGAATTTAAATTCATGAAAATTTTTATGCCCTTAACAAGACTCCTCATGTTAAGCAGACAGAGTGTGAAGGTGGTGATAGTAGCCTGTATCAATAATACTGTAATTGTACACTGGTGAGGTTCATGACTAATGAGTATTAAGTAATTGACAAACTGCTTAATGAAAATACAATGAGTAGAAGTGCAGCGATTTCCCTGGTTTTGCAGGAAGAAATCATAACAATTCCATGGAGGAAAGCACTGAATTGATCTTGATTTCGTTGGTGAATTTTTTTCCCCAATTAGCTTTAATTGTTCACTTTAAGGTAAAAAGCATTTATTTGTTAACATAATTATTACCCATTCCTGAAGTAGTATTCTCTTTATTGTTCTACTGATCTTAGCCAACAATGACACTGTGGTAATTAAAAATTACTAAACCTAAGACTTGCACCTTATGAGTGATTTCTGAACCTTGTGTATATGTTTGCTTATCTGTGATTGTTCTTAGTGGACAAGGGAAAACGACTTGCCTCTGTAGGGTCACCATTAATAAAAACATATTAATGAGAGTTACCATTTATGATCTTGCCTATTATCCTTAGCTACTTAAGGAGATCAGAATGAATATTGAATTTTGGAACTTGTATGTTTTTATAATAATCAAATATTGGTATTGGGATTTAAAAGCGATTTGAGGCTATTGTGGTTGGTTGGGGTGCTAGTGACAGGGCATTCTGATATTTTTAGAATTTTTTTTGAATTACTAGGCACTAAAAGGGTCAGAATTTAACTTGTACCATCTTGGTAGTTGAACTATTCAAAGGAAATGGAATTCTTAACAAATGACAGCAATCGATCTTGATCAGTTAGTCTTCGATAGACCCAGATGGGAAGTAAGGAAAATTGTCACTTATTTAAGAACCAAGGTTTGGAAATTTCAGCTGTCTTCCTGAGGTGGGAACTCGCAAGTCTTTGCTGCCAATTCTTGGCTTATTTCCCACAGTTGTTGGCTACATAGAACAGTTGATCTTCCGTAATTACACCGGCACCACTCCCCACCTCTTCCTCCGCTACATTGATGACTGCATTGGCGCTACCTCGTGCTCCCACGAGGAGGTTGAGCAATTCATCAACTTCACCAACACATTCCACCCTGACCTTAAATTTAACTGGACCATCTCTGACACCTCCCTCCCCCTCCTGGACCTCTCCATCTCCATCAGTGACGACCGACTAGACACTGACATTTTCTACAAACCCACCGACTCCCACAGCTACCTGGATTACACCTCTTCCCACCCTACCTCTTGCAAAAATGCCATCCCATATTCCCAATTCCTCCGCCTCCGCCGGATCTGCTCCCAGGAGGACCAGTTCCACACAGAAAACACCAGATGGCCTCCTTCTTTAGAGACAGCA
>NC_057725.1:31049740-31066457 GCF_004010195.1 Chiloscyllium plagiosum
TTGTCCGACCTGCCTAGCTCCTTTTCCACCTATCCACTCCACCCTCTCCTCCCTGACCTATCACCTTCATTTCCTCCCCCACTCACCCATTGTACTCTATGCTACTCTCTCCCCACCCCCACCCTCCCCTAGCTTATCTCTCCACGCTTCAGGCTCTCTGCCTTTATTCCTGATGAAGGGCTTTTGCCCGAAACGTCGATTTTGCTGAAGCTCCTCGATGCTGCCTGAATTGCTGTGCTCTTCCAGCACCATTGATCCAGAATCTTATTTCCCACAGTGTTGTTCATAGTTTGGTGCGTGCATCTCCTGCAAGTTTGTTGAAATAAAAGAAAAATATCTTTTTTTGTTGTAGCTACAAACGTTTGAAATGGAAAGAAGACTGAGGGGGAGCCAGCCATCCGTTTCTTTTTGTGTTTGTTGAAATCATATTTTTCTTAATTCTGTTGGAAGAACTGCCTGTTTGCGGGTACAACAGTGCAATGTTGATGTTAAATTTGTAACTTTGGATGATGAATGGAGAATGCCTAAATGTCTTAGAGTCAATGTTTTATTTAATAATTGGCTGGACAAGCATTTATTGCCAATCCCTAATTGTCATGGAGAAGATGCTGTCATCTTGAACTACTGAAATCCATTTACTATAGACCCATCAACAATGTTGTTAGAGAGGTAGCTCCAGGATTTTGACAGTGAAGGAATGGTGGTATATTTCCAAGTCAGTATGGTGACTGGCTTAGAGAGGAAATTGCACTTGGTGATGTTCCCATATATTGGCCAACCTTGTCCTTCTAGCTGGTAGTGTCCATGGATTTGAAGGTGCTGTCTCAGGAGACTTGGGTGAATTTCTGCAATGCATCTTATTAGATAGTATACAGCTGCTACTGATCATCAGTGGTGGAGAGCCTGAATGCTTATGGATGTGCTACCAATTATATGTGAACTGCTGTGTCGTGTATGGTTTTCAGTTGCTTGAGTCTTGCTGAAGCTGCGGGTGAACAGTATTCTATTATACTCCTGACTATTGCTTTCTAGATGATGGCTTTGGGAAGTCAGGAATTGAGTTACTTGCTGCAGCATTCCTGTCTTCTGATCTGCTTATAGTCACGGCATTTGTTATTAGTCCAGTTCAGTTTCTGGTCAATGGTAACCCCAAGGATGTTAATAGTGAGAATGATGGCAATGCTATTAAATGTCAAAGGATAAAGGTTAGCTTCTGCTTTGTTGGATATAGTGATTTCCTTGCCACTTGTCAGCCTAAGCCTAGACATTATACAGGTCTTGAGGCATTTGGATATGGATTGCTTCAGTATCTCAGGAGTTGTGATTGACATTGCACATTGCATTAATCAAACAACTTCCAAATTAATGATAAAGGAAAAGTAATTTATGAAGTAGCTGAAGATGTTGGGCCTAAGACATTACCCTGAAGAACTCCTGAACTGGTGACCTGAAGCTGAGATGATTAAAACTCCAACAAATAAAACTTTTGTTCTTTGCATTGGGTATGACTCCAAACAGCTGCACGTTTTCCTCCAATTCCCATTGACTCTAGTTTTACCTGGGCTCCTTGATGCCACAATCAGTGAAAAGCTGCCTTGATATCAAGAGCAGTCACTCTGACCTCACTTCTGGACTTCAGCTGTTTTGTCGGTGTTTGAACAAAAGCTGTAATGTCAGGAGCCAAATGGAAACCAAACTGAGCACTAGTAAGCAAGTTATTGTTAAGCATGTACTGCCTGATCGTACTGTTGACCCCTTCCAGCCGTTAACAATTGAGAGTAGACTGATGGACCAGTAATTAACCTGATTAGATTTGTTCTGCTTTCTGTGTACAATACATACCTGGGCAATTTTCCACATTGCCAGTGTTGTAGCTGTGCTGGAACAGCTTGGCCAAGGGTATGGAAAGTTCTTCAACTCTTCAGAACTACTGCCAGAATGTTGCCAGGGCCCATAGTCTTTGCAGTATCATCTTCCTCTAGCTGTTTGTTTTTTTTTTGATATCATATTATAAATTGAATTGGCTGATGAGTGACATCTGTGATGCTGAGGACCTCGAGGAGACAAAGATGGACCAGTAAGTTGTTTAATTGTCCACCAGTATTCACAACAAGATGTGGCAGGACTGGAGAGTTTAGATCTGTCGGTTGCGGAATCACTTAGCTCTGTCTGTTTATGGTGTTTGGCACATAAGCAGTCATATGTTGAAGTTTCACCAAGTTGACACCTCATTTTTATGTACAAATTCTGCACCCATGTCATCCTCAGTACTCCATCCAAGTCATGCTCACCACAAACGGGTACTGATTTATCAGCCAAGAGGAGGTACAATATGATGACCATCAGCACGTTCCCTTGCCCATGTTTTACTTAATTTCATGAAACTTCATGGGGTCCAGACTTTCAGGGCAATTCTCCCCTGACTGTAAAATACCGTGCTGGTATCTCTGCTGGTGGTGTTTGAGATGATGTTTGGTCTGTAAAGACCACTCTCTCAATTTTGGCACTATCCTCCCGACGTTAGTAAGGAGGATTTGCAGGATTGGCAGGACTGGGTTTGCTTGTGTATGATGCCAGGTGGTCTGACCGGTTTCATTCCTTTTGTGACTTTTTAGTGGTTTAACATAACTATGTGACTTGCTATGTGGGATATATCAGTTAACACTCATTCACAGCGGTGTTGATCTGGTGTTACATGTAGGCCAAAATAGATAAGGATCGCAGATTTTCTTCGCCAAAGGGCATTGGTAAACCAGGTAGGATTTTAATCAACAATGGTTTCATGATCATTAGAATTTTAATTCCACAGCATGGTGGACTTTGAATCTGGGTATAAAGAGCATTACTTGGTCTCTGGATTACTTGCCCAGAAACAATACCGCTATATCATTGACTCCCCTTGCCGTTTACAGAGAACAAAAGAATCATATCTGCCTCGGAGTTCAGAAGATTGTGGGTCCATGCCATTCCAGGACTTGAGCACAAAATCCAGGATAATACTTTCCTGCAATCCTGGACTCTTAGAGATGTTTTCTTTCAGATGAGAAGTTACATAGAACCAATAGCTGTCCTCTCAGGTGGATGCAAAACATTGTGGCATTATTTAGAAGGAAAGCTGGGGAGCCAATATTTATTGTTCAGCCAATATCATTAAAAAGCTCAACAAGGGAGTCACAATTTATGGGGACAGACAAGAAAATGGAGTTGAGACTGTCACCACCAGATCGCGTAAGGCCTTACTGAATAACAAAGCAGGCTTGAAGGGCCATCTGATCAACAGCTACTCAAGTCCTGTATTCACACAAATTGCTGTTTGTACAAACTTGCTTGCTGTGTGTAAATTGTCTGTCTTTAGTCAGATGAATTGGGTGTTTGGTGCTCATGACATTTAATTGTGAGTTTATTGCCTACTGAGCTACATCTAATATCTTAATAGTTTGAAGAGTCCTCCTAGTCCAGCAGATCTTGTACATGTGGATAAATGCTAACTAGTGCCCACTCGCTTCCATAAATGCATTAACGATCAAAGTTAAAAATCACAACACCAGGTTATAGACCAACAGGTTTATTTGGAAGTACTAGCTTTTGGAGCGCTGCTCCTTCATCACGTGGCTGTGTCTTAACTATCAGACAAAGGCCATTTTGCCTGACAATCTTGGTGTGGACCTTCACCTCTTCTATTTAATGGTTTTACTCAAAATTTGACTCAGTATATTACATTTACATTCACGTAGGTACAATGTCCCTAGAATAGACATTTTTTTATATATAATTGTAACAGTCTAGAAATTAACACCAATGGTGCTAATGCAAAGTAACTTATAAACAGATGAGCATGCCCTGGCTGGATTAGTAATTTAAACCGAGTTGACTATACAAATAGAGGTTTTCTAGGCTAAATGTAAACAGCGTATTGTACACTTTATACACTAAGGCTATTATATATATATTTTCATATATATTCTCAGTGGAGTCTGCACTAGGATTATCTATTTCTTTAAAAAAATTGTTAAAATATAATTAAGCATGAGGCAAACAGCATTAATAATATGGTGAAATGCATACAATTATCTCATATTGGCTGGTAAGGATTTAATCACACTGGCTGTTGTGCTTTTCTGGTTATGAACCAGCCTGATATCTAAGTGCATTTAGAAGCAGTATAATGGGCTTGTTCGGTCCATAACTGATCACCTTTCATGTTTCTACAAATGCAAGAGCCAGACTGCTAATTTATTGACCGGCTCATCTCTGTCGATTTCACGGCATCCACCAGGAAAGAGAGCTCGTTGCACAGTGTCTCGTACCTAAAAGCCATCCGGATCTGAGCTACGTTTGTCTTCCGAATATCGTTTCCCTCAGGCCCTTCCTTCAGGTAGTTCACACCCAAGTAGTGTTGCTTCTCCTTTGGAAAGAAGGCAAGTACATTAGTTCTGCTCAATCTTTTTCAAATCATAGAAATTTACAGCACAGAAGGCAGTTATTCAGTTCATTATGTTTGTGCTATCCAAAAAAAAAATGTATCCAGCCTAACCTCAGACTAGATCTTATGTGAATCACATCACAAACTGGAGGAACAACATCTCATCTTCAGACTAGGTACTTTAGAGCCTTCTGGACTTAATATTGAGTTCAACATCTTCAAATTGTGAACCATTTCTTCCCTTTTGTTTAGCTTGTTACATTCTGTTATCATGTCCTTGGCTCCCCTCCCCTCCCACCCCAGTGGGACTGTTTGTCCTTTAAAGTCTGGAAGGAGACTCACCATTGTTCTACCTTTCTCACATTCCGAACACTTAGTCTGAACCATCAACATCTTTTCTCCACCAGCACCCTACTCTCTCTATCCCCATCCCCACCCAAACTATAGCTTGACTTCACTTCACTTATGATGATAGAGTTACCGAGACACAATGTTAGCTTGCTCTGTCTCCACGGAAGCTGTCTAACTCGCTGTGATCTTCAGTATTGGTTGTTTTCAGTATAGATTCTAGCATTTGCAGTAATTTGCACTCTTACTCCAGATCTTGTTGCATTTTATATTACAGTGAAAATAATTTCTCCTCGACTCCCCTCTAACCCTTAGAACTTCGGTCCTTGGTTATTGGCTTCCCTGCTAAAAAAAATAGAAAGGATGGGAAAGATCTAAGTCCCCATAATTTTGTACACCCCCTTTCCCTCGGCCTCTTTTTTTTGATTAAAACAACGCAGCCTACCCAATCCTTCCTTTTATAACTAAAATTCTCCAGTCCTTGCAATATGATCAATCTCCTGATCAATCTGCACCTTCTCTATAGTATATTTTTTTTCTCTCTAATAGGATGTGGATGTTATTAGCAAAACCAGCATTTATTACCTATTTGTAATTGCCCTCAGACTGAGTGACATGTTAGAACAGTCCAGAGCTAACTTCATTGTGGCGCGTCTGGACTGGGTAGGTATGGTGGATTTCCTTCCCATAACCGCATTAGTGAACTGGATGGGTTTTTCCAGTAATCCCCTTTGTTTCTGATTTATTAATTGCACGTCATTGCAATTTCACCATTTGACATTGTGGGTTTTGCCCCCAGAGCGTTAGCATGGGCCTCAGGATTAGTTCTTTCATAACCTTCTTGCTGTTACTTTCTATACCTTGGCTAAGAAGGGAAATTATCCCTTAAGCCACCTTAACCACCTTACCTACGTCTTGCTACACACAAGGATCTGCGGCCGTACATTCTAAGGTTCCTCTACTCCTTTTATGTCTTGGCGCCTTATCGTTTATTATACGTTCCTTTCTCTTGTTCGCCCATGTCCAATACATTACTTGACCCTGCTTTAGATTAAATTCCATTTGTCACTTTCTACCCATCTAACCAGTCCACTGATACCTTGCTGTGTTCTATGGCTACAAAGCATACAACCAACTCTTGTATCATTTGCAAATCTCTGGTCTCTAATTAGCCCATTCTTTTATCCCTTATCTTGCTTTTTGTGTTTATAAAGTATCTTAGGTTTTATTTGATATTACATGTCAATGTTTTATATGCTTTCTATTTGTTTATAGGCCTTCCATTTAATTTCCCCTCTCACCCACTTTCTATACTCCTCTAGGCTTCTTGCAATATTTAGCTCTCAGTATCTGACTTTATTTTCTCCTCTCCTGTGCTTCTTGACATCCAGAAGGGTCTAGATTTTGGAATCTTTTTGGGAACCTATTTGCTCTGAACCCTCACTGTTTCCTCCTTAAATATCTCCCAAAATCCTGACACTTTGACCTTTTTAAGAAGCTGTTCCAGTCCACTTCTGTGAAATCATGCATCAGATTAGAAAATTAGCCCTTCCAACTATTACTCTTGTTTGATTTTTGTTCATTTCCATGACTACAAGTCTAACTGAATTATGATCATCGTCATTCATCATGGTCACTAAAATGTTGCTTCACTGACACAATGGTTTCCACATTCCCAGTTTCATTTCCTACCATTAAATCCAGAAGTTTTTCTTACTGAGTTTGTTCTCGGCTGTCTAAAATAATTCTTATTGTATAAATTTAACAATTCTGAACTTTCTACACCATTTTTGCAATGATTTTATCTCTGTTAATATTAGAATAATTGAAATCCCCTGCTATTTCTAAGCTTTCACTTCTGCACTTTTCAGAAATATATCAATATACTTTCCCTTTTAATGCCCTCTGGTGGGATTCTTGGTACATTCCCAACTGATTCATTGTCATTTTTTGTTCCTCAATTCAACCGTATGGCCTACTCTGCTCCTTCCTTTAAAGCTTCCTCAAAACAGTCATTGCCACTCCTTGGAAAATTTAGTGCAATGTCATGCTAATTGCCACACCAGGCTTTCACTTTCACAAAAGAGGGGAGCTCTGCATCCTTGAAGGAGATTCCAACCAGAGTTCCTTCAAAAATAAAGAGCTGTATCAACATCCTGACAGTTCTACATTGCATAGAACTGATGACAAGGAAACCATGCCCCTTTTTTCACAGCAGTTAGCTTCCACATTCTGAAATGCAAAGGTTGTGACAGCCATTTTTGCGAGCAGCTGTCAGACATTAAGTACATAGGTACATAATGTTGAGGTGCGTGGAAGGTGGGATGCCAGCTGGAAGGGGCCAGTGTACCAGGTATGTACCACATGGGTAGGATCCTAGCTGATTAGGGTGCCAGGGAATTCATGTGGCAAGTGAGGTTAGTTGCCTGGTAAGTACAGTACCTGCTGGATAGTGGGCCAGGTGCTTGGGAGGTCAGGCAGCTTCCGAGGAACAGGAGAATCGATGTTTCGGGCAAAAGCCCTTCATCAGGAAAATCGAGAAAAGCCTTCTATTCCTTTCAGACTGTGCTATGATGGGCATTTTACAAGGTCCCCATGCATAACTCCCAGCTACTCTGGAAAACTGTCTCCGTGCCCATTTGTTTCCGTGCCCAGTACTGCAACACTACTTGCCAAACAGACAACAACAAAACTAATGTCATCTACAGTTTTTGCAAGGTATTTTGTAACAAACACTACATTGGACAAACAGGCAGAAAACTAGCCACCAGGATACATGAACATCAACTAGCCATAAAAAGACATGATCCACTTTCACTAGTATCCTTACATACAGATAAGGAAGGACGCCATTAAGTGCTCTGTTTCCATTAATCTATTTTCCAGCCTTTACTTTCTCTGCCTTTTTCCAGAAATTGCTGGAAAAGCTCAGCAGGTCTGTGGAGATAAATCAGAGTTAACATTTCAGGTCCAGTGACCCTTTTTATATTGGGCCAGTCCAGGTCAGGCTGCAGATTTCCTCTTTGGAAGAACATTTTTTAAATTAATTATTTGGTAGTTTAATGATCATTATTAATATTTTAAACCATTAGACAGAGGAGCAAAATAAGCCATTTGGCCCATCGAGTCTGCTCTGTCTTTCGATCATGGCTGTGGCTTTCCAACCCCATTCTCCAACCTTCTCCCTGTGACACTTGATACCTTTTACTCAACAAGAGCCTTTGTCTTAAATATACTTAATGACTTGGCATCTATGGCTTTCTGTACGAATGAGTTCCACAGATTAATTGCCCTCTAGCTGAAGAAATTCCTCATCATCTCAGTTCTATAGGGTAGTCCCTTCACTCTGAGGCTCTGCCATCGGGTCTATTCTCTCCTACTAGTGGAAACATCTCTGTTCTATCCAGGCGTCTCAGTATTGTGGAAATTTCAATAAAATACTCCCTTCAATCTTCTAAACTCCAAGTATAGACCCAGAGTCCTCAACATCTCCTCCTTATATGACAAGTCCATCATTCCAAGGATCCCCTCCAAGGCCAACACATCCTTCCATAAGTGAGACACAAAACTGCTCACAACACTCCAAATTCCAAATGGTCTGGCCAGACCCTAAAACGACCTTAGCAATTCATCCCTTCGCTTGTATTCTAGCCTTCTTGAAATAAATGCTAACATTGCATTTGCCATCCTAACTGTTAACTGAACCTGCATGTTAACCTTAAGAGAATAGAGTCATAGAGATGTACAGTATGGAAACAGACCCTTCGGTCCAACCTGTCCACGCCGACCAGATATCCCAACCCAATCTAGTCCCACCTGCCAGTGCCCGGCCCTTAACCCTCCAAACCCTTCCTATTCATATACCCATCCAAATGCCTCTTAAATGTTGCAATTGTACCAGCCTCCACCACATTCTCTGGCAGCTCATTCCATACACGTACCACCCTCTGCATGAAAACGTTGCCCTTTAGGTTTCTTTTATATCTTTCCCCTCTCACCCTAAACCTATGCCCTCTAGTTCTGGAATCCCTGACCCCAGGGAAAAGATTTTGTCTATTTATCCTAGCCATGCCCCTCATAATTTTGTAAACCTCTATAAGGTCACCCCTCAGCCTCTGACGCTCCAGGGAAAACAGCCCCAGCCTGTTCAGCCTCTCCCTGTAGCTCAGATCCTCCAACCCTGGCAACATCCTTGTAAATCTTTTCTGAACCCTACACAACATCTTTCCGATAAGAAGGAGACCAGAACTGAACGCAATATTCCAACAGTGGCCTAACCAATGTCCTGTATAGCTGCAACATGACCTCCCAACTCCTGTACTCAATACTCTAACCAATAAAGGAAAGCATACCAAAAGCCTTCTTCACTATCCTATCTACCTGCGAGTCCACTATCAAGGAGCTATGAACCTGCATTCCAAGGTCTCTTTGTTCAGCAATACTCCCTAGGACCTTACCATTTAGTGTATAAGTCCTGCTAAGATTTGCTTTCCCAAATTGCAGCACCTTGCATTTATCTGAATTAAACTCCATCTGCCACTTCTCAGCCCATTGGCCCATCTGGTCCAGATCCTGTTGTAATCTGAGGTAAGCCTCTTCGCCGTCCACTACACCTCCAATTTTGGTGTCATCTGCAAACTTACTAACTGTACCTCTTATGCTCGCATCCAAATCATTAATGTAAATGACAAAAATAGAGGGCCCAGCACCGATCCTTGTGGCACTCCTCTTGAACTATGACTCCTAAGTCTGTTTGTGCTTGATTTCCAAAGCCTTTCCCCATTTAGAAAATAGTCTACACCTCTATTCCTAAAAAGTGCATAACCTCACATTTTTGCCACATTGTATTCCATCTGCCACTTCTTTGCCTACTTTCCTTGCCTATCCAAGTCCTTCTGCATTCTCCCTCAAGACAACTTTTCCTCTACCTCTCTCCCTTCTTAAGCAGGGTGTTACATTAGCCATTTTCCAGGCCTCTGGGACCCTCCCTGTCTCAAATGATTCCTTAAAGGTCACTACCAATGCTTCCAAAACTTCCTCAGCCTATCCCGTTCAGAACTCTGGGGTGTAGTCCATCCAGTCCAGGTGATTTATCCATCTTCCCACCTTTCAACTTCCCTCACATCTTAGGCTTAAAATGGTCACTACCCTCACCTCTCACTCTCTTGAAGTTCTGATATGCTACTGACATTTTCCACTGCGAAGACTGATGCAAAACACTTATTCAGTTTCTCTCTGCCATTTCTTTGTTCCTCATTATTACTTCAGTGTCATTTTCTAGCTGTCCAGCAACCATTCTTATCCCTCAGAGAATGAAAAAAACTCTTGCAATTTTCTTTGTTGTCATCTAACTTTTTTATTCCAGTTTTATTATTAACTGGATTCCAGCTCTCCCACCTCCTAGTGTGACTTTAAACTCAATCTCTGAGCATTAGTGAAAGTTCCTGCATTACTAGTCCAGAGGTAACATTGCCATTATAGTATCACTCCACCACTGATACCCACTGATCTATAACTTATAACACTTTTATTTAATTTGTTGAGCCAGCGCCTATTATATTTAACACTTTCTTCCGCCACAATAACTGCAGGTCACCTCTATACCCAAATCATCACTTTTGCTATAAATATTGATGCTAGTTTAGCCTTCACTTCGCAGCAGCTCTTGTAAATCATGTCAAAACGTCAGGAGTCACTCTCTCGACATTAATCTGATCACGTGCTTTTCAATGATCGATTCGCATGGGCTGACTTGCACATAAAGAAGTCTGTTCTTTACTTTTTTTGGAATATGGTCTGTAATTGTATTGATTCTCAGTTTGTCTGGAGAAAACAGCGCAGATTACAAAGGGAAGAATGTTTTCCCGTGAGAGAGAATTAATTGGCACCATGTGTAAGTTTGCGCTCAGTTACTGGTCATGTTTCATTGCTTAGATTTCAGAATTACATCATGGTTAAAAATCCTAAATGTCTTGGTGCAGCAGAGGGTCAGTGGGAGGATCTTGAATATTCAAGATGGACACCCAATACACACACAGTTACTGCAGTGTGCAGGATAGGATGTTCTTCTCTTTCTTCATGAAAAAAAGGTAGCAGACATTTGCTTTAGGCTCTTGGTATAAAGGTTTTCAATAAAACTTGCACTAGAATATACTTAGATGTCTCTGTTAAAGGGGAGAGGCGGAAGGTACGAAAGGCAAGTCTGACACATTCTCATCTTCACTCCCCTGATCACTGGCAATATTTGCTTACAGTTGGCAGAATTAAATTCATTCCCATCTGCTTCTCAAGTTGCTGTCTGTTCACTGAAAGTCTCCACTTGTGCTTCAATGAACTACCAGAGCACCAAAACCTGATATGAACACGATCCCTTTAATCATGCTACCATATTAAAAACACTGTTTTTACAGTTTTACCTCATGTGACAAGCCACTTTGAAGCACACTATTCCTAGCTATCTCACACAGGTCACAGGTGCTGAGTTTCCACACTTGGGCAGCGATTGCATATTCCTCCATTAGTGCCTCCTGGATCAGAACAGAACAATTTGTTAGTTCCCTATTAGAAAGAACAAGCAGCAAAATGCCAGAAAGCAGAAACCAACTGAATTGATGTTGCGAGACAAATGCCAATTTGAAGGCAGAGATGGTTAAAGTCAAAAATTTAGGGCGGCACGGTGGCACAGTGGTTAGCACTGCTGCCTCACAGCGCCAGAGACCCAGGTTCAATTCCCACCTCAGGCGACTGTGTGGAGTTTGCACGTTCTCTCCGTGTCTGCGTGGGTTTCCTCCGGGTGCTCCGGTTTCCTCTCACAGTCCAAAGATGTGCAGGCCAGGTGAATTGGCCATGCTAAATTGCCCGTAGTGTTAGGTTAGGGGTATGGGTGGGTTTCGCTTCGGCGGGGCGGTGTGACTTGTTGGGCCGAAGGGCTTGTTTCCACACTGAAAGTAATCTAATCTAATCTAATTATTAAAACATGCAGGTGAAAGATTCAAACTCTCAATACACTCTCTCCCAATCAAAGGCGAGCTCACCCCCCGAGACTTCTCCATCTTTAAACTTGGAGATCGGGAACAGAAGACAAAATTATTTCTGAATATTTACAGACGTACAAAAACAACAAGCAAAACATTCTTGATCTTCATCTAATGTATTCATATCTTTCACTCTGGAATTTATATTTTCACAGACAAATTAGTAGAAGGTACAGAAGTGAATAAACAGCTTGAGTTCATGACTACAGTGACCTCATCTCCGCCAATTCTATTAATCTGTTAACTCTCCATATCACTGCTATCACCTTTGGGAGCGGCTCAATTGTTAGCACTATTGCCTCACAGTGCCAGGGCCTTGGGTTCAATTCCAATTTCAGGTGACTATCTGTGTGGAGTTTGCACATTCTCCCCATTTCTGCATGAGTTTCCTCCTGGTGCTCTGTTTTCATCCCATACAGTTGAAAAGTCTGCAGTTTAATTAGACTGGTAAATGTGGGGTTACGGAATAGGTTTGGTTGGGAAGCTCTTTGTGGGGCCAAATGGCCTATTTCCCCAATGTTATGGTTCTATGGGTGGCTGCAAAAGATCCTGACCAGTATGATGAGGTATAAAGGGAAAACGTAATGAGAGTTTCATTCTGCTTTTTGTTGAAGCTTGCTCTCCAACTTCACCAATCTCACAGTGTGGGGAATTCTAGACAGTGTTAACATACATGGGGATGACAAGGCAGAAAACAATTCCATCAGACTCTTGATGAGCATTGCATAGCATTTAAGATACACGCACCTTTGTATAGTGAAATTGCATGGGGTCATCCGTGGAGAGAGAGACCTTGAGACCTTTGTGCAGGAACTCACGCAGTGGGTTTTTAGAGTATTCCAGAAAAAGGCTGTTATTACTCAGCGGGGACATGGCGATCGGTACCTGAGCAAGGTAGTAGAGATACTGAAGCACTGGACTCTGGAAAACATAAATATAATCAGGCTTTCTAACTCATAGTACAAATAAAAACAATATCACAGTAAATAATGTACATAATGTAAAATCCAAATTAGGTGAGTTGAATTATCATCAGTCATGAGGGAGCAATCTCTGTTTCAAGGGCAGTATGTGTTGTTATAGAAGCAAACATGGCAGAGAGCTGTCCTGAGAGAGGGGGCAGTTCCTTGAATAAATTGTTAACCCAAGATCCCCTCGTGCCTGTTCAGATGGCTTAAAATTCCTGTGATGTTATTTGAAGGAAAACAGTGCTATTGTCCTGGCCAACATCCTTTCCTCCACCAACATTAGCCAACAGATTCACTGCTGCTTTTCATTACTGTTTGACACACCATGATGTTGTGTTTGTTGGCATAACTTTAAAAGTTTATTTATTAATTGGCTACAACAAACTTTTAAACATCCTAATGGACATTAAATGAGACAGCACCAGAGGGATTATTTCAATCCACTGCCGAGGTGCCATTTCTTTGAATGAGCTGACCAATTAGTCCTACTTCTCTGATCCTTCCCATGACACTGCTATGTTCTCATCTTTAACAATCTTTAAAAATCAATTCCCATTTGAAAATGACTGTTAAATCTGCTTCCACTACCCTTTCAGGGATCTCATTCCAGACCACACTAACCTGCAGTTTAAAACCATTTCATCTACATGATGGTTCTTTTGCCCAATGTCTTTTATCTTCTATCTTTTTTCATTAGGTTTTTGAATATCTATTTTCCCTCAACCTCTGTTCTAAAAAAAACAATACTCTGCACAGAACTCAAGTCCCTTCATCCTTCATACCATTACTGGACCTTCTCCATAGCCTTGTCATTGTTTAGTATTGAATACTCCAGCAATGAAAGGTACAATAAAAATTCAAGTTATCATAAATGCTTAAGACTGTGACGAAGAATGATCATGTTTATTGTAGAGCGAAAGGACAAAGTTCTTTCCAACCTACAGCTGCTGTTTACAGCATTCTAATGTAAGTTCCTAAATGTAAAGCTAGTTTGAGATTTACAGATGAATATTGAATTACCAAGTGTTGTCTTGACTTCATGCCTATTTGGAATGGGATTAGGTGCTAACTGATCTTTAATTCTGGATGCTTTATTGCATTTCGTCTGCAGTCTGTCAGATCCTCTGCCTGCACTGGAGTTAAATGAAGGTCATGAGAGAGAAAGGGACACCATGTCCATTACAGACACAAATACTGGAAGCTGATTACAGATTCTCAGTATTCTCCTGTCCCGTTAGTGCTCACTTATTTTGAGAACAGCAGTCTGCTTGACTACATGAGTCTACCTGATGTTCACACACAAGCTTCCCAGGAGTTCCCAGAGCTTGGGAATCATTTTCCCAGTGCAGGGCAATCAAGGAAACATGGTGTTCCAACTGAGACAAGAAAAAGGGTTTGAACTTAAAAACATATGAAACAAAATATGATACAGTAGAGACAGAGACCATTCAGCCCATTATATTGTGCTTGCTGTAAAAGAGCTATCCAATATTTTTGCTATCCTGCTCTTAGTCTGTAGATTAAAGAGTATGTCTACGTGTTTCTTTTCAATGCAATGAGAGTTTTGCCTCTCACACTTTTTAAAGTAGTGACTTCCAGACTTCTCCTTTATGCTCTGAATGAAAAAAATCACTTAAGTCCCTCTGATTCTTGTGCCTTTTGCTTTATATTACCACCCTCTTGTCCAGATTGAGTTCTATTTGCCACTGCTCTGTTCACATGACCAAAACAGGGATGTCTCTATAGCTTCCTTCTCACTATTAACCAAACAGCCAATGTTTATATAATCTGCAAACATTTTTATCATGACTATTGCAAATCTAAATCATTGATATATACTACTGAGTATGGCAGCGCACTTGTTAAAAATGATTAATGATAAATGATCATCTTCAAATTTTGAAAGTATAAAAACATTGAAATCAAACCATTTTATAGCACTTTTCATGATGTTAGGTGATCCCAAATCACAGCCAAGGTAATGCTTTTTGGAATGTAGTGTCGAAAAGTGTGGTGCTGGAAAAGCACAGCAGGTCAGAAAGCGTCAGAGAAGCAGGAAAATTGATTTTCAGCAGGAATGTAGTCAAACAATACGGAATCGATTAACAATCAGATCTATTTAAATGTTGGTTGTGATAGACACTCTGCTCTTCTCTTCAGGTAGTGTGCTGGGATCTTTTATATGCACTTGGCATAGAAGCTAAAATTTTAGTTTAATATCCTTTCTGAAATACAGCACATCTGACAGTGCAGAATTCTCTCATTACAACTCCCTTATCTGTGCAACAATGGGGACTGTCATGTCTAAATTTTGTTCCCAAGTGACTGGAGTGCAATTTGAACCCACAATCCTGATTCAGAGCTACAGAAAGTGCCACAGCTGGCACTTATTAGTTTAAAGTGAGATACTATGCTGTTAATGAATGAGACTGATTTTCACAGCACCCTCGTGATTCTGTACTTGTTGTGTGTGAGCATACCTTCTTAAGATTCAGTCCATGTGAAATATTGTCCGCTGTTAGAAAGGCTGAAACCAAGTGAGTGATTGAACCAGCCTCCCCACAGTGAGGTCGGAACTGGAATGTACTCAACCCTCGTTCCCTGAAAAACAAACCAGAGTATCAGTCACTTATAATGGTTTATCAGGAGGTAACAAGATCCAGGTGTCATCCTTGGCTCATCAAGAACTTTTCACCAAACCTGCATCTCACTCTTAAAACTCCTCCTGCCCAAAATAAAATACAATTCCAGTCAAGAGTCCCATTTTGTTTCTCCTTCACCAAACTTATAATTGAGCTGGAATCAGTGAACTAAAACCCTGTAGAATTTAGGAAGACCAAAAGCGGGTCAGAGAAAAAATCAAACCGTAGAACATACAGTTGTCCCCACGAATACGCGGGGGTATGTTCCATGACCTGCTGCGGAAGACTGAAACCACTAATAGGTGCGAACCCATTCATGTAAATGGGAAGCTTACTTTCCCAGCATCCTCCTGGACCCTACTTCTGGAACATTCCCAATAATACGTTCAGGCTGTGGTAAACGGTGGGTAACTGGACCTGCAGATACAGGAGTCGCCCTGTACATTGCTCTTTCAGGGAGAACATTCAAGATAATAATAATTCACTCTATAGAGAGATCTTTCCTCTCATTCATTCTCTAGTCATCAAAGTCTGGTGCCCAGGATTAGGTACAATGCTCCAACGAGTGTTCCACCAGTGCTTTTTTTAAGGGTTTAACATAATATCCTTTCTTTTGTTACTGGATGTCTCCACTAATAAAGTCAAAATATTCCATACTCAGTTTAAAAAACCTCCTCAATTTGTTCTTTCACCTTCAAAGATTTCCATTCCTATCCCCACAGACCCCTCTATTTCTACACAACCATTAACATTGTGCCAAATAGTTCACAGCCAACCAAAATCGTTTTTCTCTTCTGTGTATTAAATTTTGTCACCTCACTTCATCAGTCTATGCCTTCTCATTGTTAACAACAATTCCAAGTTTTGTGTTATCTGTCAACTTTGAAGTTGTGCTCTATCTGGGTCTGGGTTATAGATCAAAAAATGTGTGAATACCGATCCATAGGTACACCAGTGTACAATATGCCTCCAGTTTGAAAAACAGTAACTCAATTCTACTCTTGTTTTTAAAATAGTGATGGAAAAGGATAGACCAGATCTAACAGTTGAAGTTCTAAATTGGAGAAAGGCCAATTTTGACGGTATTAGTCAAGAACTTTCAAAAGCTGATTGGAGGCAGATGTTTGCAGGTAAAGGGACGGCTGGAAAATGGGACGCCTTCAGAAATGAGATAACAAGAATCCAGAGAAAGTATATTCCTGTCAGGGTGAAAGGGAAGGCTGGTAGGTATAGGGAATGCTGGATGACTAAAGAAATTGAGGGTTTGGTTAAGAAAAAGAAGGAAGCATATGTCAGGTACAG